>NC_080572.1:170741680-171101604 GCF_030247185.1 Malaya genurostris
TATATATATATATATATATATATATATATATATATATATATATATATATATATATATATATATATATATATATATATATATATATATATATATATATATATATATATATATATATATATATATATATATATATATATATATATATATATATATATATATATATATATATATATATATATATATATATATATATATATATATATATATATATATATATATATATATATATATATATATATATATATATATATATATATATATATATATATATATATATATATATATATATATATATATATATATATATATATATATATATATATATATATATATATATATATATATATATATATATATATATATATATATATATATATATATATATATATATATATATATATATATATATATATATATATATATTATATATATATATATATATATATATATATATATATATATATATATATATATATATATATATATATATATATATATATATATATATATATATATATATATATATATATATATATATATATATATATATATATATATATATATATATATATATATATATATATATATATATATATATATATATATATATATATATATATATATATATATATATATATATATATGTTTATACCAAATATACAACATAAACAAAACTAACAATGCCTACAAATTCAGTTTTTTTATTTTTAGTTCGAAATTTAAAAAGTGGGTGGGTAATGTCAGAGACATACCTGAATGACGTTAATACAAATAAAACCTCACACTTATGAATATCTAAAATCGTTCGCAGAAGTTGATATATTGTTTGAAAAAGACAAGGTTTCATTTGTTTACTTGGAGAATTACAACGGTGGAACTATACTAAAGTACGACAAATTCATGACACACTTATTCTAAAACACAAATCAATAAGACAGGGCAAAAGAGTGTACAAAATGTTTGGCTTCAGAATTACACACAGTACGAATTACAATAATTGCGATGGAAGAAAATATCAAACAGTTCTATTGGTATACGACGCTCGGCTCTCCGACCCTTGGAAAAAATATTTCCACAGTTTGGGTGACTTCTATACCTTGTTTTCATTTATATAAAAAAAGGTAAAAACACTCTTTTAAATATTACGTGTAAATACAGCAGTGAGTATATAAAATTCTGTTCTTCCAGCAATTATGGCTGTAAGCAGTTTGAAACGATCTGATTATAAATATGAATTGATCGAACGGTTAAGTTTCCAAAAACAAACCGCATTTAAATCGAAACATTGAAAAATGTTTTGAAAAAAGGGTACATTGTACACAGACTTTTATGTGCTTACAAACAATTGCATGCAACAGCATTAAAAATCTTCTTTAACTTTGCTTCCAAACATCGCGTTTTCATGCAGTGCTCAAAACTGCTACTATTGTGATAAGGAGACAAAGTTGCTTACACAAAAATATCGATATCTGGATTAAAAATGGATGGAATTCAACAATCTATGGCTTGTAGAATTCGTATTATAGTAGTTTTGAGACATATTTAATTTTCAAGGTCAAGTGTGACAGATATTTTCAAAACAAACACAGCAAATTCTGACATAAAGTATTTATCTGATCTAAAAACAACACACACTCAGTTCGTCGAGCTGAATCATTTGGTATTTGATACTAGGCCCCCGGTGCTCGGATTTTTTTCCAAAGTTTGAGCGAATTATAATAGATAATAATAGCCTCAAATAAATAATGATTCATATCTCGAAACCGAAAGAGTTCATGTTTTCGGCATATTTAAATAATTTGGTTCACAACTTTCCGAAGGTGCATTACTGACAACTTTAATTATATCAAACCTCTGAAGCGCAAACAAAAAACGCGTTTTGATATGATTTGGACCACTGTGCACGAAAATAGGGGGAAAGTCGCTTACACAAAAATATCTATGGCTTGTTGGATAGCTATTACCGTATCTTAATCTAAGCCTCAACACATATTTTGTTTACAAGGTCAATTGTGACAGTTATTATCAAAAATCAATTTTAACGTAAAACTTCGTATAACTCAAACGGAAAACATCCGGTCTCAAAAACTTTAAATAGGCTGACGAGAAGAACTTTCACTTGCGACTAGTTTGATCAAATTCGCTCCAGTCATCTCTGAGACCTCTTTGTTAACAACACACATACAGACACACAAACGGACATTTGCTCAGTTCGTCGAGCTGAATCGATTGGTATATGACTTTGATGAACCGTCCGAAGAATCCGTGAGCGTGATATTTGAACATTAAATTCAAAATATACAAGTTTGTTTTTGAATGACACCGTTTTAACATGTCAGACATGATTATATACATACAAGAACAGTTTGAATTAATAAAATACACAGTTAATTTCAACTAAGTAAACACTCACAAAAAGCTGCTTAGGGTATAAAGGGCAACGCGAGATATGCTTGATATCTTTTCTGGATTATGGTGCCATCTACCGAAAAAAAATGAAATTTCGTTTTTTTTTTTATTTAAAAGATGTTTTTATTCAGGCCTATTTGCGTACAAGCTTTACGTGGCCGAATTAGCCGATTTTTTAAATAAACAATTTTTCGAAGTGGATCTCGTTGTCACTCTTTTTCTAGGAGGAGAGCTTCCATTTCCCTCCTGCGAGGGTTGAGGGGCACTTTGTTCGTGGCTCGTCTCGTCCTCCATTGCCGCATCGGTGGTTTTGTTATTGATTTCCGTCTTCTTTTCGTTTTCCTTGTTGTTCGCAGTCTTGAGCTCGTTGCTAGTTGCTGTAGGAGCGCCTTGTTGTACATTGGTTGCAGTTGTTAGTTGGTTTGATGGTGAAACAGGAGTACTGCGCTCACTAGTTTTCGTTGTTAAACGGTTGACCTTGTCTTTTGTTGAAGATGTTCTTTTCGCAGTTTCAGTGCAAGGTTTACCGTAGTGTGCAGGTTGTTCACAAAACTGACATGTAACCAGCTGATTTTCATAGGTAATCAGCGTTTTACACGGATGTGTCCCACCTTGACCACAAATGATGTATGATGGAATTGCCTTACGTAGTTGCATACGTACCACTCGCACGCCATTCCGGATGCCGGGGAAAAAATTCCGCCATACTTCTCTTTCGATGGAAAGAACTTCACCGTATTGCGACATAATTTCCCGAACGCACTGATCGCTGGACTGCGGGGGAAGGTCATGCACGCGTACTTGTATGGCATTGTCCACCATGTGCACAGGAATTTTGTATTTAATATTGTCACACTCAACGCTGTGCACCTCGTTGTTAACCGAAGCGAATGCAATTGCATCGCTTTCACGTTTAAACATAATGTACACACAGTTCGACGCCTTGTTGAATTGAATCTCAGTTACATTATTAGCATCTAGATGCATTCGTTCTTTAAGTAAGATTTCAATTTCATTTGCTGCTGGTCTAACTTTGCAACGCTTGAAATCTATACAAATTGAATTTGGCCTTGTTGGCCAAGTTTCAGGCTTTGTTAAATCGTATTTGCCCATTTCGTACACTCTATTGTTCACTGCACTGTATTGTCTTTGTTTCTTTTGCTTCGACCGCAAACGATTTTGGACTGTGTTGGCTGAGATGCGAGCACGAACTGTGGTGAAATTTCGTTTTGAAACATCCTCGAACTTTTACATGCGTTTTCGTCAATTTTCTGACAGAAGTATCATTTTCATGAAAAATAAAATCAAGAAGCCTAGAGGCTATTTAATGATCAATAATGTTGAACAGCTTAGAATCATCCGCAAGCGGTTTAAATAAATTAAGAAGAGAAAAAGTCCGAAATGGCTACCTTGAGGGACATCATAGCTGACAACGAATATGGTGATATCATATTACGGTCTAGTACGAGCGTATCCAATCAATGAAAAAACAGTAAATCCAAGTCTTCGTAGATTAAAAATTAGTATTCGTTATTAATCTTATCGAAGGAGATGGAGACGTCGATGCAGGTAGAGTTTACTAGATGACGAGCTTGCAACGCACGTATGACGAACGTGTGAGATATTAGGTTTTTTTTTTTTTTTTTCAATTATATAATTTATTAAGGCACACTGCTTAAGCTCTAAGATGCCAAGGGCTTTTTCTAATTTTAATTGACAAATAACTTAAAACTAGGATAGTATATTAAGATAATGTAATGACTTTGGCAGATCCCGCCTTCAGCTGGCAATCGGCACCGGCCGGCGTACTGAATGTAACACGTTGGTAAGTATCTTGGTATTAGCCGCTTTTTTCTGTCCGTGTGGGTTCGCGGGGAACACCCCCAGGCTACGAATACCAGGCGGGTGGCCCATATTCATCTCATAGACTACAGCGGCCGTCCGTGGGCAATGATGATGATGTTACGGAGGAAAATGAAAAAAAAAAAAATATACAGAGAAGTAAATATTACGGAGAACAGAGTAAAAAGGGGATATGGGAACAAAATGACTAAGAACGACAAAGATCTAATTAGTTGACATCGAGATGGTGAAAAAACGTGGGAGGGGGAAGCAGAAAATTTAGTGACAGCAGAAAGATCTTGTTAGTTCCAATGAAGATGGTGGACAGACGAGGGATGGGGAGATTCGGGCGGATGTTAGTGTCGAACCTGTGGGTGGAGTTTCTTCTTAGCATCAGTCGAGGAACAGGGGTAACTAACGCAGATTACACTTGTATATTAATGTGTTTAAGGAATTTATATATGAGTAACATATATGATATATCCCGACTCGCCAACACATCTCGAACCGGAACATCAGGTGGTCTACCTCGGGCCCTGAGGGAGTCCTTTAAAACAGACCTGGCGTCACAATACCCCACACATGACCATACGACATGCTCGATGTCCTGATAACCGTTGCCACAGGTGCAGAGACCGCTCTCCATGACCCCAATACGCCGAAGATGTGCGTTGAATGTGTAGTGATTAGACATGAGCCGAGACATAACACGAATGAAATCGCGACTCACGTTCATCCTCCTGAACCAAGGTTTCGTCGATACCCTAGGGATAATGGAATGTAGCCATCGTCCCAGTTCGTCATTACTCCATGAAGTTTGCCAACTTTCAAGTGCTCTTCGACGAGGAATACTGAAAAATTCATTGAAGCAGATTGGTCTTTCATAAATATCACCTTCTAATGCGCCCACTTTAGCCAATGAGTCTGCCTTTTCATTTCCCGGAATGGAACAATGTGAAGGGACCCAGACTAACGATATTGAATAAGACCGTTCAGATAAAGTTCGCAAGTGTTCCCGTATTTTCCCCAGGAAATATGGGGGATACTTTCCTGGCTTCATTGCCCGGAGAGCTTCTATTGAGCTTAGACTGTCCGTGACAATGAAGTAATGGTCTTTGGGCAACGTTTCAATGATCTCGAGGGTGTACTGAATAGCAGCTAATTCTGCGACGTAAACTGAAGCCGGATCACTGAGTTTGTACGAAGCGGTGATGTTCTGATTGAAGATGCCGAAGCCTGTGGACTCGTTGATGTTTGATCCGTCAGTGTAAAACATCTTTTCACAGTTGACTGTTCTAAATTTATTATAAAAAATATTTGGGGCCACTTGAGGGCGCACGTGTTCCGGAATTCCACGAATCTCTTCTCTCATGGATGTGTCGAAAAACACAGTAGAATCAGAAGTATCCAACAAATGAGCACGGTTGGAAATAAACGAAGAAGGATTAATATTCTGAGCCATGTAATCAAAATACAAGGACATAAAACGGGTCTGAGAATTGAGCTCGACAAGCCTTTCGAAGTTTTCAATCACCATCGGATTTAAGATATCGCATCGGATTAGCAATCGATATGAGAGATCCCAGAATCGATTTTTCAACGGTAAGACGCCAGCAAGCACTTCGAGACTCATCGTATGAGTCGACTGCATGCAACCTAAGGCAATACGCAAACAACGATACTGAATTCTTTCCAGTTTAATGAAATGGGTGTTCGCGGCGGATCGGAAGCAGAAGCATCCATATTCCATTACGGACAATATCGTTGTTTGGTACAGCCTGATCAGGTCTCCTGGGTGGGCACCCCACCATGATCCGGTTATTGTACGAAGAAAGTTAATTCTCTGTTGGCATTTTTGTTTCAGATACCTAATATGACATCCCCAGGTGCCTTTGGAGTCGAACCAGACCCCGAGATATTTGAATGTGAAGACCTGAGCTATGGTTTCACCCCTTAGTTGAAGCTGTGGTTGTGCTGGTTCTCGCTTCCTTGAAAATACAACCAGCTCAGTTTTCTCCGTAGAGAAGTCGATACCAAGTTGAAGAGCCCACGTGGACAAGTTGTGGAGTGTATCTTGTAATGGTCCTTGCAGATCGGCAGTTTTGGATCCTATAATGGACACAACGCTGTCGTCGGCAAGTTGTCTTAGCGTGCAAGATGTGTTGATATATTCATCGATATCTTTTACGTAAAAATTGTATAAAAGGGGGCTTAAGCATGAGCCCTGAGGAAGACCCATGTAGCTAAATCGTATTGTCGACAAATCACCATGTGCGAAATACATGTGTTTCTCGGACAATAGATTATATAAAAAGGTGTTCAAAACCGGCGAAAGACCATGCTGGTGCAGCTTCTTAGATAGGATATTTATAGAAACTGAATCAAAAGCCCCCTTGATGTCTAGAAATACTGATGCCATTTGTTCTTTACGAGCAAATGCCATTTGAATTTCTGTTGAGAGCAACGCAAGACAATCGTTCGTTCCTTTACCCCTGCGGAAACCAAATTGTGTATCTGAAAGAAAGCCATTAGTTTCGACCCAATTGTCTAGACGGAAGAGAATCATTTTTTCGAACAACTTCCGGATACAGGAAAGCATAGCAATCGGCCGATACGATTTGTGTTCGGAGGCTGGTTTCCCAGGTTTTTGAATGGCGATAACTCTCACTTGTCTCCAGTCGTGTGGGACAATATTACCCTCGAGGAACTTGTTGAATAAATTCAGCAAGCGTCTTTTGGCGGTGTCAGGCAGATTCTTCAACAAGTTGAATTTGATTCTGTCTAATCCCGGGGCCTTATTGTTACATGACAAGAGCGCAAGTGAGAACTCTACCATCGAAAACGGTGTTTCGTTTGTATTTGATGTCGCGGCGCGGGAGATCTTCTGTGCCGGAACAGAGTCTGGACATACTTTTTTAGCGAAATCGAATATCCAACGGTTGGAATATTCGTCGCTTTCGTTCGTGGTGTTTTGGTTTCGCATTCGTCGGGCTGTGTTCCAAAGAGTGCTCATCGATGTTTCTTTTGTTAATCCGTCAACAAACCGTCGCCAGTAACCTAGTTTCTTTGCTTTAACTAAGTTCTTCATTTGCTTATCTAGCGCTGCGTAATTTCTATAATTATCAGGTGTTCCATATTTTCAGAACTTTTTGAATGCTAAAGATCTTTCCGCGTTCAGTGATGAGCACTCTTTGTCCCACCACGGATTGGGGGGAAGGATGTTAGTTTTCGCGCCGGGTACACGTTTCGTCTGAGCTTGAATCGCGGAGTCGAGAATCAAGCCAGCCAAAAGCGTGTACTCTTCCTCCGGAGGAAGTTCTTGTGTTGTTTCCAGTTTCTCAGACATCGAATTTGCGTAATATTTCCAATCAATATTTCGTGTGAGGTCATACGAAACATTGATTGTCTCCGATGGTCTTAATCCGTTGGCGATTGAAATTACGATAGGTAAATGATCGCTACCGTGGGGATCGGGGATTACCTTCCACTTGCAATCCAACCGTAGCAATGTCGAGCAAAGGGATAAATCCAGCGCACTTGGTCTTGCTGGTGGTGCAGGAATCCGTGTCATTTCTCCCGTATTCAATATTGTCATATTGAAGTTGTCGCAAATATCATGGATCATAGTTGATCTGTTATCGTCATGAAGACAACCCCATCCCGTACCGTGTGAGTTAAAGTCTCCTAAAACCAACGTTGGTGCGGGAAGGAGTTCTATGATATCACTGAGCCGCTGATGCCCAACCGAGGCTCTAGGGGGAATGTAGATGGAAGCAATACAAAGGTCCTTACCTTTGATTGTAACATGACATGCGACAACTTCAATACCTGGTATCGAGAGGAGGTTAATTCGATAAAAGGAATAGCACTTTTTGATTCCCAAAAGTACTCCTCCATAGGGGGTTTCTCGATCCAAACGAATAATATTAAAATTGTGGAAGTTGAGAGATATTTCAGAAGTTAACCAAGTTTCGCACAATGCAAATGCATCGCAATTCGTGGTATATAATAAATGTTTGAAGGAATCAATTTTTGGGATGATACTTCTGCAATTCCATTGTAAAACAGTGATCAAATCCTTGACCTCATTGGATAAATTAGCCATCGAAGGATACAATCGCTGAAAGAAGGGGCCATTTTACAGTCAACTGTTTCAAAAACGTCTCAGCTACGGGTACAAAGGTCATCAAAATACCTTTCAAGGGGTCAGAGATATTGAAAGTTTTAAAAATCCAGTCCACTATATCAGAGAATTTAATAAATCCAGCATTTGGTTGATTCTTTGACTGGTCTTTAGGGGCAATTGAGTTTTTGTTTGTCTTAGGAAGTGTTGGAAACTCCTTATCAGATCTCAGTTTTTCTAGATCAGGAGCTATTCTTTGCTTCGGTGTTTTACTAACACTACCATTAGCTGTTACTTTTGGAGGCCCCTCAAGGGCCACCTTCGAACCCTTACTAGGTAGCTTATGAGAGGAAATATTTCTCCTTTTCCTGTTGCTACGAGGGATGGCCGAAGATGTGCCTTCGAGAGGGTCGTCTGAATCGCACTCGTCTGTTGACAAGCAAGCATAGGGATTTGCAGATGGGCTTGGTGGTGTAGCACTCTTTAGCATTTCTGCAAATGTGCGCTTGGAGCGTTCCCTCAAAGAGTGCTTTAGCTTATCTCCACGCAATTTGTAGGTGGGACATGCTGAGAGATCATGCGGACCCTCACTGCAGTAGAGACACTTTTCAATGTCTCTTCCGCAAGAGCCATCCGCATGACGCTCTCCACACTTCGAACAACGGGGCTGATTCGCACAATGGGAGGCTGTGTGTCCTAATTGCTGGCAATTAGTACAGTTCATAACCCGCGGCACGAAGAGACGTACGGGTAGACGAACCCTGTCCAGAAGGACATAATTTGGCAAAGCCGAACCAGCGAAGGTCACACGATACGAGTTCGATTGAGGATAAGATTTTGACCCATCCTCGGCGATCGATACTGAATGCAAGCGTTTGCAATCCAGTATCTTCAGATTCTTGAGTAAGGGGTTTTTGAAACCGCCAACCCCGTGCTCAAGAATATCTGCGCAAGTCAAACCTGCATCTGTGACCACGCCGTCTATTTCGACTTCGCGGGCTGGTACATATACGCGATAATCCCGCGTAAAGAGCTCATTTCGAACGATCTCATTAGCCTGCTTTAAACTGGTCAACGAGACCCTGAGTTTGTCGGAGCGCATTTTTACTATTTGTGTGATAGTCGGGTAATGTGACGTCAGGTTCTTATTTAATGTCAATAAATTCAATGCTTTATCTTTAGATTTGGTCCGGAAGTACACCACATATGGACCGGTCGATAGCGAGGGTTCATCGGAATATTCCTTAATCCGGGGGGTTTTATTACTGTCAACAACAGGCGGATTAGGATCTGTCTTCATTTCTTCGTCTGGAGGGGGAGGACTCATTGTGCTTACTGTAGCACGAGGTTATATTTAGGCAAGTGGTAAATTATAAGAGGGATGCAACAATAAACTGTAATAAGGGCAGAATAAAGAAAAAAGCAATACTTAGCTTGTTGTACAGTTGCAAGGAACGGTCGCCAAAAAACCTCTACGAGGAAAAGCACAAAGCACCAGCTAACGGTTCGGTGCGAAGGTGCAAAAAACCTCACCGAGGAAAAGGCACAAATAAATTGTTTATAGTTTGTATGGACTAACGGTATCACTTCACTTCAATGTTCGATCACAATCGACACAGGGAACAATGGCCGCTTGTTTATAATCCGCACACTTGGCCTTGATCGGCGGAACAATAACCGGCTAACGGTACCGTTTCGATCGACCGCTCACAATAAGGCACTGTTCTATTATATAATGCGAAAAAAAACCTCTCAGAGGAAAAAGCACTATTGTCTATCACACAATATCGTCCGACCACTTTATCACACACACACAACTGGTTTTCAATGCTTTCGCAGTAAATCCAAATCACGTCTGTTCGCTCGGAAGGTTGAAACGGCAATGAGATATTAGGTTTGTTGAGGATGTTTGCTGGGGTATGAAGCTAAGTTGATTTCAAACAACTTTGACACTGCACTTAAAGCAGCTATCCCGTGGTAATTGGATACATAGTTTTTGCTTAAATTTTTGAACAATTAACAGTTTCCGAAGTACATCAATTTGAAAAAAGTGCATGGACAAACCACATTCGCCCTTTTGAAAATCCGTGTTAAATTGAATTGGTTTCTTCATTCGTGCAATTAACAAATTGTCATATAGAAGACATGTGCAAAGTTTCATTAGAATCGGAATATATGATTCTAATGACATCACTGAAATGAATCCCAAAATTAGTTCAACTTTCCGTCTTCTTTAAGATGAAGAAATTCGCACTATATTAAAGAATGTTAAAAAAAAACACCTGAAATGATAACTAACAAATTACAAAATCCAAACAGCAAAATTTTCAGTGATTTTCGTAGAAACAGCGTTCTTAAATTAATTTTCCAAAATAATTTGAAGTTCGATAGAATTCGGTAGTCGTAATCAAATTGAATAAAACATAGGACGCCCACGTCTAAAGCAGTCGGCTTGTTCAGACTTCGTATGTCATTCGATACGATTAGCGGTTATTTTTGCCGATATCATCTTCGCCACCATCATCATCCGCACGAACAGCACTAAAAATAACCTAGCGTCTCCATTGAATGTAGAAAGTATTTTCCATCTATAAATTCCTCACGGCTTTGTTCAGTTACGACTAAATATGCTTCCATCACATCATCATCATCATCATCATCATTGCTGAACATGCAATGTATGGATAACGTGAACAGGAAAGCTCCTCCATGCTAATCTTCGGCGAAGAGATGATGAAAACATAACAACCCAAGTAGAAGCAATCACATTCAAGAGGTTCCGAGGGAAAGGAACAAAAAGTAAGGTAAACCAATAATTTATCACTTGAACTCATTTGAATTTCCCTGCGGTTTATTGCTTCCATCAACTCACGTTTGACCGCATTGCCTGGGCCTTAGAAGCGCTAATGAGCTGCTGAGGTTAAAATGATTAACGCGTGTTTGTCGCCACTTTCCATAAAGCACCAAGAGCAAAACTGACATAGGTTAAAAAGTTTCTGTATGTACTTTTTGAACTTGCGGATAAATCAATCTAACTGGTGAGTATACCAAATAGATTTGAATGGATTCAACAAATGGAGACGCGTCACACTTTATGTTCAAACTGCAGGAAAATAACTTGGAAACTTTTGGTATGCATAGAATAGACGAGCGTGTTAAGTGTATCTATAAAAAAAAATAATCTATAAAAACCTAATACTATATAAACGCTCCCAACTCTTGAACCAATGAATTGATTTCATTTTTTTTTCTACACATTGAAGAGTAACTGGTGAAAATTATGTGAACGTGATTAACGCGAATTAGACTCAGATCGTCGAGAAGATCATAAAGTGTGTGGGTGCGTGTGTGAGTACGTGTGCACGAACGTGTGAGTTATTGACAATTGTTGGAAAAGCCGATACTAGAAACGTAAGAAAGCTATGCGAGTCCGATAGTTGCAGAAAGTGCAGCTCATACGGAAGTACGAGCAAACAAGATAAATTCTTCGTGTAGAAAAAGGCGGGTGGGTAATGTCAGAGACATAACTGGATGTCATGAATACGAAAACAACTAACATGTTCCTTAACACTTCCGAATATCAATTAGTTGATCAATTGTATGAATTATGCAAGCATTCCCGTTTTTCACGTTTTTCGCAAAAACAGAGAAGGCTGCACTTGATCTCGATTACTGTGAATTTCACACAGTGAAAAGTGCACAAATCTAATCAAACTGTTCTAGATTTGCACTAAACTAACAGGGTGGCAAGTGAATTGCCGATTTCAATTTCCCGGTTTTCCCCGGTTTTCCCGGTTTTTTTGAGAAAAAAATTCCTGGTTTTTGGAATAGGCTCAAATCGCCCCTGTTTAGTTTTTTTTGTAAATATTTTCAAATTTAAACATTTAACAGATATCCCATGTCCAAAAAGGATCATTGTAATATGCCCGCTAATTGAGGATTCAATTACTTCCCAAGCATTTTGATGTATAAATAAAAAATATTCATTATAACATGTGTATATAAGAAAAGCATAAAGCCTTTTTCAAGTCATTCAGGGATTTTGGTTACACGTAACCGATTTTCCGAGTGCACATGACTGTTTTTATTAAATCAATAAGGAACAATCCCAAAAACGGACGCTTGCCACTCGGAAAAAACAACAACAATCTATGCTTCCAACTTCAAATCATTTCGACAGGAAAATTATAAACGGCATGATGGCCAAGGATGGCTTTTATCGTATCAAAGAACGCTCTGTACCAACTGTTCACAATATTCAATCATTGCCATCAAAGAGAGACGGATATCATCTCAGGAACAAAACACCGTCATGGTTCATTCTACATAGAATGGACACCAGTGCGAGAGCGAATTTCTCTCGATGAGCTGTCTAAGCATCACGGGTTAGCACGCTGCTGTGGGGATTCTCTCTGAAGAAACAAACGGTCGCTTAATCTCGTTTTGCGATCCGATTCTATACGGGTAGTTGATAATTGCGATAGAATCATTTTACTATTGCCGCTTATTCTAACTATGTGCATATAACCTTTGAATAAGTGTGTTTTTTAACCTAGTATGAGAATTATCAAGTCGAATTATCTGCGATAAATATCAACTTGCGATTCTCTCTTGGTAAATCACAGCGCCGATCATTGCCGGACTGTATATATTTTGTTAATGGCTGTGAAATACTCAGAGTATGAAGTGGAGCGAAGAAATGTAGAATAATTCTCTGACGGTTCATGCATTGAGAGACAGCGAGTTCTTGTAATATCAGATTGAAAATGTTGTATACAATGTAGAGAAATATTCAGCCGCTTTCTGCCAAATTATCGGCAATCATCAACACTGATGATGGCACAGTGAATCTAACATAATACCGTCATTGCCAGGGCTTCGGCCATGGTACAATAAATTGTAATATGGACATATACTGTTTAAATTATGTCGCTTATAAGCACATCTGTTCCATGAACGATACCCTCAGATGAATTATCATGCTGTGATTATGATGAAAACCATAAAACCAATTATTAACAAAGTCCTGTTAGACCAAACATTTTCTCTCCGCTGATTTTAAACCAGTTTTATTTCCAATAGCTTAACTAATTTATCTTCTATGAAAAATCTTTCTACAATTGATCTGATTCTAGCAGATCAATCAATAACATTTAGGGTTTCAAATTAAGCAACGATTAGTTCAATTAGTAATATATTCTACCAGCTTAGAACTAATCGACTAGAACACTATCGAATGTAAACCCTGAAATTGTTTTGGGAAATATAGATATAGCCTTATATAATTTAAATCATTACTATATTGAAGTTCCAAAAGCTCAAACTAAATTCAATTAAACTTCATCTTCATCAATATCAACGTTTTTTGTGATCCTACTATGGAATAGTTGTGGACCTTTAAAAGAAAATTAAATATAGATTCACTGAACAAATCAATTCATTTTCTAAATCTTTCTAAGATTCTATACTGGACCTCAGAAACCAGTTTAAACTCTCAAAAAAGAAACTCAAATACTACCTGTAATCGGTGAATAAGATCAAAGTCGACAACTCTTCCAATTTTGCGAGTCCTTTTGACATCTAACAGAAATATAAGCATAACACAAGTATTGTCTCAAGATGACATTACTGAGACAAGGGTAATCATTAGCAAACTTAAAAACATGAAGGCTCTTAAAAATTTTCAATAATTTTGTTAAAAATTTTCCCTATGTTACCTTGAGATTTTGCCATAAATTTCGCATATGAGTTGAATACTTATTTAAAAATTTAACAAAAATCCAACAGAAGCATCCAAATTAGCCTTATTTTTCAAAATGAGCTTTTATTACGCTGTTATTGATAACAACTAAAAAAACTCTGATGCATCCTGTTTGATTTAAAACTGTCTGCAAGCCTCTAAAAATCGTTGGACGAGACATAGTGTGTTGGCCCAATTTCCAATGGTTGTTTCAACACTTGTACTAAACATTTCGCTCAAACGCAAAATTGGGTATTGTCTCCTACTTTTCAATTGTTGAAAAAAAAATCATTATTCTAACAACTGTTACGCATAGGTGAGTTAGTAATATTTTTCCCGGTTTTTCACAAAAATTCCCGACTTTTTCCCGGTTTTTCCCGGTAAAATCAAATTCCCGACCTTTTCCCGGTTATCCCGATTTTCCCGGTCAATTGCCACCCTGAACTAAAGATATTTACCTTTGATATGCGAGTAAGAAATCCTTATAATTCTTTAGAAAACTTTTAGAGCCATTAGAACGACTGATTTTGGGTAATGCTCTCCACCGTTGCTTTTTCACCAATGAAAATGACTGACAGCTGTGACGTAATCACTCTTGTCGGAAGCGAAATTATCTTTGCAAACGACACACAATACATCTGCTCGCAGTGGCGATAGAATCCAAACTGATCCAATTTTTGTTAAGAGGTTTCTTTTTACGTGATTTCGTTTGTAGCTTTTTCACTAATGGGCGGTCCTAACGGCTATTAAAATAGCCGCATATAGAATTTGAATGTCGATTATTTCATTTTGGATTTGCATTTCATTGAAAGAAACTATCAGGATGCCGTCCGGGATTCATTCCTGTGGAACTCACTACGATATTAAGCACTGTTCGGAACATTTTTCACGAACGATTTGTTGTACAGCAGCAGATATTTAGTTCTCTTCCTCAGAACGCGTTCTAATTGGCTGGTGTTGACATGAGTCAAATGAGACAGGTTTTTCAATAGTGTACTATTGAAATACTTCAATGCTGTTGTTATACACATTTAAGTTGAAAAATTTCGATTCTATTGGTAGTTAGATTATATAAATCGTTTCACAGATCACTGAGCTATGAGCTTCAAAAATACGAAAAAGGCAAACGCGCCTTATGAATTATCCTCTTTGATACTCGTTTATACCAAACATTTCAGGAAAGTTTAATTTTGAATTATTTGAGATTATGTCACACAACTGAAAATTTTATCATAAAATTGTGATCATATTTCCGATGGCATGTAGCAAAAATTATGTTGATTCGTTAGATACAACAAGAGATATTCACGATCAAAAACTGATCACTCTCTCAGGGTTTTTTTCAAAGGCGCCCTATAGTAAAGTAAGTCGTATTCACGACAAAAATGATCCTGTGCGTGAGGGTATTTTCATGGCAAGCTATCTTTTTATCTACTGCTTAGTTAACGCTTAGGTCAATTTTCGAAAAATCAAAAACATTAAATTTTTACAACTAAATTCATCACAACTAAGTATTCTTAGAATTTTGAAATTTTGCTTTGCCGAGCCATAATTGGTTTTTGAAATGTATAAACGGGTAATGCTTCGTTCTACGGGGATTCTATTAGGATTGAAAAACAGTGTTCGTTGCAAAATCTTACAAAGAATCACAAAGAACATTCACCACACGAACCGAAATTTGAAAAAGTCTGCATAAACTTTTCAACATTTTCTGTATTGCTTGCGTGCTGCTGTTTCGTATTGTGGTGGTGTGGCAAATACTCGGTGGGTTCGATGACATTATATCGGGAGCACGAATTTATGCCACATTGGGTTTTGTGTTGAAATCACAATGAGTTGAATACAATAAAATGGGAATGCACGGAAAAGCCAGCGATCGCAAAACAACTAAAATATTAGTTGTTTTTCTGATTTTGATTGGTTAAAATTTGGTACAACTAATCGACTATTGTTTTAACTAATCTGTCATTTTTATTTATCGTGCTGGCAGCTTAGCAATGACACCCAACAAAGAATCGCACCACAAACAAGTAATGAAACGTTTCAGTTGAGCAATGCCAAACACCCTGAGCGAACAATGAAACGTTTCAATGAGGTGTCACTCGTGCAATTGAGCAAAGACACAATCCCAGCAAAGTTACTTGTATGCATGAAAGCAAAAAAATGTCTCAGTTGTTTCAACCAATTTTTCAGTTATTTGAACTTAAGACGCCAATTGCAATAAATATTTTTTACTGTTAGCCTCTACTGGGGGCAGCTAATCGTTCACTGCTTGAACAACGAAATTTTACCTAATTAACTGCTTATATCTTTATCACTAAACTCACAAAGGATATAGATATGCACCAAAAGATTACAATCCTCAAAAGGGAACTCACCAGCAAAATGGTCACAGGGTATTCGGAAATTTCTCCTGCACTTGCAGAATGGCTCGCTGGTAAACCTAATGCTACAGATACACTTTCCAGAAAATACAAATAGTACCACTTCACTTTAGCAGCAAATTTTTAAGCGTTAAGCGGGTTTAATAACATTGACATGAACTGTCCTAGAATACATTACTCTTAGATGAAATAAAATCATTTATATTGTAGGAATATCTATTTAACACATGGATAACTTGTTTTACAATTAACTGATATATTCTACTGCATACTTTCACTTACATACAACGACCACTACGTAACTAACATAATGACGTTCATTTACCATTGAAAATTTTCAATATGAAACGCTTCTGGTGAAATGAAGAGGTTTTTTGTTCTGCGTTTTGCTGTCTTCGTCCTCCGCCAAGTGACAGCATTTTAAGACAACAATTTCGGTTACCTGAATGGTTATGTCAAAATCAACAGATATGTTAGGTCAATCAACAACATTTTAGTTGAAACAACCAGGGCGTGAAACAACAATTGCAATATTGTAATTTTGTGATCTGCGGGTTCTCCGTGTGGTAAGAAATCGGTAATTTTCTAAGTAACTGTGATTTATAATGCTAGTATGGTCCAACTCTGTTGAGCTCAATGCATTGATGTTTCAGACGCAATAATGGTTTGTTGTGTTATATCATTTAGCAGGTATTATTTATTAAATTGTAGCAATTCATTATAGCAAAACTAAAAATTCAAACTAGACAGGCTACAGAATGATATGAAAACAAGCCAAGTATTATCGTTCATATAGAACATTTAAAAATATAACATTCGAAAAACCTGGTGCCAGAATTAGAATTCAAATGTACACGCCGTTTCACTGAAAGATGTGTCGACAAAAGAGTCATTTCCGTTGTTTCAAATTTTCCAAAAGCAAAAGTAGCGTCACCGAAAGCACAATAACTAACACACTAATGAACGGATTGTCATGAAATAGCTACTCCAGGAGACAGCTTTTGACCAAATAACGTACGGAAAATTTATAAAAAAATCCATATCCGAGGAAGGAAGTCTGTCTTATTCTGGTTATGGATTTTCTAGCTTTCAAGAGAAAAAGTACAATAATGGAATATAGTGTTAGGTCTTCCAGACAAATATGATGTTTAAAATGATACGATATAAATGATGTTGGATCTAATATTGAATTAGATATGATGTGACAAGGAGATGTCAATACGTCCCTATGTGATACGACGACGTTGTTATACACGAGATATACAATTGACACGAATCTTATTCAAGTTGTAAATTTCTGAACAGAGAAGAGCGTAAACCTCTAATTTGTTTAAATAATCTGTTTTATTATTTTATTTTCAATAAAACAACAAGAAAACACCTTGTTCACCATTATGAATATTTTTGATTTATAAAAATTGTTTTTATCTTGTAACGTACATCTACAGATGTTCCAAAACGAAATTTGCTACCCTCTCCTATGCATATTAAAATTAAGATAAATATCATCTTTCCACCTTTTTATAGAGTGTCCACCTCAATTGCACCGTGCGATTGAAAATAAACGTTTTTTGCTATTATGTATCTCATTGTGAGCTCCTGTTAATGTTTACCACTATTTACTTGCAATAAACATTGAGATTTGGCCCTATCAACTTCATTCGGCTACATTTCACCTTCCCTGTTAATTTCATATCAATACGACAAACGTACATATGAAATCTGTCATTAGAAAATAAGGTTTATATCTATTTCTAATAGAAATTTTATTTGTATCTAATACTTCGAAAAGCTTAGGTGCGCACTAATCACCACCTCTCTATTACGCATTTAAAACTATTTTATCAAAATTTTTATTTGTTCAACAGTACAATGTATTTATTTATTTATTTACAACCAACAGACATAATTTGGTCCTAATAATATTCAGAAAATTTGTACGTATTCTGCTTCGTGACACATTAAAATCATACCCAGATGAAACACGGTTGAACGATCTCTGTAAACCAATAATAGAACCGTACGTCGTATAGGAAGTCGAAGAAATGCACTGTTTCGGAGAGCTCTGGGTCGCACATTAATATTAACTTCGTTGAGCAAAACGGGACCCTCGATCCTACCGTTGAATATATCTGCTATTATCAAAGCACTTAATTTTACACCAATCTGCGAAGATTAACAATTGCCGCTGGAGAAAGGCTGCGTCTTCTAAGTTGCGGATGACGTGATAGATCTTGACATCATCAGCAAACGATAAGCGAGGACCTTCCAAGGCAAAATTGACATCATTGAAGTACAGTAAAAATATTAACGGCCCTAGATGACTTCCCTGTGGTATTTCGGATGATGCGATGAACTCTCCGGAAATATGATCGTCAATTTTAACTGCTAAACGACGATTCCTAAGATACGACTGCAACCAACGAAGAATGTTCGAACTGAATCCAAGTCTGTCCAATTTAGCAACCGTGATGTCGTGGTTGATTATATCAGATTGATTCGAGTAGTTCACAAAAGCATGCTTCAGTGTTTATGTCACACAGTCAGCATTATTTTTCCAAACTAGTGCTTGACATTTGCGTTGCCTTTTTGTATGAAGAGTGATGCTAAGCTAAAAAACCCTTCTTAGTCCACTTAGTGGAATTTTCATATATCTTGAAAAATCACCATGGGGGGGGGGGGGGGGGGGTGTATATGAAATTTTCGAAATCGAAGAAATAGTTTTGATGCCAAAAGGTTTAGAATTGCATGAAACGTCTAGATTTAGTGTCATCTCGAAAAAAACATTTTTTGAAAAAATCGACTTTTTGGGACTTCGAGAAAATATAAAAAAAAAAGTTGATTTTTTCAAAAAAATATTTTTTTGAGATGACACTAAATCTCGACTTTTCATATAGTTCTAAGAGTTTCTCGGCATCAAAAAAAAATTTCGATTTTGGAAATTTCATGTACTCCCCCCTATAGTGCTTTTTCAAGATCGAAAATTTTCAAACCTTAACCTCTTACGCATGTCCGATTTAGCTCAAATTTTGCATGAGGACATTTTTCGAGGTGCTTAAACTTTTGAGCTCTAGCGCTTTACGAAATTAGAAGTGATCCCAAAATATTGGCAACCTTATATGTATAAGAGCGGTAAAAATCAACGTGTTTTGTCTGTTACGTCACTTATACCATCATATCTCTGGAACCAAAAGTCACAGCCATTTGATCTTCTTTGAACTTGATCAATGGCCCAACAGTAGCTTTCAAACGAGCCCAAGCTTGTTAAAATCGGTTCAGCCATCTCTTAGAAAATTGAGCGCGTATAAATACAACGCGTTTTGTCGGTTACGCTACTTATACCATCATATCTCCGGAACAAAAAGTCACAGCCGTTTAATCTTTTAACTTGATCAATGGCTCGACAGTAGCTTTCAAACGAGCATAAGTTTGTTCAAATCGGTTCAGCCATCTCTGAGAAAATTGAGCGAAAGTGCTTCGAAAAGCACACACACACACACACACACACACACACACACACACACACACACACACACACACACACACACACACACACACACACACACACACACACACACACACACACACACACACACACACACACACACACACACACACACACACACACACACACACACACACACACACACACACACACACACACACACACACACACACACACACACACACACACACACATTTTCCGATCTCGTCGAGCTGAGTCGAATGGTATATAACACTATGGGTCTCCGAGGCTCCGTTCAAAAGTCAGTTTTCCAGCAACTCTAATACCTTTCTATAGAGAAAGGCAAAAACGATAGTAAGTTTGTAGTTGTTGAACGATTAGGCATGAAACCGTGTTGAGTATCGACGATATATTGCTTGCAGTGATTGAAAATTGGTGTCAGTATAACCTTTTCGAACAGCTTATAGCAGCGTATAGCGCTTAGGGAAGTGATGCCGCGGTAGTTGTTTATATTCTTTGTATCGCCTTTCTTGTGGACTGGGAACATAAAGGACACACTGGGAACATAAAGCTTTCCATAAATTGGGGAAAACTTCTGTAGCGAGAGACATTCGAAATAATTTGCAGATGGGAGCGATTACTCCACACGAGCACTTTTTAAGAATAACTGCCGGTATTCCGTCAGGGCCTGGAGAATTTGAGGCTTTCATTCCTACAATTGCCGTCCGTATTGAGTCATCGTCAATTTTGATGCAGTTCAATGAGTTATTAGACGGGGAAACATTAAGTGCTGCGGCAGCAATTTGCTGCTGAGTCAAGATTTCATTTGAAAAAAAACCCTAGAAAACTTTTCCGCATACTAATACTGATAGCGCAATATGTATCATGTTTTACCTATCTGAAATATGAAAAGTACAATATACCAGACTAAAAACCAAAATAATTTTATTAAATAGATAAATTCATTGCTTGTTATAAATCAGTGTTGTGTTCGATATGTGCATATTTTTGTCTGTCTGTACATTCATACCAACAGAATATGTGCAAATTAGAGGAAGGCATATGACAATCAATTAGTAGTAGTAAATTTTCTTATGGCTAAGTTCATAATCGTAGAAATCAAGCGTCCTTTCCCGCAGTCTAGCTAGGTTCGATTCCCAACTCAATGTCAAAAAATCACATTTTTTCTGATGCGAGAGATCAAAATTTTCATACATACATAATACATAATAATGCGTTTCCACGCGGACAGAAGTATGTAACTACCAACGATACACAAACAAGCCCACCTGTATAAAATCCAATCCATCGGTTAAGATAAACGCCGATACTAGACCCATACCAATAGAGGACATTGAAGTAACAATATGATAAGAAATTTCTTTCCAAGCCTACAGAATTTTATGAACTTTTTTCTGTTATTATTTTCACTGGTTTGATCACTCAGAACAGTTCCTAGAATAGTTATTATATGTTGTCTGAAGCGAAGAGTTTTGTCAATTATTCTTTAAAAACCGATTTCAAAACGAATATGAAATCTAACCACAAAACATTACCCAGTTTTCTGTCTACGCATCCATTTCAATAGCTATAAAAACGAGAAAACTAACAGCACGAATCCTTCGCAGGAAAAGAAGCAAAACAAATGAAAATTGTTTGCATGCGATGAATCTATTATTATTGTACGAGTTGTTTTAAAAATAACTAGTGGTAGCACAGCTTTATTGTGAATGGTTATCGTTATTCCTTTCGATGCACGGACGCAGCGAATCTCGTCACTCGTACGGATTTGCAATTAGACTTCACCCGCTCTAGGGAATTCTACAACATCTCGGCAAATGATGTCAGAAAAAATCAATAACCTTTTTTGCTATTACCAACAATGGTTGTACTTACCTTTTCACTATCAGTGGTGTTTCCTGAACCGAAACTTGCCAGTGAGCTACCGTCCTGGTCATTTTCGTTCAGCGTGTCATCAATGTCCTTGGAGAGGCGTTGACCAAGCTGCTTGTTGCCCACCTTCGCGGGCGATTTGAGAAGTGAAAATGAAGTACCGGAAAAATACGTCTCCTGTATCACTTCACGCAATCGCTTCACCCACATTTGCTTTGTCTCGAGACTGTTTGCTTTGAGCACAATCCGGTAATCGGATAGCATGGGAGCACGACCAGTCCAGATAGCAAACTTGCACTCGTCACCCTCGATATGTTCAGTTACGCCAAAATCTGGAATGATAGATTTTTAACAGTTAATCATTGTTAGTATTAAAGTATCAAATTAATAGACCCTCAAATGTGTGGGAAACAAGATAGTAAATTGTATGACGACATACTTGGATTACACTATTATTTCAACACTGTCTGTTCATCCATTTTGGAATTTATTCAGATAAAATATACTATTCCAACATAAATTTAATATTCAATAGCCATGGTTCACAGGAAAAGAAGTAATGAAAAGTGTATCTATCGCTACTCCGAATGTTTAGTTATTTTTCCACTTATGTCTTTACGATAAATAAGCATTTTATTATAGAAATAAAAATTATCGTATAGCGCGATGAAAAACTATTTTGAGCTCTGCTTTCGAATTGATATCTTCCAATAAATTTATTGGGGAAGCCGGCTTCAGGGAAAAATCATTGGATATTCTTGTAATAGATTGAAATGTGAAACGTAACCTAACTAAAGATCAACAATCGATTATAGGGAGTGAGATGATCAATCATATCGTGTATGTGGCTCTTATTCATTCAACATACCACAAAAGCAGTTAGGTTTGTTCATCTACAATATTGACATTGTTAGATGATTGTTAACATTCAAATCATAGTCTTGAAAACGAGAAACAAAACGAAAAAAGAAAAAGTATTTTACCAGATAGAACTATTCTTCGAAACTCAAAGAAATAGAAAGTTTAGTAAAAAAAAATCAATCAAATTTTAAACATTGGTATAATTTGGAAATTGAAATTAGGATAAGAGAAACTCCTGGCTTTTCACGACATGGATGCAGGAACCCAGTGGATTTATTCTTGACTAAGTGTTTTTTTGTCGCCGGATTACTCACAGCTTAAAGAATGGTCCAGTCCGGAGAAAGATAATAAGGAATTGCGGAAACATGTAAAAATAGAATATGAAACAAGGTTTGAATAATTTGAAGATAACCATAACATGTGTGGAACTTCAGGATTCTTAAGCATGTTCAGGATTTTTCTTTCGAATAGGTTACTGATTCCAAGTTAAACTGACATAAACTGTCCTCCTTATAGAGTAGGTCAACACGACGCATTAGACTCTCAGGGGAATTATTTCTCTCGCAATGATCCTCATCATTTTGTCCCGGGTTGGCGGTTCAATACATAGGGGACTGGTCTTACAAGCCATTTGTCGTATGTTCGAATCCCGACCTGGAAGGAAGTGTCAGAAGGATCATAATACTAGCCATGCGATGATTCTGTACGCTATTAATCAGCTGCGAAGTCTGTTGAAACAGAAAAACAGAATTCCACAAAAATACCAAGACTTTGCAATGTTCCTCATGGACCTTGAATTACTTGTACTTATTGGATAAATTTTGTATTCCCAGAGAATATGGCTGTATTAGAGTGCCTATAACCAGAGCGACGACTTCTCATCCGTGATGTTGGCAACAATTCAAAACATTAAATCCGAAAGGTTGGCAGTGTCGTTAGCTTTACATTGTAATTGACAGATCGATTGCTTCTTTGGAACTAGAATCTGTCATTCCAAACGACAAAAACTGACAAAATGCACTGTTTTTCATTCATTTTATTATCTCTGAGATGGATAGCCAATGGCCATCAAACCACTGTTCAAGTTAGAAACCGACCAAACGTACTGTTATTTATCCGTCCAATTTTCTTGGAAATAGCTAGTTTTTGTAGCGATTTCGTCATAGCTCACGTTCAAATAGTCCGTTGCGGCATTATGTACATCACTCAAAATAATAATCATGTTATATTTACGTGAAAAGTTATGTGAATATTTTCCACCCTACTTTGCACGTAGGTTTTAATGAACTGGCATTTAAAAGCTGTTTAATGCATAATCCAGTAAGAGGTACGTGTTTCATAGGTAAAATGTAGTGTACTGTTCATATCACATTTACTTATCAGTTCATATCGAATTTAGATACCAGAGAATTAATATTTTTTATATTGGTTGAAGTCAAAAGGAAAATATTTCAGATTTTTCCATGAATCTATGAAATGAAAAATACTATGAAAAATAAAACATTTATTTCAGAAAATTAGCATGGAATTGCAATGGTTAAAAATAAAAAGCAACTGATAACGTCGTGGGAGCTCGAATCGACAAGCCACCAGATATCGTTTTTTTTGTCACTGTCATCCAACCGAAGCCGAAGTCGATATCCGAGAACTCGCACACACAACCGGTGCAGGTTGAAGTCGCATTACATGAAGTGTTCAGTGTCTCTAGATTCATATTGACTTTGAACTCGTTTTTCGGTGCACCAACGGCCTGTTAGAAGCATTCGACAGAGGCGGGCACGTTTCCGGACTCACGCAGGCACTGGGTCCAGTCGAACACATGAAAACTTTCATACTGGAATGGTCCCGACGATGTAGTGAAAAATTGTAATTAAATAACATTTCTCGCAAATATTTACACTACTTACACTTTGAGGGCCATTTTCAAAATCGAGTTTTTCACACTGGAAATTCACGTAGATTGTTTGACGTTTGGTCAATTCACGTAAACCTTATGTGTTGTTTCTATTCGTTTTAGGGGATGTTCGTATAACATTCATTTTCGTCACGTAAAATATTCAATTTGACATTTGAAACCATTTTACGTGATTTTTCAAGTAAATCGAAAGTGAATTTTTATTTGAGTGATACATTTTGCTGCTGAAGCGAATGTGAAAAATACCCGCGCATTTCGATTCTATAACATTTCCCCGAAAACTATTCTCCAGAACATAAAAAACCGAAGCTTTTCCCCCAGAAATTCATTGTCCAGAACTAATACTAATCTCCAGAAATACAAACTATAGAAAGTAATAAAATCCAGAAAAAAATCCCAGAATGTATCAAAGTCCAGAAAACCATATACCCGAAGGCATTAGTCGCTAGAATATTGTTATTGGTATAATGCTGTTTGGCATAATGGTTATTTGGCATAATGATCTTTTTGCATAACAGATCAACATGCAATTACAATGTTCTAATTTACTGCGATTTTGAAAGGTCTAATACGGCTACGCCTCATCGTTTATAATGACCTGCTGTCCGACTTCGCCGCCGCTCGTTCGGACTTAACTGAGGGCCCCTAGCTTTGGGTAATCCAGGCAAACGCCCGCCACTAGACAGGGGTGATTTCTGCGGGGGCGCCGCCATAGTGAGCAAGAAGACGAATCTGAAAAAAATTCTCGTCTCAACATTTTCGTCGATGAGTTTGGATTGCAAATTACCCCGATTCCAGTGCCTCGAGAACCTGAAGAAAATCCTGAATCCAAAGACGAACCAAATCCCGACGATTCAGTTCAGCCTGATGAGCACTCACGGATTCGGAGATATGACCGAACAAGGGACGTCACTGATAAACTTTACCATATATGCTTGAGCTCGTTTAAAAGCTCCGATTAAATTTTCAGAATTGTTATTAAATAAGAGACCGTTCATAAACAATACTTCATTCACTTATAGCTGAAAACGAGTTTCATAGTTTCCCTGGAGATTTTCATAACCACGATTTAAAAAAGGTCCAGTAAAATTTAAAACAAATATTTAAAAAACGCTTCGGTATAGTGTTAATAACAAACATAGTCGGTTAGCCCTATCGTCAAGAATATCAAGACAGTTCTTAGCCCAACAATGCGACAATATTCTAGTCCAGTAGTTAGTAACAAATCGAAAACAACAGCTAGTATTCTATTCACGATTTATAAATGAAATGTTTCGGTTAGTGTTTGGGTCTTTCATCTTCAGGTGATACAATCAAACATGATCGAAAAATATTGTATTTCTAAAATGCTAGACAATTACTTTTTCGAATCTGTCTTGCTTAGGTAAAGCTAAACTAATGAAAATTTTTATGACCTCAATTTTGCAGTTAAGACTACGTAGACTTTGAACAAAACCCCTCCTCCCTCCTCGTAGACAAACGTAGTCTTTTAAGTGTGATTCGTCTATCATTTTTTTTTTTGGTTTTGGTGGTTGGGTCGTTCACAAATATCCCAGGGATGAAATTCTCGACGGATGACCCGTGGTATCGTCGTAGAGAATCTGTTGCCAAAATAGTCACTAGTTGTTGTTACTATCGTGTGGCTGCAGACAAACCCCGGGAGTTGAGACCACTTGCAGGTTGACCATGGTAATGTCATAACTGTTTTAGATTTTGCCATATAGCTCCGTGTCCTGCAGAAAGCATGACGTTACCTGTTCTCTCACTGGATCGTAGCTCAATAAGTCACGTATGAATGATGGCAGATCATACTAGGCTTGTAGGTCGGTAGGTGCTTTAAAGCTAATCTGGAGTTGAACTGGTGATGGCACTCATTCAATGGTATGAGGGTATGTTATTCTGGGGTGTCCAGAGAGTAGCATCCGTAGTATCCGCTACTCCTGCCGGCTGTCTCTGCCCACCTAATTGGTACCCCAAATGTAAAGTACGATTCATTGTCCGGAATGATGAGCTTTTCATTCGCAAAGTGTTTACAGTAAAGTGAACGAAAGCAAATTTGTATTATTTCTTATTATTGTTACGCGGTATATTTTGATGCTCGTTTACGTTTATAATAAACTACGTTGTTTTCCTTCAAAATTCAGTGGGCAGTCAAATTTGAAATACAAAATTTCCTTTCTAATTGCGTGTTCATTGTCCAACTTGTTTTTGGCACTTGACAGCAAATATTTCTTTATCCTGACATTTAATCACTACAACAACAGTTAAAAACGTTGAATGCGAAATTGGCGAGATTCAGAGAAATTTATATAATTCTTTTTTCAATTCGGTTTAACTTCTCAACAAAAAAAACTTAGAATAATGAGCTTTCTAAAGGAAACTGTCGAAAAATTTCAAAAATACTGGAAATTTTCATTGAAAATTACGTAATTTAAGACATTTTATCAGAAATCTGCAAATGTATATTGCGAAACAACCATTGCTAAAAAACGCAAAAGCATTTTCCTCCGCGATTGCTTGATGGATTGAAAATAAAAAAAAACATCAGTTCGTTTAGAAAAATGTACCAAACAAACTGATGTTTTATACGATTCTGTTCTCCTGACGGCTTTTTTCTTGAGATTGTAAATAGAACCATAATGCTATTTATTTTGTTTGAATTTATTTCATATTAACCGACATACAGAAGAAGGTTATTCACACAGATACTCAGGAACCGTCTTTTAGCAACTAAAATTGGCGATCACATTTCCGAATAATTCCTTGCATCATCCAGAACTCCCCAAGAAAATTGTCTTGGATCGTTTATATGTTTTTCTGTAAGTCAGCGATGTCATCTTGGTGTCCATTTCGATGAAAAACTTACACATCAGTTACATTGTAGCTGAAACTTCCCGTAGCTGAGGATTCTTAATGAAGTCGACTAAGCACTTTTCAGAATAAACCAACTTTCCTGGTGTTAGAAATTTATATATTAGATACTTCATGTTTGATACGTATATCATAGATCTACACCCCACACCACAAAAATGTAGTTGGTACCATTTCTTGAACTTACAATGGGTAGTGTGGGTATCAATAGATACAATCAAAGTTAATTTTTAAGATATGAAAGCGAAGGTTATAGGTAGCAATTGTCGTAGCATACTGATAAATTTTGCAATGTTTACCTTGCCAATAATATTAAATTGCCCATTCTAGAATGTTGATGTAAGGCCCCTGCTTTGAATATATGATATACGAAATAACATTGAAAACAATCCCGTTCCACACTATTCATTTTACTCTATCACAAGCGCAGTCAGTTTGTTCATCACTAAATTTATATATAAACAGGTTCATGTATGATCTTACACCTGAAGAAAAGCGTTCAGAATAATTTGACAAGAGAGGAGCAGCTACCAGCTTATAACTTTGGTGGTATGATTTTTTTCCATTACAGCGTGGGACACTTACACTCATGTGATGCAGCCGATACTACTCCTGCTGATTTCACTGAAATTATATGTTCAGTGCAACCAGTTTATCAAAGACGCGTTTACAATTTAATTTCAAACATTCTAATTTTTCAATAATATATGCTCAAACAAATGAAAAGCATTGTTTCATATTGAAATATTATTTTGATCAATTTTTGGTCGGTGTTTGATGGAAAATAGCGTTTTCACGTTTTCGTTCGGCACGTCAGAAAAGACATTGCACTCCGTTGCAAAACAAAAAGTGTTCTGTGAATAGCAGACATATTACGTCTGCTGAGCGGTTCAAATTGAACTGCCGAGTTAAGCACTAAGCAGTTCAATTTGAACTGCTCTGCACTGATGAGTCAAAAACGAAACGTAAAAATAATAAAAATAGCATAAGTCTTAGTTATAGAGTTGTTGTTACATATTAGAAAGTTTAGCTACACTGCTTCAGTGCATCTGTATTCGATTGCGCTATACAAAATAAACAAAATTGAACATGTTTTGTGAAAAAGCAGTTTGTATAGTAGCAGAAAAGATTTATTGCCTTCAGGTTCTTCGAGCAAAGGTTTCTATTTCGCTGGAATATTATTAAAAGATATAAAAATCTTTATTTTAAAGCAAAATCTGCGTGAAAATCCATATAGAATATACGCAATGTGTGGTAGTGCAAGGAAACTGAAACCATATTATTTTTCACCAGTAGTTTTCAGCAAAATGGAAAAGGTTTCGTTCGAAATTTCTACTTTTCTTGAATTGCCATTATAAGCAGAAACGACTTTTGTTTCATCTTCACATCAAATCAGGAAAAAAGATGATGGAACTTGTTTTTACGCACACATTATTGACATTACTTATACGCTTACAAGGAGTCTTTCCCCTTAATAATAGCCGATACCTTCAACGATAGAATTAACTGTTCCGTTTGATACTAATGAGCGACACAGAGCTCTCTTCAACAGTGCTACGACGTCCTATATGATGTACCAACACAGCACAAACGGTGCGTTTGGTTATTGAATTGCAGAGATTGTTCAATATTGTACCATCTAGTTATGATTTTGAGGCACGAATCAGAATACGTGCATTTTTAATATTATTAGTACCGAATCGCGTAGGTTGATTGATTGTAAATAAATAAAAACCTGTTTTAATCCACCTAGTGGTGTAATGATGCCTTTCTCATATCAATCATACTATCATATATAATACTGCGATTCTTGAAAGAATAACCGAAATCGGTTTGTTTGACCGTCTACTGATAAAAACTATCAATTGGAAAAGATTTGAGGTCGATTTAGAATTTTTTTTAAGGTTTTTCCCCATTTTCAGTGATGGTATACAATTTTAACCCACTTTACTCTATATTTCCGGATCCGGAAGTCGGATCCTAATAATATTCAGGAATTTTGTATGGGACCACAAGACCTTTCATTTGAATCTAATTTTGTGAAAATCGGTCGCGCCATATATGAGAAAAGTTAGAACACATATTTTCTTTTTTTTTTGCACATTTTACCCCATAACTCCCGAACCGGAAGTCGGATCCAAATAATATTCAGGAATTTTTTATGGGACTTCAAGAACTTTCATTTTAACCTAAGTTTGTGAAAATCGGTTCAGCCATCTCTGAGAAAAGTTAGTGCACTTATTTTCACAATTTTTTGCACATTTTACCCCATAATTCCGGAACCGGAAGTCGGATCCTAATAATATTCAGGAATTTTGTATGGGACCATAAGAACTTTCATTTGAATCTAATTTTGTGAAAATCGGTCGCGCCATCTATGAGAAAAGTCAGAACACATATTTTCTTTTTTTTTGCACATTTTACCCCATAACTCCCGAACCGGAAGTCGGATCCAAATAATATTCAGGAATTTTTTATGGGACTTCAAGACCTTCCATTTTAACCTTAGTTTGTGAAAATCGGCTCAGCCATCTCTGAGAAAAGTTAGTGCACTTATTTTCACAATTTTTTGCACATTTTACCCAATAATTCCGGAACCGGAAGTCGGATCCTAATAGTATTCAGGAATTTTGTATGGGACCACAAGACCTTTCATTTGAATCTAAGTTTGTGAAAATCGGTTCAGCCATCTCCGAGAAAAGTTAGTGCAAAAAAAACGTTACATACACACATACACACATACACACACAGACATTTTGCGTACTCGACGAACTGAGTCGAATGGTATATGACAAACTTAGATTCAAAAGTCGGTTTTCACAGTGATTGCATAACCTTTCTATATGAGAAAGGCAAAAAGACACACTCCTTGAGCTATATCTTCAATTAGCTTATATTATTATCACTCAGTTCATGAAAGGATAGCGCACTGAAATTCACTTGAAAAACAAAACTGCAACCATTAACTTTAAAACCCGACACAAACAACTCCCTTAACTACTTTAGAACTCAGAATAACATAAAATCAAACTTACCCGAAGTTAGCAGTTTGCTCTTATAGATGTACTTCACTGTCCCGCTGGTATCCTTGACCTCCTTCGAGAACAGAATGTACAGTTCAAACAAGAACACGTGCCTCTCCCGTCCTTTCTTGATCAGTATCTGTTTATTGTCCCAAACCAGGAAAGAATCCTGCAGAACAACGTCACCGAGGTTGTCTATCGGAATGTCACAGCCCTCGAGCAGTGACAGATGCATCACGTCGTTCGCCTTTTTTGGCACGTTTAACATCACTTCGAGACCATCCTTGATTTCACCCTGGCCTTCATCACAGCACGATTGTAGATCTTTCAGCAGAAGCTGATATTTGGTGATCCGTTGTACCGGCTTGATCAGAAAAGCTGGTAACGAGTGTTCGAGTTTGTGTTTTCGTTGCATCTCTTCAAAATAGGTTCCGCCAAATTGAACCATGTAATCGTTGGATTGAGGCTTATTTTGACAGTAATATACATACATGTCGAATTTAGCCGCCCACGTCACAAAACAATGACCCACATCTTCAGGCATAGTTTCATACTTTTCCAGTTCTCTGAGAAATATCTTCTCGTGAAATTGATAAATGTCTTCGATATTGCTAAACAGGATGTGTTCCTTTCCAACGAGGTTGGGCGGCACACCAACGCCACTTTTTAGTTCACTCACAAACACATTTATGCAAGTTTCGAGATCTTTTACGTAGGTCCGTTCAGTTTGCAATAGTTCTGCCATGATAAACTCCTTTTTGCGCGCAGATTTTCGCTTCTCTTCATTCATTTCCTTGGGTACTCCAACCGATCCAGCGCTAGCTGCCGCTGCATTAAGTTTGGTTTCCAAAGACGGATCTGAATGACGATATTCGAGTACGGAGGCATTGGCCGTTGTAGACGAAGCGGGCGAAATACCACTGGTGGATGCCGTAGAAACGGAGGTCATGGAGGAGGAAATGGACTTACTGTTAAGGCTACTGTTGCTACTATTATTACTACTAATACTATTATTGTCATCCTGTTGCTGTATACCAGGTAGGCCCAACGATTTCTCCAGGTTAGTCCTGTAGAGTTCCATTCGACTGCTGAAGTCTTTGTAGCGGTTGTCAACAGTCGCAACCCATTGCTTAATCGAACTAGCATGCGCGTGACCTTTTTCCACCAAGGAATCTGCCAGCTGAATCAGCAATTTAACTCGCTCACGCGTTTCCTTTGCTGTTCCTTTGAATTCGTTGTGCTCCCTCAGAAGCACTTCAGTCTCTTCACGACTACTGCACAGTTTATTATTTCTAGACGACAGATATGCCTCACCAGTGTCATGAATCCATTCGATCGCTTGCTTGGCCGATCGTTCAAACAGTACAAACTGCTGACACTGGTCGAGGCGCTTCTTTCGCTGGGTCCAATATTCGAGAACTTGCGTTTCTTGAGTAAGTAACTTATCCAGTATCGCTTTAACTCGAGATTCACTATTTACAGTCGTTTTAATATGGTAGAACTGTAAGGAGCGCGCGGCATATTTGAGAAAAGTTTCTGCCGTGCGTCGTGCTAATGTACACGCTTTAAGAAAAGCTTCCTTCTGTTCCTGGTGTTTCGATATGAGTTGCACTATTTGTTGACCCTTATCCGTCGATCCTCCTCCTCCACACCAATCTTCCTCTCGGCGATATTCTTTTTCCAAACTGTCCAAAACACTGCAGACCTGTTCTGCTGTTTTGAAAAAGTTCAGGGATGCCGTCACGAGTTTGTGACGCTCCTCGGCACAGGTGACTAGCTTTTGCCATTTTTTCGTAACCTCATCCGCAATGTCTTTGATACTTTGGGGATCATAATGGTTGGCGTTCATGAGTGCATCGGCTCTGTATTTCACTTGTACAGCTGACGTGTGAGTGCGCTCGATTGCAACCTAGAAATAGATGATTCGTTATTACATACGGGACCATAACATAAAAGTATAATTACATACCTGAAACTGTTCGTGCTGTTTACGCAGTTGTTCTGCTTCCTGATAGCTATTAGGGATTGAAAAGTTCGCTAGCAGCATTGCTTCCCCATTACGTATCCAGGATATAACTTGATTCGCATCATTTTGGAAGTGGCACAGTTGCATAGACTGTTCCAGCTTGATTCGTTTCGCCTCCGCCAAATCTTCAAGATCGAGTTCGCGATCATGAAGAAATTCTAGCAAATACTGTACCCTAGTCTGTGCAGACGTGTGCGGATCAGCCATGAGTAGCACTCCAGACGACTCAAACAACTGCATAAGCTCTTGGCCGGTGTTGATCATTTGGTATGTTGTGGTTTGCATTTGACTAACGGATTCATTATGCAATCGTAGAACTTGTTCCGTTTTCTGAAAATCACACGACACATCTGTGTGCTGCAGTTCTTCTGCCCACATTTCAAGCTGAGAACAGACTTCCAACGCATCTCGTTCAAACATCCGCAACCGTAGATACATATCGATTTTCATTTTGCGGGCTTGCCACAGGTTTTCCAGATCGAGACGATTCTTCTGAATACGTTCCAATGCGTTTTGGACCGCTGTGAGTGATCCGGCGGAATCTTCTTCTTCGATAGCTCCAAGTTCCTGTAAAAGAGCCTCCCCTTGCGCTATAGCTTGAATACACGTTTTAAGTGTATTTTCTTCTTGCTCTTTGCATTGCTCAAGCATTCGTTCCGTCCCGTCTAAATGTTCATTTGCTAGTTCCATCGATTCTTCATTAGACATTTCGGCATGTAACTGTTCTAACCAAGCGGAGATTTTTTTCTCATTCGTATAGTAAAGAACTGCTAAATCTAGCCTTCTTCGCCTTTGTTCGACCCGTTCGGCAAATGAAGCCACATTTGTTTCCAACTCTCTCACTACTGAATAAATTTCCTGCGGAGCTACTTCTCCTGATCTAGCCAGTTCCTTTGCAGCTGCTAATAATTTTTCTGCATTGCGATAGGTATTTTGGGCCACATTCTCGAAATGCTCGTGACTTGTCTGGTATATTCGAGCTTTCTGTAAGCTTTTTCCTATACCGCGATTTTTTCGCAGAAATACGTCACCATGATTCTGTAGCCAATCGAGTACTTGTTTGACATCTTCCTGGAACAACCGTAAGGCCAGTTTTTGGTGCAAACGCAGCTTGCCAGCGTGCCACTTAATTTCCAACTGTTGGTGATGTCCGAGTATTTGATGAATAACGGTAAGCACGTGTGATGCACCTCTACTGTAGTCAGCCGCCGGATTGCCACCATTGAAGTGAGAATTATCCTAATGAAAGCCATAATTAGAGAGAGCCTAAATATCTACGAACCACGTATACTTACATTTCTCCGTGTGTTGACAGCCGGCGGCTGGTTACACACCTGCACTAAATGGTCCAACTGGTACAGTAGCTTTTTACTGGTCGAATGAACCTCCGTGTAGGCCTGACACATCGCCTCGTATAAAGATTGATGCGTACGAATTGCCGTTTCCAGACTTTCCACGCTTGTCGGCGTTGGAATTGTTGCCTCACACGCTGCCGCCCAACTGCTAACGCTTTCCGTATATTGTTCGGCCTTATGATGAAAAACAACCGAAAGCGATAGAACAGCCGTCCGCTCGTCCAACATAGTCATAAAATCCTTACAGGTTTTGTCTAGCCTCGTCGCGAGCGTCCGAATATGTTGAGCAGCATAATGGTTACTTTCAATTAGTTTACCGGCAACAACCAATATTCGGCTAGTGTTGTCGGGTACATTTCGCGAAGGCATCACGAATCGCTCCTGATGATCTTCCTGCACTTTATTGGCCTGCTTGTGGTTGTGACCAATCTCGATGTAAGTCTGCTGAAAAACATCCCGATTGTGCAGAAACCAGTTGAACATCCTTTCACAGTCTTGCTCGAAAAGCCGCAGCTGGAAGCACTGGTCTAGTGTGGTCTTCCGGTGTTGCCACATGTTGAGCAACTGCTGCTGAGCATTCCGAACGGTTTCCAGCTGCTGAAGTACCTGAAAGAATGAAATAATTAACTATCATTGCTAATCTTTTGAAATGTACTCAACAGTTTACATGAAAATAGCGAACCAAATGTAACCCAATTGTGAAATTTTGTAATAAATATCCTACACAATGCGGTAGGAGATCCACATAGTGATAATTGATTCATTAACACTGTATTAAGTTTAAGAAGAAACAGGTTAACAAATATTTTTTTACGAATGGTAGCATCAAAACTGTGCGCTTTCATGCGTCTACATCAATTTAGGAGACTAATATTTATCACGAAAGGTGTGCAGTAGGTTGTATACCGAGATAACAAGCTTGCTCAACTGCATATATTAATGTTTTGTAGGGCAATCGTTTGTTTAAATTTTGCTCATGAACATTTATTACTAAGCTTATTATCATGTGATAAACTAGAAATATAAAAATACATGATCAAACGGTACTTGCGTATTTCTATCACGTAATGATTAATAAAATAAACACAGTTAGTTGACCAACTGATTGACCGATTATTCAGAAATTAGATGAAATGGGCTAAAATGCCACAGTTAATTGGTGAGTTGTACATTTAATGATAGTATCAAATTAAAATTCACTAGAATATTAACATTGGGAAAAAATTATAATTTGCGACTGAAATGTTTCACATAAGATTTTCTGACAAAAAATCATCGATCAAAAAACTCACTGAAGGAAAGCTCACTAGTGATGTTTTTTACATGCGCTAGTCTCATTGAAACTGATCTCACATGGCAAAAAAACTAGTTGTGAAAAGTTCATTGCCCAACATTCTCTGATGAATAAATTCGCCGATGAACAGAAACTTAACCATTCTGAAAATGCGCAGTTGGGTGGTTGAATTGAAAAAAAAACTAAATTTTCAGTTCTTGCAATTTTAATGCTTTGTTGATTGATGAATCAATAGAATTTGGGTTTTAATCATTGTCAGTAAGCGTAGGGTAGCTCAATACGAATAAAATGTGACATTTTAATTATTTCCAAATTAACGCTCTGTTGTTTAGTGAAGTATAAACATTGTCAATGAGAGTATGGTGGCTCAATATAAAAAGAATATTATTTTAGACTATTACCAATATGATGCTCTGTTGATATAAGTCTAATAAGCCTAATAAGAAAATATATAAAATTGTTGACAATTTCCAATGCAGTGCACTGGTAATTAGTGTATAATTAGCACGTATTGTTCTTGTGAAATTATTCTGGAAAACGCTCACGTGACAAATTTGTAATAATCACGATCAGAAGAAAAAAAAGATTTTCTAAAGAAAAGTGACTGAAAAATCACTTCCGAGATTTTAATTGATGAAACAAGAATCCACAAAACGCTGGACCTCGAAGTTCACTAGTGATTTTTTGTGTCAGCAAAACTTAATGACAAATTTTTACCCAAATAATCGAAAAAGAGAAGAGTATCCGATGGCATTTCGATGCTGAATTTCCACTACGCTTCAGTTCGACACCGAAGTGATTCGTGCAAGATTTAATGATTATATTTTCTCTACTGAATAAATTCGCAATTGAACCGCAATTGAGATATAATAACTGCGATATCTCAGTCAATATGAACAACAATATTTTTCCCACATTCGAAACAGTGATTATAGCGACGAAAGGCTACTTTAATTCCAGCTGTTTTTTTATATCATTTATTTTACCCCGGCTTTAACCATGTTGGTCGTTCACCGGGTAGAAGTTATAAAATTTAACCGTTTTGGTTTGCAGCTGGTTTATTACACTGCGCTATTTAGATTGAACCGAATAAAACGCTATTTGGCATGCATTTGATTTATAGAAGTAACAAGATCGCAACATTGTCAGCATGTTTTGTAAGCGCAGTGTTTGAATGGCGCGTTTGAATTAGCATAGCGGTAGTCTGCGCTCCTGTTACTTCTGCTTACGTTATTCAAGCTGAATTGATATTTTATATTCAGCTGCATAACATGATTTGTGATTGTTTTTATTAATGCTTTATTATCATTACAACTATTATAATTCACAGCATTTGCTGCTTTTATTAATGATATTACTCCACCACCACGGTATTGCCGAATGAATTTCAAATACATCACTCCTATTAATCCACTTATCAAACACCATACGCGTACATTTTCTTGTTTCTATAGAGGTTTTAACGTTAAGATTCACCTCTTCGGACCAGGAAAACTTTCTGACCCTCTGAGCAGCGGTTGGGAATCGAACCCAGGCGGCTGCGTTGAAGGAATCGATTTACCCAACACGACATATCCGTCCTTCTGCACATTATCAAAAAGGTTCAGTTTTTGTTCATCGACGAATTTTTTCGTCATGTGTTCTGCAAAGTGTTGAGATATAATGACTATGAAAACTCCTTTTCCACATCCGATAATTTTTTTGTCTGAAAATCAGTTGTGAAAAATCACTTCAACACTTCAATTCAACACATTGAAGCGTAGTATATCTTTAGAGCTATTTCTGTGGGTGAAAACTCGTTATCAAGTTTCGCTGACAAAAAAAATCACTTGTGAACCTCGAGGCTCAGATTTTGATGGATGCTTGTTTGATCAATTAAAATCTCGGACGTGACTTTTTCTGTCACGGAGTTTTTAATGAACATGAACTTAGCGAGGCATCTCTCGCCGATGATAACACAAATAAATGAATAATTTGTTGCTAATCAGTTACGGAAATTTTGAATTTATTGCTCATTTTTTTATTTGTTGAGTACTTCTCTAAGTTCATAGTCTCACTCCCAAATAAGCTTCAAAAACAAATCGAAGTCTAGTGAATAAGTTGTTGCTAATTAGTTACGGTAATTTTGAAGAATATTTGGGAGGTGCTCCGAAGCAGCCTAGGAAGATTCAATGAGTCGGACAAGTCATAGTGTTAGTTTTCAGGACCAGTGGACTACCTCGAAAAAGAAACTACCATCAACAGCGAGTATTACTGCGCATTATTGGAGCGATTGTGGGTCGAAATTGCTACGAATCGGGTAAAAATTGTTATTTTTTCCTTTCTCATATAGAAAGGTTATGAAATCACTGTGAAAACCGACTCTTGAACCGAGACCCGGAGGGCCGAGTTTCATATACCATTCGACTCAGTTCGTCGAGTACGCAAAATGTATGTATGTGTGTGTGTGTGTGTGTGTGTGTGTGTGTGTGTGTGTGTGTGTGTGTGTGTGTGTGTGTGTGTGTGTGTGTGTGTGTAACGTTTTTTGCACTAACTTTTCTCGGAGATGGCTGAACCGATTTTCACAAACTTAGATTCGAATGAAAGGTCTTGTGGTCCCATACAAAACTCCTGAATATTGTTTGGATCCGACTTCCGGTTCCGGAATTATGGGGTAAAATGTGCAAAAAATTGTGAAAATAAGTGCACTAACTCAGAGATGGTTGAACCGATTTTCACAAACTTAAATTCAAATGAAAGGTCTTGTGGTCCTATACCAAATTCCTGAATATAATTTGGATCCGACTTCCGATTCCGGAGATATGGGGTAAAATGTGCAAAAAAATATGTGTTCTAACTTTTCTCATAGATGGCGCGACCGATTTTCACAAACTTAGGTTCAAATGAAAGGTACTGGGATCCCATACGTAATTCCTGAATTTCATCAGGATCCGACTTTAGGATCCGGTAATATAGGGTAAAGTGTGTTTAAAATTTTATACCATCACTGAAAAGGGCGAAAAAAAGTAAAAGTTTTCTGAATCGACCTCAAATCTTCTCCAATTGACATTTTTTATCAATAGACGGTCAAGCAAACCAATTTCGATTATTTTTTTAATAATCGAAGAAAATTATTTTGAAGAATACCACAGTATTATATATGATAGTATGATTGATATGAGAAAGGCATCATTACACCACTAGGTGGATTAAAACAGGTTTTTTAATAATGTGACACACAAGAGCGAGCATCGCAAACATGGGTTAAATCAACGATTTGGAACTTCAATTGGTTCCCTATCCACCATCTGCTCCCAAAATTTAAAAACCTCTCCTTAATCCACCTAGAGGTGCGATAATAACTTTATATTGTCATTCAAACAGTCTTATTAAAATATATTTTTTTCGCTGAGATCATTTCTTTCACAAATTACAACAACGGAAGCTGAAATCCGGTAGGGTTGCATATTTTTCCAAACCACAAATTGGAAATTGTAGCTGAAGATCGAAGCTACACAACGGTATAGATAACTTAGGTAAAATTACAACTAGGAATGGACGATTTTTTTCAATTTCCAACTATCTCCCTTCGCCAAAATCGAAAAACTCATTCGATCAATATTGTTTTTGGATACTAGCCGCTATCAATTGTGAAACGGCAATCTTAATAAGAACAGTAAATGTAATGGAAATATTGTAAAGTTATTCAAAATTTCTGCTGAATCAATTCAGATGACGCACCTTGTATGTGCTGATCAACATTCTGAAATACGAGGTCTGTTCAAAAAGTTCCCGGAATTTTTTAATTGCGCGCGTCTGGAGAGTCCGGTGGTCAAAATTTTTTTTATTATGTTGGTACATATGTCCCTAATGTATGGTGAAATTTTCAGCTGTATTCATTGTTTACATTCTGTTTTGTAGCGGCTGGTGTAGACGTGTTTTTTGAGCTCGGCGATTTTTGTTAGTTTAAACAATGGAAGAATTGAAGAGTCAAAGAATTTGTATTAAATTTTGCGTGAAAAATGAAATAAAGTGTAACCAAGTGTGCGAAATGTTACAGAGAGCTTACGGTGAGTCTGCTATGGAAAAAAACAAGTGTTTACGAGTGGCATAAGCGTTTCCAAGATGACCGCGAAGACGTTGAAGACGACGAACGCTCCGATCGACCCAGCACGTCAATAATCGATGAAAATGTGGGAAAAGTGGAAAAAATGATCATGGATGATCGCCGAATCACTATTAGAGAACTTGCTGATGAAGTTGGCATATCAGTTGGCTCATGCCATAATATTTTTTCAAATGTTTTGGGCATGAAACGAGTGGCAGCTAAATTCGTTCCAAAACTGCTGAATTTTGATCGTGATTTTTTGGCTTAAAACAAGACTTTAATCATGCCCCAACCTCCTTATTCACCAGATATCGCTCCGTGTGCTTTTTTCCTGTTCCCAAAGTTGAAGAGACCCATGAAAGGACAGCGTTTTTCATCGATTGAAGAGATAAAGGCAGAATCGCTTAGAGTGCTACAGAGCATTACAAAAAGTGACTATCAGGGGTGTTTCGAAGACTGGAAAAAAACGCTGGCATAAGTGTATTATATCTAGGGGGGATTACTATGAAGGGGACCATATAGATGTAGACGAATAAATAAATATTTTTTTAGAAAATTGAGAATTCCGGGTACTTTTTGAACAGACCTCGTATTACATTTAATTTAAATGTAAACAGCCAATAAACCATTTTTCCCGCTCTATCAAACACTTTTAGCAATAGCAGCGTTACTGTCTTTCTGAAAGGAAAATGTTGCCTAACAGTGTGCGTACAATCTTCGATGTATAACTGAAATATAACTGCAAAACTAATGTGATACCTAATATGCGAAGGTATTCATATTCGCCAATACACCGAAAGACATGAAAAAGCAATTGGGCAAATATTATTATGGAACCTATGAGTGAGTAGCTCTCTGAGCAAATTGCGCAACCAATTACCTATCAAACACTGAAACAAACCACGAAGGCATCCGAAAATAATTACAAAAAAAATCAATATAGCAATCTATGTTACGCGCGTCAATAATCGAGAAACATTTGATTAAAGAGCGATTCCAACAACAACAATCAAATTACATTGTGGGCAGCGGAGGCGAAAAAACGCAAAAGATTATTGTTTGAAAGCTTTTGGGGAAAATTGATTAGATAATATTCGCCGACAGACATTCACAACTCCCTGCTCGCGCAAACATTTTTCATTTCGATTGCTCTCTACATTTTCTCGCACTTGCTTCCCAGTTCTGCATTTATCAGTCATTGCCAGAAATATAACCCCCTTGATTATTCCGTATACACAAAATAAAAACTGTTTTAATCCGAATTAATTGCCATCGCTTGTAATGAATAAACAAGAGTGAAATTTTTCGTGTTTTCCCGTCATCATCCACAGCACCGATACGAATGGAACCTCTCTTTCTTTCTAACGCTATAGTTAGTACGATTTTCATTCCACTGCTTTGGTGCGGTTTCGAAAATGTTGTCTCTCTCATTGTTTACATTCGTTGGGAAATAGGTTCTTTCGCATATTTTCATGATTATTTTTATGGCCAATAGCTCTTACTAACCTGATTCAGCGCTGAGGAAATATCCGGATTGTGACATTTGGAAGGTGACGCTGTCGAGTGACAGCTTTCATCGTTTCGATTCGAGTACGAGGTGAATTTTCCCAGCAGCTTTTGTCCAAGCAGATCGAGATCTTCGATGGGCAGTTTCAAAATTTTGCGTCTCATTTCGTTGTGATTTTCGCTACTATAGTTGACGCTGTTGGCATCCTCCGGAAAGTCCGAATGCTGCAGATCCTCCTGCAAGTCATCAATTCGGTCGAGGATATCACTGGCCTGCCAGAGGAAATCTTCAAAGGCGACTCGCAGATCCATCCACATGTTGTGATCGTAGTACAGGAATCCGTCGAAGTCCGAGGTGAGCTGAGACGGTTCTACCACCTTATTCAGTGACTGGATCGAAATTGTTGTCGTCTCAAACTTATACTTGCTGCTGGCAATCGACGAGCGCTGTTTCTGCCAGAAATTATCCGGTTTGATGATGACAGCTTGATGGATGATGTCCGAGCCGAAGTTTTCCTGCAGAACTTTGAGGATCATTTTCGCACTGGCGGCAGTGTTGCTGTTACCACGCATATCGATGATGATGGTGAAACCATGCTTTTTGCAGTCATCACTGAAAAGAAAAAAAGCATGGTATTATTTGCAACATTGTTCAAAATGAAACAGCAATGAAAATATAATGGTTTGTAGGTTTATATTCCAATAAAACAATCTGGCGAAAGCATATTGTGTACTTAAAGTGAAAATAATCATAGGTTAGAAATACTTTAAAGAAAAATTAGTGCGTTTTGTCGGTTACGTCACTTATACCATCATGTCTCCAGGAACTAAAAGTCACACCCATTAGATCTTCGAACTTGATCATTGAACAAATAATAGCTTTCAAACGAAGCTTTTCAGACATCGGTTTAGCCATCTTCGAAAAATTGGACAGAGAAATAGTGTGTTTTGTCGGCTACCTCAAAAAAGTCTTGGTATTTCATTCCTTTTGTGAAACTCGACCATTCTGTTTAAACAAACTTCACCACTGACTCTTAGCGTCCATAATCATTGCATAGATAGTACTTCGACCCTTTTCTGACTAAAATTCCGTCAGGGCCGAGGCTCAAATATCCACAACTGGCTTGCAAGATCAGCACCCCGTGCATCAAACTACCAACTCGGGACGCTTACGCCACTTATACCATTATATCTCCGGCACCGGTAGACACAGACATTTGAACTTAAATTTAAAAACCCTTCTTAATCCACCTATTGGTGTGATAATGCCTTTCTCTTCTTTCATAACCGTCTCATGAAAATATATTTCATATCAGGTGTACAACTTTGCTTCCGCCGTTCTCCGATAGGTGGCTGTACCGGCTGAGGCTGGTTAAAATACATAGATGATAATGCCTTTAAAGTGAGTGAGTACTGTGCCTAACGAATTGTCATCGCAGTTTTAGTAACAGTTGTTCGTGTTTTCGTATTATTCACGCTCGAAAATGTCTGTTTATGTGCCCAATTCTCGCCATATGCGGGAAGTTTTACTTTTCTGTTACAATTCGAAAAAAATGCAACTGAAGCGCATCGAATGCTTTCAAAAACTTACGGTGATGCTGCTCTGAGTAAAAGAACGTGTCGGGAGTAGTTTCAACGTTTTAAAAATGGTGATTTCGATGTCGAAGACACACATGATGGTGGAAGAGAAAAAACCTTCAAAGATGAATAACTATTTACTACGAGCTCTTAAAGCCGGGTGGAACCATCACAGGAGATCGCTACCGAACGCAACTGATGCGCCTTAGTCGCGCCCTAAATGAAAAACGTCCACAGTATCAAGAGCGATATGGCAAAGTCATCCTCCAACACGACAATCCTCGGCCTCACTTCGCGCAAAAGTGATCAAAAAGTACCTGGAAACGCTGAAATGGGAAGTCTTGCCCCACCCGCCGTATTCCCCAGATGTCGCCTCTTCTGACTTCCACCTATTCCGTTCGATGGCACACGGCCTGGCAGATCAACATTTTCAATCCTTCGAAGAGTTGGAAAATGGATTGCATCATGGATAGCGTCAAAAAAGGACTCCTTTTTTCGAGCCGGAATCCGAAAACTTCCGGAAAGATGGGAGAAAGTTGTCGCTAGCGACGGACAATACTTTGAATAATACATCTGTAAGCACTTTTTCGCAATAAAGCTTTAAATTTTGAAAAAAAACGGCGGAAGCAAAGTTGTACACCTAATACTTTTATTAAATAATTTCGGATATTAATTTTGACACCAATTGATTCAGATTGATTCGAATAGTTGACAATAGCATGCTTCAGTGTTTATGTCACACAGTTAGCATCATTTTTTCCAAACTAGTGCTTACATTTGCGTTGACTATTTGTATGAGAAGAGTGATGCGAATAGCGCTTTATGAAATTAGAGGTGATCCCAAAATAAAATTGGTAAAAATCGACGTGTTTTGTCGGTTACGTCACTTATACCATTATATCTCTGGAACCAAAAGTCACAGCCATTTGATCTTTGAACTTGATCAAAGGCCCGACAGTAGCTTTTAAACCAGTATAAGTTTGTTAAAATCGGTTCAGCCATCTCTGAGAAAATAGAGCGAGAAAAATGCAACGCTTTTTGTCGGCTTCGTCACTTATATAATCATATCTCCGGAACCAAAAGTAACAGCCTTTTTGATCTTAGAACTTGATCAATGGCCCGACAGTAGCTTTCAAACGAGCCCAAGTTTATTAAAATCGGTTCAGCCATCTCTGAGAAAATTGAGCGCGTATAAATACAACGCGTTTTGTCGGTTACGTCACTTATCCAATCATATCTACGAAACCAAAAGTCACAGCCATTTGATCTTTGAACTTGATCGATGACCCGACAGTAGCTTTCAAACGAGCCCAAGTTTGTTAAAATTGGTTCAGTCATCTCTGAGAAGATTGAGCGCGTATAAATGCAACGCGTTTTGTCGGTTACGTCACTTATACAATCATATCTCCGGAACCGAAAGTCACAGCCGTTTGATCTTTGAACTTGATCAATAGCCCAACAGTAGCTTTCAAACGAGCATAAGTTTGTTAAAATCGGTTCAGCCATCTCTGAGAAAATTGAGCGCGTATAAATACAACGCGTTCTGTCGGTTACGTCACTTATGCAATCATATCTCCGGAACCAAAAGTCACAGCTGTTTGATCTTTGAACTTGATCAATGGCCCAATAGTAGCTTTCAAACGAGTCTAAGTTTGTTAAAATCGGTTCAGTCATCTATGAGAAAATTGAGCGCGTTCAAATATCTTCTAAAAGTGCACACACACATACACACACACATACACACACACACACACATGCATACACACACATACACACACATACACACACACGCACACACACACACACACACACACACACACACACACACACACACACACACACACACACACACACACACACACACACACACACACACACACACACACACACACACACACACACACACACACACACACACACACACACACACACACAGACATTTTCCGATCTCGTCGAACTGAGTCGAACGGTATATAACACTATGGGTCTCCGATGCTCCGTTCGAAAGTCGGTTTTTTCCAGCAATTCTTATACCTTTCTATAGAGAAAGGCAAAACGTTAAAAATCGAAATTTAAAACGAGGCTGAAAATCGATTAGTACAAATTGGCCCGGAGTGTCCTAAACCATGCCACACAGTACGTCGAGCTGAGCACATACGTACATATATAATGTCTGTATGTGTCAAATAATGTCACTCATTTGTCTCAGAGATGGCTGAACTGACTTTCACAAACTCAGACGCAAATGAAAGGTGTTATAGTCCCATGCTCTTGAATTTCATCCGGTTCCGGAACTATAGGGTAGAGTATGTTTAAAATTTCACACCTTCATTTAGAGCGAAGATGCAACCAAAGGAAAAAATTCTTCCAGATTTGGCTTAAAACTGTTTTCACTTGTAGGCTATATCAGTTATTATTTTCACTTAGCTATAGTAGTTCCCGGTTCCGGAAGTACCTGAAATAGTGGTCAAAACTCTAAAACGGAACTCACTCATTTTTCTAAGAGGTGGCTCGATCAATTTTCACAAACTTAGACTCAAATCAAAGGTCCTATAGCCCCATAGGCTGCTGGTGAATTTCATTCTGGTATAACTTCCGTTTACAGAACTATAGGGTAAAGTGAGTTTGAAATTTCAAACCGTCATTTAAAGCGATGCAAAAAAGGAAAAATGATTCTTAATTTTACATAACTGTTTACAAAATAACAAGGTTAGTTTAGTTTATATCCACAGTAACTTTCTAATTTTATTCAAGATTTAAATAAAGTTTTTGTGGCAGAATCATTTAGTGATATTTTTGAAAGTATTAGTAATATGAGGAAGGCATCATTACACCACTAGATTGATTAAAACAGGTTTTTGTCATGATCAATTTATCAGAATTTACTAAAGCTCTTTCCAGCAAATTCAAACTGCCAGGCCTTTCGTTTGACTCTTTCCATCAAGTTCTGCACAGTCTCCTTAGTCACTTCCCTCACCGCAGAATTCCAGTTTATCTTGAACGGCATCTCACTGTTTTTCGAATCTTCTTAAGGATTGATTAGAGCCCACTATTCATCTATTCGACCGAGAGCTTAGGTGTGCTGAGAGGGTTCATGTACTTGAACACCACCGAGACATTGCACATGGCATATTACCCCAAGGGCTGTTTCCGTAACGGTATGATGCCTAATCCAGCCAAAATAGAACAATTGCCCGGTTAAAATCGACTATAGCATACTGAGGTTTGACGAAGGGTGTTACATAAGTTTCGAGATAATTATAACCTGTTGTAATCCAACTATCTTTTATGTAAAAGTGGAATGTTGCTTTTTTTCAATCACAACATAAAAATTTCTAACACTCATCACCCTAAAATTCCAGAGCCGGAAGTTAGATCCGCATAAAACTAGACAATAACCTATGTGCTTTTAATACCTTTTATTTGTACCTAGTTTCATGAACCTTGGCTATGCATGACCAATATTTCTGGTATCTCCAGAACCGAAAATCCGAGACATGTATACCGGAAACAGATTCGTTTAACCATGAACGAACAAGACTTCTAAATTAGAGCAGTTTTGGGTACAGCTTCGACGTTTTTTAACGTGTTTTTCATCAACACTTTATATGACGGTTGTGAAAATCGGCGCAACCATCTCTGAGAAATCGATGTGAGCTTAATTCTAAAGTATTTGACCACCAAATCCGGACTTATTAATTTCAATATTTTTTAGATTCAGTTTTCGAAATTTGAAACCTTTTTTGCATCATCCCTTGCTTGAGGATTTGAAGACAGATCCGGATAAAATTCAAAATCGGATCCGGATAAAACTCAATATCGGCTATAAGATCTTTTATTAATAAAATTTCATAAAAATGCCATCTCTGAAAAATCGATGCAGAGTTTTTGACTAACACTTTATGTGCTTCCGGAAACGAAACTTTTAAAACCAACTTACAAGATCTGCAAACAATAATAATTTAATGGCTAGTTTTAATGAATTGGATTCATTTTACATTGCGCTTCCATGAAATTGAAAATTTTCTCACTCATCTGAGAAATCTGAGTGTACATTATTTTCATTTTTTTACATATCATTCCTTAATTCCGGAATCGTAAGTTGTTTTTAGATCTAATTCAATAGTAGTCAATAGGTCCACAAAAATCGTCCACTTTGTGAAAATCGGTCTAATCATTCTTGAGTAAAGTAAGCGCACTCGAATCAGAGTAGGCGAATCCGGATAAAAGTCAATAACAGGTATGGGACTACTAGATCTTTCATAGGTTTGTAAAAATTGGTTCAGTCATCTCCGAGAAATCAGGTGCACATTTTTGTCACACAATGTTACGGTTCGTTACTTTTTAGAACTACGTATAGTAAACATTGGAAGATAACAGATCTTTACCAATTGATTGAAAGTCTCCGCGGGTTTTCGAAATAACTGAAATAACTTCCATACGACTATCAAGAATAGATACCTGTTGCCTCCCAACCCAAGGCTTACTAACCAATCAATAAAGTAAATTGCCAGTTTCTACGACGAACATCGCTCCTATCACACAATGATCCAATTTGCTGATAGGAATTTCCACCATGGAAATGCATGCTAGAAAGGATGAACAAGCCAGACCTGTTGTTAGTTTAAGTGGCCTTTCCTGCTTGTAGAACATCGCTCTTTGCTATGAACATAAAAATAGCTTCATGCACACTAACTAGGCTTACTGTTCTGTGCAATTGAATGTACAATCTGAATAGCACTTCTCAAGATATGCAACCACAACAAGGCTCTCGGAACTCATCTACTTTTGATATTTCAATAGTGAACTATTATAATTAATTTAACTGATGCTATAAGCAAAGCATTTCTTTTGTGGAATTTGAAATTCTGTTTAGGCAAACATTATAGCCGATTCATAGTGTACAGTATCATTGCATGGCTGGTGCTACTATCCAACTGACACTAAGAATCCTTCCAGATCGAAGCTCGTACATACGACAACTGACTCGTAATACCAGCGCCCTATACATTAAGTCGACAACCCGGGTCTGTAATGAGTTTTTTATTATTGTTTGTTATTTTATCACGGCCGTTTGATATTACACATTCGAATTGAAAATATTCACTAGCTAAATTGTTTGTCGCCTTGAAGTTGTAGTTGAACAGTTATGTCACTCAGCATAACTGGTATTTTATGTGCCCTAGAAACTCCTCAATGATCACTACCTGAATCAGCCAGTATATGCCGAAACTCGTCCACGTTCGGCACGTAACACAGTGGTCCAAAACTGGAAAAAGACGGTCAAAAATCTGTACTGACTTTCACTGATTTTTAGGAGCTAACGTGTCTTCGAAGAAGTTTTACAAGATTATATTACGTTTCTTTTGAAAGTGACACCTTAATTTTTGTTTAGGGGGTAGTACCAATTTCGAAAAATAGTATTGTTTTTTTCAAAAGAAATTTTCTCTATCCCATTTTGAAGAAAAAACATTTGAAGTATTTTTGCTGAAGATATAAATAATGCAAAAAAAATATTTTTTGGGATATATTCACTTTATTTTAAAAACAGTTTTTTTTTTGGTTTTATCTACGTAGAATTACCTAAGTATCTACTACAAAGTGCGCATAAATACGCATAAACAAGTTCATGCTTGCACGCACAACTTAAGCAAATTGTTGTGATTATTATTTTGTTTACTTTTTGAACAAATTTAAGTGGAACTCGATGCAATTTTTTAGGCCTTTTCGAAGTTAGTTTTAAATATCGAAAATCCGAAAAATTATCAAAAAATCAACACATATTAAAAAAAAGGACAAGTTTCAGAATCTGTGTAAATCTGTGACTATTTTGAGAAATCTGTGAGAATCTGTGCAATTTTTGAAATCCGTGCAAAAGGTTGAAAATCTGTGAAACACAGATTAATCTGTAAATCTGGCATCCCTGCTTACCAGTGCGGTGAACTGGTGAGCTGCGGTTCGTTCAAAAAGAGCTGTGAGCTATCAGCTCACTTTAAAGATTCGATTCACTGGAATAGCTCAGGAGCGAATTGCACATCTCTACACTCACTGCAAAAGTGAGTTACAGAAATAGCAAACGCGTGACGCCCTCCGTTTCCTAACCATTCATGGTTTCAGCATGGCCATAGTGAAAATGAGTCACACGAATAGAACTCAGGATATTCTCATTGGAAAATAAATTGGATTAGGAATATATTTTCCTATAAGTATTGTAAAAGTTCGCTGCATTAAGTTGCATGTTTCGTTTCAGTACAAGGTTTCCTAGGTAAAAATAGGTAAAATGATGTATAACTTTTCCAGAAAAGAATAAACCTATGCATTACCTTCTACAAAATTCTGGGATTTTATATTTTCTACAATTATTCCAAATAAAGTATGTATAAAAAACTGACTTGGAACAAGTTATGATTAGAAAACTAGTTTTAAGGGGGTTGTCATAATTCAATAACTAAAACTAACTTTGAAAAGGCCTTAAAGAAAAGTTCCATCGAGTTCCACTTAGATTTATTTTATAGTATTGAGCATATCTTCTCCTATAAATTTTGTAAAAATCAGCTGCATAAAGTTGCATATTTCGCTTCGGTGTAAGGTTTTATCATAGGTAAAAAATGGTAAAATGATCATTTAGGGGTTAGCCAAATTTTGTGCTAGGGCGCATAACCGTTTTTATTAATTTTACGTTTCGTATTTGACTCATCAGTGCGGAGCAGTTCAAATTGAACTGCTTAGTGCTGAACTCGGCAGTTCCATTTGAACCGCTAAGCAGACGTAAAGTTTCTGCTACTTACAGAACACTTTTTGTTTTGCAACGGAGTGCAATGTCTTTTCAGACGTGCCGAACGAAAACGTGTTTTCGACTATTTCTGGCCGATGCAGGTATGGTCATTTAGGGGTTAGCCAAATTTTGTGCTAGGGCACATAACCGTTTTTATTATTTTTACGTTTCGTCTTCGACTCATCAGTGCAGAGCAGTGGTAGAATGATGTATAACTTTGCCAGGAAACAACAATCCTATGCACTACCTTCAACAAAAATATGGGATTTTTTATTTTCTTCTATTATTAAAACAAAGTATGCATAAAAAATAACTCGAAACAAGTTATGAATAAAAAACTGATTTTAGGGGGGTTGCCATGAAAACGCTTTGTATATCCGAAACGGTGCGACCTAGACTGTTTGTATATTCTAAAACTTTGTAGAAGAAAAAAAATTTCTATCTCTTCAGAAAAAAAAGTTATGGTTATATTTTTTGTCAAAGTAGGCCATGAACAATTAGGGATAGAATCAAATTACGTGGTATATATTAGTAAAAAATTTCTTAAAAAAGCAACAATATGCATTAAAAGAACAGTTTGGCAGCTACTCATTTATGTCTACGGTTTTATTGATTCGAACCACTGTGCGTTAGCTGCGAAATTGCACTTCGGTGCAATCTAATAGTGTTCTGCAAATAGCAGAAACTTTATGTTTGCTAAGCTGTTTATGTTGAACTGCTGAGTGACCGTAACAGTTCAACATAAACTGTTATACGCTAACGAGTCGAAGATGAGAAATGTAAATTATGTGCAGTTATATGTGTAACTAGAACCCCTAAATGTTCACAATTTGTTGGCGACCAACAAATCACGTCTCGTTTACGTTCGAGACATCAGAAACGGCATTGTGCTTTGATTAGCGATTTTAGCGAAATTGCTAGGTGGGAACGTATAAAATCAGTCCCGTCAAATTGCCAGTGAATATCAAACGGTCAGTAGGCTAATTTTGTCCAAATCTAAGCCTAAGTGGATTGATCAGGAAGATTAAATATTACACAATTATAGGTAACTCAATTTCAGAACAGCTGGCTGGTGAGAGTAAAACGTATTCCTTCAGTTAAAACTTTCGATTATTCTCTATAGATTCATTGGGCCGTATGAATAAAACGTAGCATGCTTGAATTTCGGTAAATGTAAATGTTACGTGTGGATCACGTTCCTGTGAAAACAGTAGTATTCACTACAAGTTTTCGGTAGGTAGCTCTAGAGGTTGCTACTCGTGTGTTTGCTGATAAAGTGAAGTACAGAAATTAAAAAAGTGGCATTTTTACAGATGTACGAGGTCTGTTCAAAAAGTTCCCGGAATTTTTCAATTGCGCGCGTCTGGAGAGTCCGGTGGTCAAAATTTTTTTTGTCGTGAATACGACTTACTTTACTATGGGGTGCCTTTTCAAAATTTACCCTCTGAGAGAGTGATAAGTTTTTGATCGTGAATATCTCTTGTTGTATCTAACGAATCAACATAATTTTTGCTACATGCCATCGGAAATATGATCACAATTTTATGATAAAATTTTCAGTTGTGTGACATAATCTCAAATAGTTCAAAATTAAACTTTTCTGAAATGTTTGGTATAAACGAGTATCAAAGAGGATAATTCATATGGCGCGTTTGCCTTTCTCGTATTTTGAAAGCTCATAGCTCAGTGATCTGTGGAAGGATTTATATAATCTAACTACCAATAGAATCGAAATTTTTCAACTTAAACGTGTATAGCAAGAGCATTGAAGTATTTCAATAGTACACTATTGAAAAACCTATCTCATTTGACCCATGTCAACACCAGCCAATCAGAACGCGTTCTGAGGAAGAGTAGAAAATAGCTGCTGCTGTACAACAAATCGTTCAAGAAAAATGTTTCCAAAAGTGGTGAATATCGTAGTGAGTTCCTCAATTTGGTCCTTCTGAATGCTAGAAACGAATCCCTACAGCATATTGATAGTCTCTTTCAATAAATTATGCAAATCCGAAATGAAATAATCGACATTGAAATTCTATATGCGGCTATTTTTATAGCCGTTAGGACCGCCCATTAGTGAAAAAGCTACAAACGAAATCACATAAAAGGAAATCTCTTAACAAAAATTGAATCAGTTTGGATTCTATCGCCACTGCGAGCAGATGTGTTTTGTGTCGTCTGCACAGCTAGTTTCGCTTTCGACAAGAGCGATTACGTCACAGCTGCCAGTCATTTCGATGGATGAAAAAGCAACGTTGGAGAGCATTATAAAAAATCAGCCGTTCTAATGGCTCTAAAATTTTTCTAAAGAACTATTAGGATTTGTTTTTCGCAAATCGCAGGTAATTATCCTCAGTTTAGTGCAAATCAAGAACAATTTGGTTAGATTTGTGCACTTTTCGCTGTGTGAAATTCACAGTAATCGAGATCAAGTGAAGCCTTTTTTTGAGAAAAATGTTCCGAGTTTAATATCGTAGAGAATTCCGCAATTTGACCCTTCTGAATGCTGGAAATTAATCCCTACAGCATATTGATAGTTTTTTTCAAAAAATTTTGCAAATCCGAAATGAAATAATCGACATAAAAATTCTGTATGCGGCTATTTTTATAGCCGTTAGGACCGCCCATTAGTGGAAAAGCTACAAACGAAATCAAATAAAAGGAAATCTCTTAACAAAAATTGAATCAGTTTGGATTCTATCGCCACTGCGAGCAGATGTGTTTTGTGTCGTCTGCACAGCTAGTTTCGCTTTCGACAAGAGCGATTACGTCACAGCTGCCAGTCATTTCGATGGATGAAAAAGCAACGTTGGAGAGCATTATAAAAAATCAGCCGTTCTAATGGCTCTAAAATTTTTCTAAAGAACTATTAGGATTTGTTTTTCGCAAATCGCAGGTAATTATCCTCAGTTTAGTGCAAATCAAGAACAATTTGGTTAGATTTGTGCACTTTTCGCTGTGTGAAATTCACAGTAATCGAGATCAAGTGAAGCCTTTTTTTGCGAAAAATGTTCCGAGTTTAATATCGTAGAGAATTACGCAATTTGACCCTTCTGAATGCTGGAAATGAATCCCTACAGCATATTGATAGTTTTTTTTTCAATAAATTATGCAAATCCGAAATGAAATAATCGACATTGAAATTCTATATGCGGCTATTTTTATAGCCGTTAGGACCGCCCATTAGTGAAAAAGCTACAAACGAAATCACACAAAAGGAAATCTCTTAACAAAAATTGAATCAGTTTGGATTCTATCGCCACTGCGAGCAGATGTGTTTTGTGTCGTCTGCACAGCTAGTTTCGCTTTCGACAAGAGCGATTACGTCACAGCTGCCAGTCATTTCGATGGATGAAAAAGCAACGTTGGAGAGCATTATAAAAAATCAGCCGTTCTAATGGCTCTAAAATTTTTCTAAAGAACTATTAGGATTTGTTTTTCGCAAATCGCAGGTAATTATCCTCAGTTTAGTGCAAATCAAGAACAATTTGGTTAGATTTGTGCACTTTTCGCTGTGTGAAATTCACAGTAATCGAGATCAAGTGAAGCCTTTTTTTGAGAAAAATGTTCCGAGTTTAATATCGTAGAGAATTCCGCAATTTGACCCTTCTGAATGCTGGAAATTAATCCCTACAGCATATTGATAGTTTTTTTCAAAAAATTTTGCAAATCCGAAATGAAATAATCGACATTGAAATTCTATATGCGGCTATTTTTATAGCCGTTAGGACCGCCCATTAGTGGAAAAGCTACAAACGAAATCAAATAAAAGGAAATCTCTTAACAAAAATTGAATCAGTTTGGATTCTATCGCCACTGCGAGCAGATGTGTTTTGTGTCGTCTGCACAGCTAGTTTCGCTTTCGACAAGAGCGATTACGTCACAGCTGCCAGTCATTTCGATGGATGAAAAAGCAACGTTGGAGAGCATTATAAAAAATCAGCCGTTCTAATGGCTCTAAAATTTTTCTAAAGAACTATTAGGATTTGTTTTTCGCAAATCGCAGGTAATTATCCTCAGTTTAGTGCAAATCAAGAACAATTTGGTTAGATTTGTGCACTTTTCGCTGTGTGAAATTCACAGTAATCGAGATCAAGTGAAGCCTTTTTTTGCGAAAAATGTTCCGAGTTTAATATCGTAGAGAATTACGCAATTTGACCCTTCTGAATGCTGGAAATGAATCCCTACAGCATATTGATAGTTTTTTTTCAATAAATTATGCAAATCCGAAATGAAATAATCGACATAAAAATTCTGTATGCGGCTATTTTTATAGCCGTTAGGACCGCCCATTAGTGAAAAAGCTACAAACGAAATCACATAAAGGAAACTCTTAACAAAAATTGAATCAGTTTGGATTCTATCGCCACTGCGAGCAGATGTGTTTTGTGTCGTCTGCACAGCTAGTTTCGCTTTCGACAAGAGCGATTACGTCACAGCTGCCAGTCATTTCGATGGATGAAAAAGCAACGTTGGAGAGCATTATAAAAAATCAGCCGTTCTAATGGCTCTAAAATTTTTCTAAAGAACTATTAGGATTTGTTTTTCGCAAACCGCAGGTAATTATCCTCAGTTTAGTGCAAATCAAGAACAATTTGGTTAGATTTGTGCACTTTTCGCTGTGTGAAATTCACAGTAATCGAGATCAAGTGAAGCTTTTTTTTGCGAAAAATGTTCCGAGTTTAATATCGTAGAGAATTACGCAATTTGTCCCTTCTGAATGCTGGAAATGAATCCCTACAGCATATTGATAGTTTTTTTTTTCAATAAATTTGCAAATGCGAAATAAAATAATCGACATTAATATTCTGTATGCGACTATTTTTATAGCCGTTAGGACCGCCCATTAGTGAAAATGCTACAAACGAAATCACGTAAAAGAAAGCTCCTAACAAAAATCTAATCAGTTTGGATTCTATCGCCAATGCGAGCAGATGTATTTTGTGCCGTTTGCAAAGCTAGTTTCGCTTCCGATAAGAGTGATTACGTCACAGCTGCCAGTCATTTCGATGGATGAATAAGCATCGTTGGAAAGCATTATAAAAAATCAGCCGTTCTAATGGCTCTAAAAGTTTTCTGAAGAACTATTAGGATGTGTTGTTCGCAAATCGAAAAAAAATATCCTCAGTTTAGTGCAAATGTAGAACAGTTTGGTTAGATTCTTGCACTTTTCGCTGTGTGAAATTCACAGTAATCGAGATCAAGTGAAGCCTTCTTTGTTTTTGCGAAAAATGTGGAAAAGGGGAATGCTTGCATAATTCATACAATTGATCAACTATTTGATATTCGGAAGTGTTAAGGAACATGTCATTTGTTTTCGTATTCACGACATCCAGTTATGTCTCTGACATTACCCACCCGCCTTTTTATTGTGTTGGTGCATATGTCCCTAATGTATGGTGAAATTTTCAGTTGTATTCATTGTTTACATTCTGTCTTGTAGCGGCTGGTGTAGACGTGTTTTTTTTAGCTCGGCGATTTTTGTTAGTTTAAACAATGGAAGAATTGAAGAGTCAAAGAATTTGTATTAAATTTTGCGTGAAAAATGAAATAAAGTGTAACCAAGTGTGCGAAATGTTACAGAGAGCCTACGGTGAGTCTGCTATGAAAAAAAAAACAAGTGTTTACGAGTGGTATAAGCGTTTCCAAGATGGCCGCGAAGACGTTGAAGACGACGAACGCTCCGGTCGACCCAGCACGTCAATAATCGATGAAAATGTGGGAAAAGTGGAAAAAATGATTATGGATGATCGCCGAATCACTATTAGAGAAGTTGCTGATGAAGTTGGCATATCAGTTGGCTCATGCCATCATATTTTTTCAAATGTTTTGGGCATGAAACGAGTGGCAGCAAAATTCGTTCCAAAACTGCTGAATTTTGATCAATTTTTTGGCTAAAAACAAGACTTTAATCATGCCCTAACCTCCTTATTCACCAGATATCGCTCCGTGTGATTTTTTTCTGTTCCCAAAGTTGAAGAGACCCATGAAAGGACAGCGTTTTTCATCGATTGAAGAGATGAAGGCAGAATCGCTGAGAGTGCTACAGAGCATTACAAAAAGTGACTATCAGGAGTGTTTCGAAGACTGGAAAAAACGCTGGCATAAGTGTATTATATCTAGGGGGGATTACTTTGAAGGTGACCATATGGATGTAGACGAATAAATAAATTTTTTTTTTTGAAAAATGAGAATTCCGGGTACTTTTTGAACAGACCTCGTAAGTACGTTTCTTGCTTTGTGCATGCTTATGCCAGCTTTTCCGGCTCTGTTCGATACGGTATGCAGTAAATGCTTAAATTCGGAAGTAGCCTTAACTACATGTTCGAACTTGTTTTTTATTCATACCAAACCGCGTTATACTCTGTGGACTTTGTTTTTGAGAAGATACTACAAACAACAGACTTTACTACATTTTATTCATACGGCCCATTATCTCGGAAAAAAGATCAGGCTCATCAAGACGGCTCATGATGGCGTATTGCGAGTAACATATATTCTACACAAGACAAACTTGGCTACATTACCCAATTGAAAACTAGTAACTCAGAACGAAATTCGAAAAGATAAGTGTTTTTAAGAAAATATCTTATGCATAGGACACGGTAGTTACTCACGTTAAGCTTTCGTGTTTATATTGTAAATTTTCCTAAATATTTGAGTATGGAAGAATAATTGCTTAACTATGTTATGGTCCAGGATATTCGTTATTAGGATCGCGCATTCCTGAGTTATCCGATTGCATTCGTTACCAAAGCGTTTCCATGATAAGAGATGTTCAAACTTATCCATGGTACCATAAGTACGCTATTTTTCCATAGAGTAAAGATACAGACAAGCCCTTGAGACCGGACGGCATTCAACTTCCCGGAAAATCGTTGCCCGTTAGGAAACACTGGTCGATGGCAGTTACTATCATCTGCACTGCAATTTAATGAAGAATGGTATAAAGCTTTCTAATTAAGATTGCTGAATGTATCACAGCTTCGCCAAAGGCGTTCTGCAAGAATTTCCTTTATTTCCCTGCACACACAATGGTTTTACTAGCGAACGAGCGCGTTTCGTCTAGGCATATTCACTGCAGGGGCTTCCATTTTTTTTCTTTCTAATTGTACATTTTCCACCATACCTTTTAACCTATACAAATGCAGCACGTCGAATAATTGAAAGAATTTAAATCCGGAAACGACACGATAAACAGCTATCTCAGTGATTTCGTCATTTTTCCACTATTTATTTGCACTCATTTTACTCTTCATCGCGGTTGATGTAAAGAAGGAAATCTAGCGCTTTTTCCGTCAATTTTCACAATTCAAGTGCCTCGGTTTTGTTATGAAAGTCGTCGGTATAATTAATATTCACCATATGATTACATACAGGCCTCGATGATGCCGTGTGACGCGAGCAGAGAAATTGAAATTGGAACCGATTGAAGCGCATAGCGTAAGAGTCAAATGGAAAGTGGCAAGTGGAATCAACTGCGAGTGAAGTCTGAACTTACAGAAGCAAGGACACTAATTGAAAGACCAATGTCGAATTGCCAATGCTGTCTGTTCAGTTACATTCTAAGTAGTAGGTGTCTATGAGACTGAAAAATGTTGTATAACACCATATAGATATAGATAACCTTTGTCAAGGTTAGGTTCGGAAGCGTGCTTAATTGTTTGGAAGCCGTGCACGAAACAAGTAGTTGTATGCTTCACAGTGACATTTGTAAGAAGTATTTGATTTCCTCATATTGCTAGTAAATCGTATACAATTCAAAAAAGCAATTTTCATTCCAAATAAATTATTTCGTATCTTTTGGACGGGTCGAACAGAATTTCGATCAGATGATCCAACTAGATAACCATCATCGGAATGATACAATCAGGTTTGAAGAATCGTAGAATACTGGATTTACACATTGACACATAAACAGCCAAATGATTGATTCTACAAAGTTATTGAATACTCAAATGTTGGTAAATTTGCTTTGCTAATTATAAGAAACGGTCGAAACATTGCGATGCGTTGTGATAGTGGTCTTTCTTTCTGCTGATTTTGTACGTTACGTCTTCGGCTCAGAAGTGCATTAGCAGTATATGTTGAATCACTAACGCCACCTAAAGGTTCAACATAAACCGCTAAGTAGACGTAAAGTTTGTGCTATTTGCAAAATACCTTTTGCACAGAAATACCATTTCTTAACTGAAGTGCTGAAAGAACGAAACTTTGTGACCGCATTTCGATGCAAAATACATAAATTTCACGTCTGCTTAGCGGTTTATATTATACCGTTAGCAGCTCAACCAAAACTGCAAATGCACTGATAAGCAGAATGTCATTTCGATTCAGCTCGACGAACCGACCAAATGTCCGTGTGTGTGACATATAGGGTCACTACATTTTTTCGGAAATTACTAAGCCGATTTTCACAAAATTACTTTCAATGAAAGGTTTTATGATCCCATAAAAAGTTCCTGAATTTCATTAGGATCCGACTTCCGGTTCCGGAATTACAGGGTGATATGCACCAAAAAAGTTAAAATAATGTCACAAAATTTTCTCGAACATAGCTGAACCGATTTTCACAAACTTAGATTCAAATGAAAGGTCTTACGATTCCTAACAAAGTTCCAAAATTTCATTTGGATCCGACTTTCGGTTTCGCTTTTTACAGGGTGGTATTCACCAAAAAATTGAAAATAATGTCGTGTTTCGTCCCGGGATGGCGGTTCAATGCATAGGAGGCTGGTCTTACGAGCCAGTTGTCGTATGTTCGAGCCCCGACCTGGAAGGATTCTTAGTGTCAGTAGGATCAATAGTACTAACCATGCAATGATTCTGTACACTAAGAATCGGCTGCGAAGTCTGTTGAAACAGAAAGGCCAAATTCCACCAAAGGAATGTAATGCCAAGACTTTGCTTTTATTTCGAAGATTGTTCAACCGATTCAACTGAGAGGTCTTCAAATACGATAAGAATATTCCGATTTTTATTCAGATCCAAGTTACGGTTGCGGAGATAGGGTGCTAAGAGTAAAAATGTCAATTTCAAGAGTATTTTTTCATAACAAACATTGTGATTAGTAGCAAATCCTTTAAGTTGGGTAATAATGTGTCTAGTTTGCAGATCTAGACAGTCTGTGAACTCATAAAATCTAACTCAAATTAACAGGTCGGATAGTCTCATAAAAATATTCAAGTCCGACTTCCGGTTCTAACGGGGCTACCACGTTTGGCATAAAGCCGTTTGGCATAACGACATTTGGCATAATGGTTATTTGGCATAATGGTTATTTGGCATAATGGTCATTTGGCATAATGGTCATTTGGCATAACAGTCATTTGGCATAACAGATGAACATGCTGCCTAATAGAAACTGTTCTAATTTACTGCAATTTTGAAAGGTCTAATGCGGCTACGCCTCATTGTTTTTAATGACCTGCTGTCCGACCTCGCTGCCGGTCGTTCGGACTTAACTAACGGATAGCTCCTAGCTTTGGGTTATCTGGGCAAACGCCCCCAATTAGGGGGTCGCCGGCGCACTCGCGGCCTTCGGTCGTCTCGACCTGAATCATCTATGACGAACAGAATATTGTGCTAGCACTGAGTTGCTTGTATAAAATGATAGTATGCTATTTACTACAGAATTTTAAAAATAAAAAATATGTGATGATGCTAGTTCACCTAATATTATCGAAATATTTGGACTGAATATAAAATTCACAACATAACTCGATCGTAACGCAAACGAAATTTTACTTACTATCCAATTATTATTATGACAAATGGCATTATGCCAAATGACCATTATGCCAAAAGACCATTATGCCAAATAACCGTTATGCCAAATAACCTTTATGCCAAATAGCGGTATGCCAAACGGTATTATGCCAAATGACGTTTACAGTTCTTACATTACAAAATTTCAAATCATCATAGAAAATCGTATAATATCTTCTAAGTTGTACTCGAAAGTGTTCTAGGTCATGTTAGTTTATGGCCATACGAACTGTTTTCAGTTATACTGGACCCGTAATTTATTTCATACCGTCATTCAAATTCAAAATTTGGGAATGTGCTTAAGCTTGAGTTAGAGCTTGAGCGACCACCCTTGGTTGCTACTCCGTTACTGATCGGGATTAGCTGAAATTGTACAGGGAATTTCTACATGATCCAACCTGGGACTGGTGAATCATCCTTCAATGTACATCTTCTGGTAATCCCAGAATTCATTGATCAGTACCAGCGCCGGCCAGGCCCGAACGTAGATCGTCTAAGGAATGGGAAGGGATGTTAGTCCAACACTTGTTGTTACTAGAGGTCGTATATACTACTGCGCACTCCACAAGTGTCACGGGAGAAGGATATTTGTTAGTAAAAATTTCAGTATTGATTTCGCGCGCGACTCATGTTCCGGTTTCAAGATGCTCGGATGAACTCATGTTCCGGTTTCAAGATGCTCGGATGCACCACTAAACTCACTGACTTCCCGAGTTAACGTTTCAACAATATCCTATATTGAAGTCCCGGGAAGTCTTGATTCATAGCTCTTATTCGAAGAAATTAAAGAAAAATTTGCAATACTACCGCGTAAAGAATAAAAACTTCCCAATTTTTTTATAAATGAAATTACGTGATACAAAATAAACGAGGAATTCATTGCATTGACATACAGTTGTTATAAAATCATTTTGAATCACCGAATAAAGGTCAACAGATTTCACGCGCGTCTTGATTCTTTATTTTTACTGCTTTATTATTTTAATTATTTATTAAAATTATTAATTGGTTATATTGGTTGATCTGGGCAGCCGGCTATCGAGAAAAATATTATTTATTGTTTGAAATATTAATATCAAGTGTTTTTTTTAAAGGAATACAATATACCGTTATATGTTATCTCTGTTATTAACTTTGTAATATCAACGGATTTGCGCAATAGTTGATTTTTATCATTCAATTTATAATCCTAAAAGACAATCAATAACATGGAAGAAGAAAACAATCCAAATAAAACTTTTCTCCGAAGTTAGACGGAAATTGATAGGTTGAATGAAGAGATAATTTAGTAAAATAGAGTAATCAGAAGTGAAACTTCGAAAATATCTGATAACTGAAAGGAAAAAGAAACTCCAGCAATTGTCGCCTTTTACGACATGGAAGCAGGAACCCAGTGGATCTATTCTTGGTTCATTTTTTTCCGCCGGATTCCACACGGCATCTAGGCTGGTACTGTCCGGAGAGAGCTAATAGGTACTATCAATCTCCTAGTGGACCCCAGCCCCTCAAAATTTGGGAATGTGCTTAAACTCATTTTTTAGTTCGAAATTTATCTTAACTGGTGGAATTTCGCAATACCGGTATCCAGTTTTCGGTTCCGGAAATTATGAAACAACTGTGGTCAACATCTTTAAAATGAAACTAACTTAATGTTCTCGAATATGGTTGAATCGATTTTCACTAACTTACACATTAGAAATGTAGTAGTATTATTCAAAAGAAGTCTTCAAACTGGTTTCTAAACATTTTCAATTTGAGGTATTTTGAAGAATCGTGCTGCAATATATAGAAAATCATGAAAATAATATGAGAAAGGCAACATTACACCATTAGTTGGATTAAAACAAGAGTTTTAAATAGTGGAATCCAAAGCTATCTCTGAGAAATCGATTTCAACTCCATTCCAGACTGTACTTTAATAGACTTTAATTTAAAAAACCTTATGGCTTCCGGTTCCAGAAACTCCAAACACTGATATAAATGACGAAGCAAACATTTTCAAAAGTGTTCGATAATTGACAAGTATTGCTGATTGATTACTGATATATTCCGATTATAAGATTGCATGATAAGGATTTGATGGCAACTATAGCTCAATTTAAAGCAGGGTTTCTCGTGATGCTGACGGACATTAAAATTCAATTCAAACTCCACCAATTCTAACGACAACAGGCATAACATCAATAATTATATTTGGTGCTCATCAATCATGGTTCTAAAGATGAGATTTCAAACGAATTTCTACTTCCTGCATCTTCGATTGCACGATGGTAATGATAATTATTAAAGATTGATAAATAGAACGCACAATTTTCCACTTTATCGGTCACCATTGCAGAAATGAATCATGTTTGATGGTTATTCTAATCTAACCACATCCACATATGAGTCTTCCTCCTTACCAATATACGCTCTTCGCAAACTGAGCTCATCATTCAAAGGCATTCCATTTTTTTTTTTGTTTTTGAAAATTTTTTGCTCGAGTGTTTCTTTCTCCCATTTAAAGTTTCCTGCATTTCATTCTACACCTTCACTGCCCATACTCGCATATCAGTCCCATACGAATGCTCGCCTTTTGTAGTTAGTTTGACGAATAAAGTCTATCCTTAATTTAATCTCATTCAGAGCAAAATACATCGAGATAACAATGAAATACACATGGTGAATTACAAAAATGTTGTACAACGGTACCAAAATTTAGCGTTCTGTTACCAAAAAATATCTAAAAATTTTAAAATAAAATTAAAATCTTCATTTTTTTTCAACAGACAGAACTCTTATATGGGACTGACATGCGAGTATGGGCAGTTCAGTCAGTCGCTTTATTCAATCGCTTCGCATTTCGACCGTCATTTCGATTGTCCAGCGCCAGACGTTATTCGAGCGCTTTCAGTCGTTCGTTTTCAAAGCACCCTGCGGGCATTTCTCGTGGAATACGATATATAAGTACAGGCGTTACACTGTGTGGCATCTTCGAAGAAGAAAACAGAAAATAATGGCAACGAAAGTGAAGACCACCAAGTTGTCGATATAGGTGATCGGTATTTAATTAGAAAACTAAATTATTCTCTCCCCATTTTACGATATACGAAAAAGAAAAATACTCCCAGGTGAAGTTAGTTACAATAGGATTTTAGGAATCTTTGGTACGCATTAGAAAAGTTTCCAAATGTGACCCAATGGATTCAAAACAGGAAACAGAATAACACTACAAATATTGAGATCTGTTTAATCGAAAAAGGAAAAAATGACAGCAATCTCTAAGCAAAGTCTTGATATTACAATCCTTTTGTAGGTAAGAGCTCGAACATACGATAATTATCGGTGTCCTTGGTATTGTACCGCAAACTCAGTCCAAACGTGTAAAAAAAAAATAAACATTGACAGTTGAAATTCCTGCGGAAGGGTAAGGCCCTCGGTCCACTTACGGTCTGTTAATCAAACTTTGAATCACCTACACAATTTACAATATTACTCTTGCATATATTTGTAACACGAAACTGAGTTTAAAATTAATTCATCGTTGTTTATTTTTAAACCGTTGCACAATGGCGAAAAAAGGATAAAAACTCGACTTATTTCAATAATTTCATAGAAATCTATGTAAACATTTTCAAAGTGATTATTTCTTATGAAAAAATAATCGTAGATTCGATTGATGATAATTAGCATTGCCACAAAATCCACTATCATGCTCGTTTTGCCTATAATTCCTCTTTTTTCAACTTACTTTGAAAAACTGACTGTAAAACTCTGAAAAAACACCTTTTTAATCCACCTAGTGGTGTAATGATGCCTTTCACATATTACTTATATTTTCAAAAACATCACTAGGAGATTCTGTCAAGATTTTATCATTAAACTTGAATAGAATCAATAATTTTATTTGCGTATAAACTATCAGAATCTTTTTTCAATTTGTAAACAGTTATGTTAAGTTAACACCTAAACGCTCGAGTAGAGATTTTCAACGAATTTATTTTTTCAAAAATTCATAAGCCTTAATACAGTTGACCAATTTTGATGCGTCCAGTGTAAAAAAAACAAGTTTTCTTCTAGTCCATGCTGACTCATATGGAACCGCAGCGGTCCAAAAACACCGGAGTTATTCCAGATCGCGTTGGGCTATGTCTGTTTTGCCGTAAGAAGTATTTGGTACATAAAATTTTATATAAGTATTGGACTAATCCAGAAATTGTATAAAATGTGAAGGACTTACTAGAACTCCTAAAATGCAATGTCCAATTCCGGTAAATCCGGATTGTGGTCCCATAGAATTGTGCTTGAAATTTGACATGGCTTATCATCTCAGGACTTTTCAAGTTGTTAGAAGACTTTCAAAACTAATTTGGGTACTCCAGTTTAGTTGATCTGCATATTTGATGTAAATTAAAAGTACTTTCCACTTAGAGCTGTTTAATCAACTACTTTTTGCCACCTTCATAACATACTTCTAACGGCAGAACAGACATACCACAACGTGATCAGGAATAACTCCGTTGTTTTTGGACCGCTGCGGTATGAGTCAGTATGGACTAGAATCTGTTTTTTTTTACACTGGACGCATCAAAATTGATCAACTGTATCAAGAGTTATGAATTTTTGAAAAATAAATTCGTTGAAAATCCCTACCCGAGCGTTTAGCTGTTAATATAGATTTAAATCTGGCAACACTGCAAGCTATATAAAATTGAACAAAGCATGCTGTGTGCTAGGCGGTGGTGTTTTCTTCTTCCGTACCAGCACGTACCGATGCGTACCGGTTTTGCATCATTTTGAATTACAGATTGGAAGTTTTGATACTAATCGCTATTTAATTTCGAAACCGGAAGTCGGATCTGAATGAAATTGCACAGCATCTTTTAGGACACTAAGAGCTTCAATTTGAATCATGATTTGTGAGAATCGGTTTATCCGTTGCTGAAAAATCGAAGTTAGTTCTGTTTCACGAAAGGATGCAGATTGCGGTTGAAAAAAATCGACAGATGTTACGTAGAAATCACTAAAAAGTAGATTACAAATAGATTCAATGACCACACAAATCTTGTTATATCGTTTTACTCTAATTTATTCTATCAATATTGGGGAAAAATGGTATAACATGATTCATGCGGTCATTGAATCTATTTGTAATCTATTTTTAAAGGTTTTCTACGTAACATCTGTCGATTTTAATCAACCGCAATCAGCCTCCATTTGAAATGCGACAGGAAGTATAACCAGTGATACGACATTGAAAACAAATTGGGGTTAAACGGATTAGTACTGTCATCCCCATTGCATGTATTTGAATCGCTGAAGTTTTCTACGTAATATGGACCAATATTGGTAGATCGTATTGGATCTGGTTCTGGATTGTAGATCAAATTTCAAATGAATATTATAACAAAAATAAAAATGGGGTAAAACGGTACAACAACTTTCCTGCTGTCAATAAAACTATATGCAAACGATTTGTTCGACCTTTTTACGTCTGCAAGTACTTCGGTGTTATATAATAATTATACTTGAATACAATCCAGTACAAAGAGGGAACTTGGGGTAAAATGAACATGATAGCGTGTTGCGTGTTCCTGCTGAATACGTGGAATTGATTTTACTGACCATTTTACACAAAAAAATGCTTTGTGGTCAGCTATATCATGCCTCCAAAAAGTCGTCGCGTTTTTTATCCATTTTCAGGGTGGCAAGTGAATTGATTTCAATTTCCCGGTTTTTCCCGGTGCGCGGAACAAAAAATTCCCGGTTTTTAGAACAGGCTTAAATCGCCTATGTTTAGTATTTTTTTGAATATTTCTAGAAATCCCATATCCAAAGAACATCGAGAGTTAAGAAATAAAGTATTTTTTGGGTATCTTTAGATCTAGAAATAGGAAATATTCACTATGCCAAGTGCACATAACAATGGGAAGAAATCGTTCTTGCAGGGTGGCAAGTGAATTAGCGATTTCCAATTTCCCGGGTTTTTCCCGGTTTTCCCGGTGCGCGAGACTAAAATTTCTCGTTTTTTTATATTTTGTAGTAAACGGATGCAATAATAGTGAGTGCTTTTTGCAACGATCATTCTTCAAACCAGCAAACGTTCCGATTACTTTCATTTCCATTGAGAAGAATAGAGAGCTATTATTCTTAAATAAAGAACTCCAACTCTTCGAGGAAAACTAGTTCTTTTGGATCGTTCGCGGACTGACCATATCTAGTGTATTCCAATACTTTTCTAGCTTGGTATAGTCTGGAAAAAGTATAAGGTTAAAAATTAAAAATGAATGAACTAAAGAACAACACTCCTCCCGCAAACCCGATTCTTTCTAACAACCAGTGGCGTCTCGTGACAAAATTTACGGGTTGTGCACTGCTTATATGGTATGATATCAGAACCGTTTGTTTTCAACTGCCAGAAAACAGAATTCTGAAAAACTAATTTCAGCTGTCAAAGAAGGAAATCAAATACTCCTTGCAAACGGTGGATAAAGTATTCTCACAATTGGACATTACTGAGACAAATTTTGGTGAAATTAGGGGAATCATTAGCTGGCAACTAAAAACACGACTCCTAAGAATTCTTAGAAAAAGATTAAGCATGTTACCTGATGCTACTTTTACGATTATGCATACTTATTCTGAAATTTGAAGACAAACACTAAAAAGGTCCTAAGTGCAAATAACAGTTCCTCTTTCTTTACTCTTTCTTTCGATTATTACGTTCCTATCGGCAATCCTTCTATCTTACACTTTGCTGAGAATAACGACTGAAACTATCAACTTTCGATCTGTTGTTAAAAAAATGTTGGAAAATACAGGAATAAGCCGTAATAATTAAAAGAGAATATAAACAAAGAGAAACTGTCATTTGCACTTGGAACCTTTTCTAATATTTGTCGAAATTTAATAGAAATCCAGCAGAAGCATCCAAATTATCCTTATTTTTCATTATGAGCATTCATTGTGTTGTTATTGATGAAAACTAAGAAAGCTCTTATTGATTTAAAATTGCATACAAAAACCGTTGAGACATGAGGTGTTGGCCCCATTTTTAATAGATTATGCACCATTGAACCCGTGTGGGACAGTAAGATGTTTCAAAACTTGTACTGAACTTCTAGTTCAAACACAAAATTGCCTTCAATTTTTCATTTGTTTTATTAGGAAAATTATAATGCTGAAAATCGTTACTAAGACTCGGACATTGATTAGTCCGAGTCTTAGTAACGATTTTCAGCATCATAATTTCCCGGATTTGCACTAAAATTCCCGACTTTGTCCCGGTTTTTCCCGGTGAAACCAAATTCCCGATTTTTTCCCGGTTTTCCCGGTCACTTGCCACCCTGTTCTTGGCTTTATCATACATATAATTTATGCAATCACTGCGAAAACCGATTTTGGAACTAAGGCCCGGAGGACAGTTCATAAAGATCAGAAATTGTTTATGTATGTAATGTTTTTGAGCGATCAATTTTCTCAGAGATGGCTGACCCGATTTTCTTGTGGTCCCATACGAATTTCATCCGGATTCGACTTCCGGTTGTGAAAAGGGTGAACAGGTGGAGATTTGCAGAGTGAAAATATGAAAATATAAGCTCTAATCTTGATTAGAAACTGTTTCTTCGGTTCGACAGTTTCCTTATATGATTATATGATTTTGAGTGCTGTTTTGTTAATTACACTCCCAGCATTTAATATAGCATTATGCGTGCGTAAGATTTTGAAGACGATTAAGAGCAATCCTAATCTGTCGGACCGTGATTTGGCCAAAAAATTCGGTGCTGCCCATAGTACCGTGAGGAGAACTCGACTCCGGGAAGGAATCAAGTGGTCAAAACGGATTATAAAATAGAATAGTGTGGTCAAAATTCGTGCTCGGAAACTATATGACCAGGTGCTGACCAAGTTCGACGGGTGTCTTCCGATGGACGATGAAACCTATGTCAAGGCTGACTTCGGGCAAATCTCAGGTCAAAAATTTAACTTGGCAACCGTTCGGGGGGATGTTCCAGCCGAATTTAAATTTGTTTTTGCCGACAAATTTGCAAGAAAATTTATGATTTGGCAGGGCATTTGCAGCTGTGGCAAAAAACGAAAGTTTTCGTTACAAATAAGACAATGACATCGGAACTATACCAAAAAGAGTGTCTCCAAAAACGAATTTTGCCGTTCATTCGATCCCACTACCATCCCGTAATGTTTTGGCCAGATTTGGCAAGCTGTCATTACAGCCAAGTCGTTCAAGAATGGTATGCAGAGAAAGGGGTCTAGTTTGTTCCGAAAAACCTTAACCCACCCAACTGCCCCCAGTTCCGCCCTATTGAGAAATATTGGGCAATCATGAAGAGGAGACTCAAGGCAAAGGGAAAGGTTGTCAAATACATCAATCAGATGACGACCTGGTGGAATAATATAGCTAAAACGATGGACGAAGAAGGTGTGCGCTGCCTAATGAGCCGTGTTACTGGAAAAATTTGAGAATTCCTTCGAAACCGTGACGAATAATTTTATCCGTATTTTTTTCTTAAAAGTATACAGAAAAGGCTACATCTGTATAAAACAAGATCTTGAATTCAATAATAAATAACTAAAATACAGGCAATTGTCTTTGTTCCAATTCTATCTGAAGCAAGCTTTAGTTCTACCGAAAGAATTGTTTCTGTTTAACCGTTCTTTCGTTCTTCTTTTTTATACATCATTTATTTTATCCCGTATTTAACCTTTTTGGTTTCGTTCTTCTAAAACTTTGTATGTTTCTTCGAAAACAATATAAGAGCTACAGATTACAGATTCAATAATAGTGAGTACTTTTTGCATGTATTTTTACCAACAATCATTCTATTTTTATACGTTATCAAAAGTCACGAAAGTGTGTAACTTCTACCAGCAAACATTCCGAAAAACGCAACTAACTTGTATACGTCCTCAAAGAATTCGATTTTTTTCATTTCTATATAAAGAACTATCATTCTTAAATAAAAAACTCAAATTCACTCACTCTTCGAGGAGAAATAACTGTTCGTGAACGGATTGCCCATCTCTAGTGTATTCCAATACTATATTAGCCATGGGATGTTGGGCCCATCTCCAATGAATTGTGTACCGTAAAACTTGTGTGGGACAATACGATGTTTCAAAACTTTTACTGAACTTCTCACTTAAACGCAAAAATTGAGTATTACCTTCAACTTTTCATTTGTTGAATCAGGAAAATCATGATTTACTATAATTAGGGCTAGTAAATTTTTTCCCGGATTTGCTCTAAAATGCCCGACTTTTTCCCGGTGAAACGAAATTCCCGACTTTTCCCGGTCACTTGCCACAATGCATTTTTCCTTACTGTGCGTTGTGGTAAGTTAAATTAAGGGTTGATGTAGAATTACAGTAAATTAGACCAGTCTTTTTCAAGGCTATCTGAAACACTAGCTCAGAAGAACTATATTCCAAACTTACCAGTCTTTTTCAAGACTGAAACCAATCAGCCATTTTTAGGGTAAACTATCCACAAAATTACTTTAGAATTAATCAGTTTTTTTGCATATCTCATATAGAATGGATATGCAATCATTCAGAACACTGAAGGGTCGAATTCGAATCAGTGTGAATGTGACAAAACTATGCACTAGATTTTCTTAGAGACGGCGGAACCGATTTTCAAAAACTTAGGCTCAAATAAAACGTCTTATTGTCCCATAGAACGCTATTGAATATTTTTTCGAATCCGACTTCCGGTTCCTGAACTATACCAAAAATGTGTATGTGCTTAAAACGGCAAACCGTCATTTAGAGCGACAATGCAAAATAGGAAAAGATTCTTCTAAAATCGGCTCAAAATTATATCAATTTGTAGGCTATGATAGTTGCTCGCTACTCGAATTGTCACTTAGGGTGAAAGCTGCCAAAAACAAGATAGTTCTTTTTAATTATTTGGCATAATTGTTTACAAATTGAAAGGTTGGGTTAACTTATACCTAATCTTAACAAAATCAATTGGTGTTGTAGAAAGAAATACAATAAATTCGCCAAAAAAAAAGCAAAACGCTAATGCACTCATTACACGATGGAATTAGTATCCTTGCTTATGATAACTTTGCCTACTTTCGGTACTATTGTGTCGATTCCACCGAACCTCTGTATTGATTTTCATCTTTTATGATGTCATCACGTGCCACACCTTTCTGTACGTACCGAAGGCAACCTTCTAGACATTAAAAAGCGCATCAGCCTAGCTGTAGAATGGCAACAATTCGGCGATCCATAATTTTGACTGCGTCAACCGATTTAGCAGTGGAGCCGCTAGGTCCAATGATAAATTTCACCGGAAGACACACTGCCTAGAATTGGCAACCATTTATTATACCTTGTAGTGCAAGTTTGGAATAACCTTTTTGTTTGACACGCTTCTTCGACATGATTTTTGCGAACCCAACCGGTATCAATCCGTAGCTACCAGCAAGGAGGTCATGTGAATGTATTACCAAAGTATTATGATATCTTGTACGATCTGATTTTTTTTATTATATTGTACTTCTTGTTCCGGACGCTATTTTCGTTCGGATTTCCATACTAGTTTTCCCTTTCCGTTCCAACAGCGATATTTCAACTGGAAGCGGCTACCAAAAAAAAAACCGTTCTGATGTTCGCAGATACGAAACTCTGACGTGCTACATTTTGGTTCCGGTCATATCCCCCGTTCCATTCGGATGGTTTCAATAGGGCTCAGCATCAGACCGCGCACATATGAAACTTTCTTTTTGTCCATCCGTCGAAGATATACATCTCATTTTTTCGCTCACTCACTCACTTTGCAGTGAAAAAAAATTGTGTTTGAAAATAGTTTTCATCGGTATAGTGCACGGCAAGGTTATCTTTACGTCATCTGAATCCGCCCAGCACTAGCGTTCAGGCTAGTGTTGCTAAAATATTTCAGACCAACTATTACGTGCATGAAAAACACCATTTAGCATATGCGACCTTCCTAATTCAACTGTTTCGAGTTTGTTTTCTTTCTGTCATCGTTCACTAGAAAGAAACTTGTGGCATTATTTACTGTTTATGAAACTTCCGTTGTGACACAACCGATATGGCATGAAATAACGATATCTATTCTGATCGCTTATTGACGAAACAATAATTATTTGATATATGCATTACGTGCTTATACTGTATGATTTCTGAGCTGATATTCTCCGATATACGAAGACCACTAGCGCACTGGTGAGTCTTAGACTAAACGTAAAATCAAGTAAAACTGAATATGTGTATCTAGCACAAATTTTGAAGATTATTTCCAGTCTAAATTACTTTTTCTGTAATGTTTGTGAAATGCTTTATAATTACCCAAGAATATGAAATTGAAGAAAATTTCCGTGAATTTTGTGGGTTTATCTCTTGTGGTGCAAAATTAAGTTCGTTGACACAAATCTCTTTTGGAAAAAAATTAACCACTCCGACACGTTTCAAGTTTCAGGATGCTAGGACCAGGCCTAAACAGAGTTGATTCTTTGTGCTTGCTTCTGAATAGCAAGAGACGGTTCAAAAAGCACTTTGCTTGTGAATCGCACCGTAGATTGTTCCAGAAGTGATTAAGGAAAAGTTTATTTAACTACATTTGCAAATTTTCTGCCAAATCAGAAACGAAATATACTTGCCCAAGAAGTTGACGGAAGTTTCGTCAACCACCACTCCTATAGATTTTGATTGTAAGAGAACAAATATTTGTCGTTTATAGTTCAATGCACTTTCTTTTCACTGGACTTCAATTGAAAACCTCACTGCGTGACAACGTCGAGTCGCCAAAGTACGGATAAAAAACCTTTCTTTCTCGCGAAATACTCAAATTTTCAACGCACTAAAACACGATACAACGTGTTCAATCTTGACAGATGTAAACAATATAGGAATATTGTACCAAAAGTCATCGCATTAGTGAAGTCACCATGTTATTTTACCGATTTCTTGACCTTTGATCAATGAATTGTGATAGAATCGAATACAATATCTTTGCTTCGGCTCTGAGACACAATACAGCAGAAAAAGTAGTTCGAAAATTGTACAATACTGCTGAGCTGAACTCGCAGCGAATGCTCCAAATTTTATCTTACTCTTGAAGTTAATCTATCGAACAGAGACAACAGATCTCACTCTAACTAATGGTTTTCGTATACGAGATGACTAATGGAGCTTAGATTAATAGTAGGTACCTTTCTCATATAACTCATGTTTTCATTAATAAGGAAGGGATCCTTCAACAAAATTTCCTTAGAATTTTGACTAAGAGCAAAAACCTTAGTTTAGGTGTACATTAGCCAAACCTTTTCAATTTTCTACAGTTTTGATCCAAGTTTATAGGAATCTCCGTTCTTTGCATTTTCGCTCTAAATGAAAGTTCAAAATTTTAAACACACTTCACCTTATTGTTCCGAAACCGGGAGTCAGATCCGAACAAAAGTTAAAAGTAGTTATAGACGTAGACCCTTTTATGTGAGTGAAAATAGACTCAGTTGTCTCTTAGAAAATTAAGAGAGTTCCCTTTTTGAGGTTTTCGACCACTACTTCCGGTACTTTCGGACCGTTTCGGGAGCTGGGAACCGGTAGAGCTGAAATCGGTTCGTTGGTTTTGGTTGAAATTTAGAAGAATTTAAACGTTTTTTGCTTTATTATTTTCATGACCAGAAACCGAATCTGAATAAAATTATACATCAACTTTTTTTAATTAAATCTGAGTTTATCAAAATCGATCCAGTCATTTCTGAGAGATTAAAGTGATTTCCGGTTTGCAGCACACGAGCAATTTTCCGATACCAGAACGGCTATACCGGTATACCAAGAAATCAACGTATTTGGTAATCAACTAACCATACCTGCCTGACTGAAGAATTATACGGCTATTTGAATATCTTTGGCTCAATTTTTTCGTGTCATGTATAAAAAAACGCTCCTGAAAATGAAATGTATATACTTATCAGCCTATAATTCCGGAACCGAAAGTCGTATCCAGCTCAAATTCGGTAGGATTATATGGGATCTTAAGACCTTTCATTTAAACTCAAGCTTATGAAAATTGTATGAACAGACTCTGAGAAAAATTGAGTGCACTTTATTAATTTATTTTGCACATTTTTCCCAGTAACTCCGGAACCTGAAATCGGATCAAAAATTTAATAGCAGTCTATGGGACTGTAATGCTCGAATCGTATATGAAATTCGGCTATCCGGGTCTCAGTTCGAAAGTCGGTTTCAAAAACAAGCATCTTGGCTTGAAACAGCTCTTTTTTGGTTTGATGAGCAACCAATCGTTTTGTTGTTTTGAACCATCGCACAGTGGGGAAAAATAGACCAAAAACGCGACGATTTTTTTTTTGGAGGCATGATACAGCTGACCACAAAGCATTTTTTTGTGTAAAATGGTCAGTAAAATCGATTCCATGTATTTAGAAGGACCGCACGAAACGCTATCATGTTCATTTTACCCCAAGGTCCCCTTTTTATACTGCATTGTATTCAAGCTTAATTATATAACATAAAACCGAAGAACTTGCAGAAGAGCGAATAGAGTGTTTCTTATGTAAAAAAGTCTAACAAATTGAGTGCATATAATTTTAATGACTGCAGAAAACTCGTTGTACCGTTTCACCCCATTTCATTTCTAGTTATAATATTCAGTTGAAATATGACCTACAATCCAAAAGCAGATCCAATACTATCTATCAATATTGGTTCATATTACGTACAAAACATCTGTGATCCAATTAAACACAATGGGAATGACAGTACTAGCCTGTGAAACCCGTTTTACCCCAAATTTATATCAAAAGTTGTATTTCTGGCTAAACTTTCATTTGCATACCGAAAGCAGACTGATTGCGGTTGATGAAAATCGATTGATATTACGAAGAAAGACCTAAAAATAAGATTACAAATAAATTAAATGACAGCAAGCAAGGAGAAAGATCCTCTACAGTCGAAAGTTTATTTTCCAAATGTGGAGCAAAATCTTAGGACACAGTTAAAGGATAAATTGGGGTAAAACGGTATAAAAAGAATCGTGCGGCCATTGAATTCATTCGTAATCTTATTTTTAGGTCTTTCTTCGTAATATCAATCTATTTTCATCAACCGCAATCAGCCTGCTTTCGGTATGCCAAAGAAAATGTAGCACGATGCATGCGATCATGGAGACTATCTGTAAATTATTTTTTGAGGCTATATGCGAAACATAGAACTGTCTTGTCTAACCATAATTGGTCCAAACACCGATCAGTAGGACTTTTTTTCTGAAAACTCATGGAAGAATATTATTGGGGGTAAAACAGAATACAGTTATTTGCGGTCAATCTTATTAAAAACAATCCATTTATTTAACTTATGAACATATCAGGAATACCTTCCGATTGATCTAATTCAATTTTTTCCAGAGTTTCAAAGTTAGTTTTCAAAGTAAAGTCAGAAAAAAAAGAATTTGAGCAAAACGGACATGATAGTAAGTTTTGCGGATCTTCTAACTATCATAAATCGATTCTACGGAAAAATTTGCATAAGAAATACTAACTTTGAAAATATTTGCTTAGGTTTTTATAAAATGATTAGGTTTTTATAAAATTATTGACGCGTCGTTTTTTATCGTTTTCTCCCCACTGTGCCTCGGGATGTAGGAGTTTTGAGCGCTGCATGATAAACGATTTTCAATACTGCTGTATGCAATTGAACCTAAGCACCTGATGCCATTTTGCTGGAAGAACTTCTTATATCCTTATACCAGTTAAATCATTTCGTCGAAATCAGGAAATGTCAGCGAGTATGACAAATAATGTAACTCAATTTAAACGAAGGTGGCTTAGCTGATTTGCAAAAACTAATTATTAGCACATTTTGATAGCCGATAACCAAATAATTTTGTTTTAGTTTTTTTAATTCATAAAACTTGTATTTCGGCTCATTCGCTCTTCCGCTTAACGTGGTCGTTTTTTTTTTTTATTATCGTTGGATCTCGTTGTCATCCTTTTTCTAAGCGGAGAGTCGTTTTCATTGCTATCCAATATATGAAGAGGAAGCAGTTGTTCCCTATTCACGCTATCACTGTTGTTGGCGGAATATTTCTTACCACCAGGCGCTTTTGGGGTTCGTGTGAAAGGAGCGCTGTGGTTCTTTGGTGCAGATGTCTTCTTGTCTACTTTTTCACATGGCTAAGCATGGTGAACCGCTTTTTGGCAATATCGACATGTGGCCATCTGATTGTCATATGTAACAAGTGATTTTCACGGAACTCTTGTATCTTGGCCGAAAATCACATAAGAAGGTTTAGGCTTCCTCAAGCGCATGCGTAACTAACGTAGGCCATTTAGAATACCGGGGAAAAAATTCTTCCACTTTTCTTTTTCGATGGAAAGAATCTCTCCGTACGGAGAGATAGTTTTGCGAATTTAAGGATCACATACGGTTGAGAGTAGATCATGCAGACGTACTTCTATAGCACTATCTTTCATGTACACTGGTATGTTGTACTTGATGTTTTCATGCTTCACTGAGTGAACATTGTTATTGTCTTTAGCGAATTAAATTGCATCAAACACTATTTGTCTTGTTGCATTGAAGTAATTGCACACGTTTAATGTCAAGATGCATTTGCTTCTTAAGCAAACATTCAAGTTCTCGTATCGCAATTTGCACTGCCTTAAGTCAAATATAATTGTATTCTTTCATAGTGGCAGCGGTAGCTTTTGGTCGTTTGATTCACTCATTTCGAGATCATTCTATTGTTCACTACACAATACGGTGCTTGTTTTTTGCCGTTCCGAACGTAAGCATTTTTTTTATCGACTGACTCTTATGGATCAAGAACTCAGTTCCAAATTTCAGTTTCAAATGGAGGAGAAATATTCTACTGTCCCTGCTTTGTACATTCTAGGGAAATGACATCAATATTTTGGATCGAGCATCGAAGTAACTTAATTAAACGGTTCATTTGGTATTATCAAATCGGTATTTGGGATCTTGGCTTTGTACACTTTCCGCAATTCATGCCGTGCTTGCTCTGATGAGGGAAAAAATTACGGCGTGATTTATTCGGTGCACCGTTCGATGTGCAAATTTCGCTTCAAACAAGAGCAATCACAACAGCATTCAGCTGCTGGTCATTTGCATTGGAGCAAAAAAACATCGCAAAGTAAACAATGACGAAAAAAATTCTCGAAATCAGCCCTTTTAAGGGCTATAAATGTTTACAAAAAAGCAAAAAAAAAATTTAACTGTTCAAAGTGAAAATACAACCGGAAGAACATAAAAAACCCTACCGGGAAACGCAAAAACAAGCTGTGCCATAAATATGAATACCCAACGACAAGATTTACTTATTGACAAGTTAGATCAAGTCCCACCCTCCTCATACTCCTTTACTAACTCTAGGGGAGTAAGCCGCCCCGTAATACGATTTCCTTTCCATCTCGCTCTCTCTAACCGAAATGAGCCAAATAAAAGCATTTTATTTAAAAAAATGAAAATAATCAGTTTAGTGCACCGCGCGTAATTCGAAATTCGCAACAAACGAGAGTAAATTAAAATAAGCTGCTTTGTGTTCGAGAAAAATCACATTGCATCGTCACAAACACATTCAATTGCGACGGGCAACGCTCACACGCAATGCAAACATAAAAATATTGTTGTGGGACTCATCTTTATCTAGTATGGGTATCGTTTCGAAATATTTCGCGTGAAAAGGGGAGAATTTTCCAATGAGTATACTCGGTTCATGCACTCCGAATCTTCTCTGGTTGTTTATAATGAAATCTCGATGATCGTTGGAAGAGGTCCCAAGTGCAAATGACAGTTTCTCTTTGTAATCTTACTCTATCTTATTACGGCATATTCCTGTATTTTCCAACCATTTCTTAACTACAGATCGAAAGTTGATGGATTCAGTCGTTATTCTAAGTAAAGAGATAGAGAGAGGGATTACCAATAGGAACGTAATAATCGAGAGAAAGTAAACAAAGAAAAACTCTAATTAGCACTTAGGACCTTTTCTCGTGTTTATCTTCAAATATCGTATTGTTAAACAATTTCATCACCCATAAAATCTTTGAAAATGTCTTTATAAGGGGTCGGAACAGGGATGCCAAGTGTAAAAAATAAAAATCTGTATATTTAGAAAATTAAGACTGATGAAACCTGGTTCCCTATAGAGAGATGAAATTTAATTTCACTTAAGCAACGCTATAACTGTACCATGGCGCGATATCTTCATTGGCGTATTAAACGAAAATTGGAAACTACCCTGCGTTCTTCGAATTTTAATTTATTAGGTGCTGATCCACTAAGCGAATTGTGTAATTATATTGGACTAATAAGAAAAAATACAGGATTGTGTACAAGACACAACCGATTGCGATGACGTTAAAAAAAGTGACTCAAACATCAACGAAGTTATGCTGAAGTAAGAGGTCTCGATTACAGGTTCTAAATACCAGGAATAATATTATTTACAGAATATTGCCAACGACTGCAGTTTAAGCGTTTATGATTTTGCATAGCGATTGCGTTATTATAAAGAATTATTTCTGTTCTTGTGTCATTTGCAATAAGGGGTAATAAGTCACGATAAGAGCCAATAAGAGCAATTCCAGGAATGAGTAGACGAAAAAGTGACAAAATCAGAATCGACCTTCTCCGATTTGGATGAAACTTTGCACATGGCTTCAGTATGGCAAACCATATGTTTTGAACCGATGGAGAGGTCAATCCGACTCACGACTGATTTTTAAAAAGGGCTTTTCATTTCACAAAAATTACCTTTCTCAAATCGTTGTAACTAGGAAACCGTTAATTATACAAAAATGGCGTTCAGGAAGAAGTTGTAGGGAATCGATTGGGCACTCTAAAAGAAATACATTGAAAATTTTTTTTGATTTTTTGTCGTGAATACGACTTACTATGGGCGCCTTTTCGAAATTTACCCTCTGAGAGAGTGATAAGTTTTTGATCGTGAATATCTCTCGTTATATCTAACGAATCAACATAATTTAATTTTTTCTACACGCAATCGGAAATATGATCACAATTTTATGATAAAATTTTAAGATGTGTGACATAATCTCAAATAATTTAAAATTAAACTTTGGTATAAACGAGTATCAAAGAGGATAATTCATAAGGCGCATTTGCCTTTCTCGTATTTTGAAAGCTCATAGCTCAGTGATCTGTAGAAGGATTTATATAATCTAACTACCAATAAAATCGAAATTTTTCAACTTAAGCGTGTATAGAAAAAGCATTGAAGTATTTCAATAGTACACTATTGAAAAATCTGTCTCATTTGACCCATGTCAACACCAGCCAATCAGAACGCGTTCTGAGAAAGAGAACAAAATATCTGCTGCTGTACAACAAATCGTTCGAGAAAATGTTCCGAACAGTGTTTTATATCGTAGTGAGTTCCACAATTTGGTCCTTCTGAAAGGCAGGAATGAATCCCGTACAGCATCCGGATAGTTTCTTTCAATAAAATGCAAATCCGAAATGAAATATCGAAATTAAAATTCTATATGCTGCTATTTTTATAGCCGTTGGGACCGCCCATTAGTGAAAAAGCTACAAACGAAATCAGGTAAAAACAAACCTCCCAACAAAAATTGGATCAGTTTGGATTCTATCGCCACTGCGAGCAGATGTATTTTGTGTCGTTTGCAAAGCTAGTTTCGCTTCCGACAAGAGCCATTACGTCACAGCTGCGAGTCATTTGCATTGGTGAAAAAGCAACAGTGGAGAGTATTACACAAAATCAGCCGTTCTAATGGCTCTAAAAGTTTTCTAAAGAACTAATAGGATTTGTTGTTCGCAAATCGAAGGGAAATATCCTCAGTTTAGGGCAAATCTAGAACTGTTTGATTCGATTTTTGCACTTTTCGCTGTGTGAAATTTACAGTAATCTAGATCAAGTGAAGCTTTGTTTTTGAGAAAAATGTGGAAAAGGGAAATGCTTGCATAATTCATACAATCGATCAACTAATTGATATTCGGAAGTGTTAAGGAACATGTCAGTTGTTTTCGTATTCACGACATCCAGTTATGTCTCTGACATTACCCACCCGCCTTTTTCTCAATAATTACAAAATAATCCGAAAAAGTTAAATAAAAAAAATCAGGGTTTTGATTTTTTTTTATAATTTTTTTTTAAAGCTGTTATTAAAACCTACAGATTGATGGCTATCCCATCCGTGCCTTTTGAAAAATGAAGAAGTTACAGCTAAAACAGTTTACGGGTGCATGCAAATGTTCAAGTTCTTGTTGTAATTCGGAAACCGTTAATTGTACAAAAATGACGTCCAGAAAGAAGTTGTAGAGAATCAATAGGGCACTCTAAAAAAATATACACTGAAAGAAAATTTGATTTTTTTTCTCTCAATAATTTCAAAATGAACCAGAAAACTAAATTAAAAAATAATCAGGGTTTCGATTCTTTTTGATAATTTTTATTTTAAAGCTCTCATTAAAACCTAGAGAATGATGGCTATCCCACCCGTAGCTTTTGAAAAATGAAGAAGTAACAGCTAAAACAATTTACAGATATATTCGAAATTTCAAGTTCTCGTTGAAAGATAATCATTAATACTAATATTATTCTACAGGTTAAAGGCAATAAATTTGTTCATGATATCCTTTTCTTCTAAAAGTAGCTGTTCTTGAGATACTTGGATATTTAATTATAACACCATTTTTTATATTTCGACGAATTATTTTTTTGCTTGCTGTATCTTCAATTATTACATGTACATAAATAATTCTTAAGCAAGCAAATAAACAATTCATGGAAATATAAAAAATGGTGTTATAATTAAAAATCCAAGTATCTCAAGAACAGCTACTTTTAGAAGAAAGGATATCATGAACAAATCTATTGCCTTTAACCTCTAGAATAATATTCTACTGTTTAAATGATTATCTTTCAACGAGAATTTGAAATTTCGAATATATCTGTAAATTTTTTTAGCTGTTACTTCTTCATTTTTCAGAAGGCACGGATGGAATAGCCATCAATCTGTAGGTTTTAATAACAGCTTTAAAATAAAAATTATCAAAAAAATTAACGGTTTCCGAGTACAACGATTTGAAAAAGGCAATTTTTGTGAAATTCAAAAATACATATGCCCTTTTAAAAAGCAGTCTTGAGTCGGATTGACTTCTCCATCGGTTCAAAACTTATGGTTTGCCATAATGAAGCCATGTGCAAAGTTTCATCCAAATCGGAGACGGTCGAGTTTGATGATCTGCTAAGCATTTCAGGAATTGCTTATAAGGACTTGGTACTCACTGAGAGCAAGTTACAACAGTAAACAATAGAAAACAGTTTTCTCTTTCGTCTGGTCTTAAAATTAATGCTCTATTTTTCATAGCTCGCCTGTAATTTCTTTCAAAAATGGATGTTGAATTGTGGTTTATTGGCAGTTCTCGCAAAAATGTGTATAATGTTCCCTATACTTTCTATGTGTGTTATCATATTTGTTATTGGACATATTACTATTATGTGTCTTTTATTTAATCCTAGTTTTAACCAGTATTTATCGTTCGCCGAAATTGATATCGTGCTTTATAATGGCACATTTTCAGTTCCAGCGAGTCAATGTTATTCGTATTCACACCAATCCGGTTATGTCTTTGACATTATCCATCCACTTTTTTCGTTTATGATTTTTCACTTCCCACCGGGAAAATGATGACAAGCCACAGTAAAACTCAAATCTCTAAATAATTGGAAGAACGAGTCACTTGAGCCAATTTGTTCTGATTCAAATTGTTCGGTTTTGCCTTTCTCATATAGAAAAGTTATGCAATCACTTGAAAAACCGACTAGTGAAAATACCAATGTCATATACCATTCGACTCAGTTCTTCGAGGTATGTGTGTGTGTGTGTGTGTGTGTGTGCGTGTATGTGTCAAATAATCTCACTAGGTTTTCTCGGAGATGGCTGAACCGATTTTGACAAACTCAGATTCAAATGAAAGGTCTCGTGGTCCCATACGGAATTCCTGAATTTCATCCGGATCAGACTTCCGGTTCCGGAGTTATAGGGTAAAGTGTGTTCAATATTGTACACCGTCACTTAAACCGGCGAAACAAAACACGTAAAAAATTTCTAAACTGGTCTCAAAACTACACAAATCGATAGTCATTATCAGTAGGCAACTAAACAAACCTTTTCCGGCTATCCTGGTTCCCAGTATCCGGTTCCGGAAGTACCAGAAATAGTGGTCATATATACCAAAATGGATCTCACTCACTTTTCTCAGCGATGGTTTGACCGATTTCCACAAACTTGGATTCAAATGAAAGGTCTCGTGGTCCCATACGGAATTCCTGAATTTCATCCGGATCCGACTTCCGGTTCCGGAGTTATAGGGTAACGCGTGTTCAATATAGTACACCGTCACTTAAACCGGCGAAACAAAAAAACTTACAAAATTCTCTAAACTGGTCTCAAAACTACACAAATCGATAGTCATTATCAGTAGGCAACTAAACAAACCGATTCCGGCTATCCTGGTTCCCGGTATCCGGTTCCGGAAGTACCGGAAATAGTGGTCATATATACCTAAATGGATCTCACTCACTTTTCTCCGCGATGGTTTGACCGATTTCCACAAACTTAGATTCAAATGAAAGGTATTCCGGTCCCATACGGAATTCCTGAATTTCATCCGGATCCGACTTTCGGTTATAGGGTAAAGTGTGTTCAATATTGTACACCGTCACCTAAAATATTTTCGGATTTAACAAACATTTAAATCTTAATTTTGAATTCGTACTAGAAGAGTTTGTGTGTCATGTTAGTTGTTGGCCGTACGAACCGACTTTGATTATAGCGGTTCTCGGGTTCCGGTGCCGGAAGTGCATATAATAGTGAACCCATTTCGTTTTCTTATGTATGACTTACGCAATCAAATCACTGTTCTATTCTGTATGTTATGCATAAACAATCTCTTGGTTTCTTTCAAAAATCAAAAAGAAAAATTTTGAATAGAATACCACAATATTATATGTACATGAGAAAGGCATCATTACACCACTAGGGGGATTAAAACAGGTTTTTATTATTCGCTTTTACATGTTGTGCAATCTTACGATTTGCCGGCTGTAAACAACAACAACTATTTCTAGTGCATATTCGAAACATTTGCAATTTTAGTTTTAAAAATAAAAAACAAATACCAGGAAATCAAAAGTGCTCATGAAATCCATACAGTACTTACCCCGGTAATCCGATGAAATAGCTCACTACCCGTTTGATATCCTCGGGTTTCACTCGTTCCCGCTTGGTAGTGGCCGGGAAACAGATGATCGGGCCGCCTCGGTTGTCCCGGCCACCGGAGAGCAGCGCGAAGCGTTCCTGCAGCAGTGGCAGAATGTCCAACGCCCGTACGCCGTCCATGGCCACCGCTGCCCTGGCTGAAGACCCACGAGGAGAAATTGGATCCGCTGCTGCTGCTGCTGCTGCTCTCCCGATAGCTGTACTCGTGATAACGTACAACGATTTCCGCACTTATCGTGTTTGCGGATCTGATCGGTACTGTTACTGGGATTAATTATAAGATTCGCTCACTGGATTTGGACGAGTACAGGGAACGAGATATTATGCACACACACACTTTCAAGACAGCACAAAAACACTCCCTATGCGCAGTATCCAGACAGTGATCGTTTTGCATCGTTATACTTTTTTTCAACTCTTATTTAGTATTAGCAACAAACCCACAATTAATACATTCTGCAAGATCGGCGACCGCCATGAGAGGGAGGAAAACGGAAAACATCGAGGGATTTTAAATTACTCATAACTCATTTTTTGTTTTGCTCTTTCCGAGCCACTTTGCTTCACCATAACCCAGAGCCACTGTTCTTGTAAATTGTACTGGATGACTACGTCTGCTGAAGTATTCCGGGGAAGCGCTGATGTATCACCTATTGCTCGAGCATGCCACACTCATCCTTCTCATGCTGTTAGCGCATTGGTTCGCCTGATTATCTTCGAATATTATTTATTACAAAACGCTCTCACACGAAAACCAAATATGACACTACGGTAATGTTTACGCACAGCTCTTCATGATGCCAGCAGCCACAAGCATCGATCCTTTATCGGCGTTCACAGGTGATTATCGCATATTTATCGGTCGCAGAAAAAGATTCTGGAAGAGACACGTTCCATCCATTAATTTTTGTTTCTTGGCCAACTTACCGGTGTGAATAAACACCGATCATCGGTAATACTAAAATGGAAACTAGAAGTGACAATGTGTTGTTTTGAAGAAGAAATCTTAAAAGCTATAGTAACGGTTAAGTTCATACTTCACATTGAAAGATACTCCATTCGTATCTGCTGAAATTACAGTTTAAATGTTTACAGAATTTCAGGATTGCATTTCTGAAGTTGATAAGACTTTACTCGATGGTAGATAATTGTGAAGAATGTGAAAAACGTAAGGTTTACAAATGTACGATCAAAAGAATAGGAAGATGATGGCCAACTCTTATACCGAAACATTTTTGTTTGTATTCAATATTAAAAATTACCAGTTTTTTACGAATATTAATGCAAAAGGTAGGATTACTTATTAAGGTACAATCCACAATCTTAGAAAAACAGACATTATTGAAAAACGAAAAAAAGTTTTATTCCCTACTGTCGAGTTTCCATAAAAGAAATATCAGTTCCTCCTTAGTTCCTTATTGTAACTATTGTGCGTTATTCGCCACGGACCGTTTTTCTAAGATTCCAAATTGCTTCTCATTTTGGTTTGATCCACCGGCAGTAAAAATTCAAAATATTCACAAATATCCGGTGTTTTCTTGAATGTATACAACAAATCACTTGACATTTGAGTCTTGTCCTAAAATATAATTTAAACCTCAAGCACACACTGTTGCCATTTGGCACCATACAGGATAGAATTAAAAAAAGCCTAAATAAACTTGGGATGTATGGTTTTATTGTTATTTTGACTAAATTCCAAATCATCGCAGCAAATATTTTCCATTTTCTTGAAGTTGTGAAACATCAGTTATCCAACCAAGGTCCACAAATACATACAAAACTGGCCCCAACAAATCAAAATTATTGAATGGAACAAAAATCAATCTCCGCAACCAGCAGTAGCAACGTTAGCTTCACTCCGCTGCGATAGAAGGCAAGAACCTCCCAGCAAACGTATAAACCATCCACTTCAGTAGGAAATTTATTTTCTTCTGCACTCTTCGAGCCACTTCACTTCACTTCACTGCACTCTTTCTAGGATGCCCGGAACATGGTTGATTTTTTCGCACATTTGATTTTTTACTAATTTTGCTTCGCTTTGTTACGTTTGTTTATTCTACATAAACTACATGAGCACCTTTTCGAGCAACCGCTATGCAGTGATTTCTAGTAAGTTTATTTCTCATCACACACAGATGAACCGTACAGAACATTTTGATGGCCAAAATCACAATGAACAACCTAAGTTTTGTAAATACACGATTGAGAACTTCCGGAAAAAAACTGCTTGCCATTCCACTTCTTGCTTTCATCGCTTATTGCTCCTGGGGAGAGTTACTGGAGCGCTACCAATACCCGCCGTCTCATCGACCGACAGGTCCATTCGTCCCACAATTCTTCGCATTCGTCCGCCTCGCATTGCAGACTGAAACTGCACAGGAATATACACAAGCGAGCAGCCAAAATAATAATGAAAGGCAGAGCACCACTGTGTGCGTAAAGCAGGGGAAAAATTTTAGTCTTGATTGCTCCAGACGATCCGATTTTTCCAACACGATATTCGCTGCCATATTTCACTCAAAACTGTCGAATTTCACTTACATTACACATCCCGAAGGATAAACGTTCAACTGCGATCTATTTTTCGGTTATTCGACAGCAATCTAGCACAATAATATCCATTTTTTTTTACAAACGATGGAAAGCAAGCAAAAGTTTGCCATCCGTTTTTCGTCGCTTTTTTCACATTTGCGTTTTCTTCTTTTCTTCTGCGAAAGCCAAAAGAGATTCGACGCGAGGCTGTCAAAAACTTGTCGAAAATTCGATGCTTTTTTCGACCAGTGCGAGAGAAAACAACCCTTAAAGCAATGTTCACACGGAAAATGCGTATCGATCGTCCACATAACCAGTTCGGAATGAATTCAGAATCGGAGTGAGGTGGTCGAAAAATTGCAAAAAACGAATCTGAATTAAATGTTGCTGCCTGTCGGATTTTAGTTGACCTCGTTAACGTTACGATTTTTTCTTTTTATTCTTCTACGCTTCTTTTTCGTTTTCGCTCCGACTATGATGCGGGATGACTGGTATACCCCACTTGTACGCAGCGGGCAGATTTCCCCCCAGACGGCTGGCTATGCCTGCCGGCCATTTTTGCCGGAATTCTACCAGAATTCCGGCAAAAGTCTGGCAACAATGCAACAACCGTTTCCGGCAGAGAATTTCACCTAGCGGTTATTAACGGTTCTTATCTGTCGGCTTCTTGCCATACAAGATTGGCAGAACCGTTTTAAATCGATTCTACATTTTAAGCGTCTTGTTTTTTTTTTCAATAAAAGATACATATGAAAGGTAATAAGTTATTGCCCTTCATATCACGCGTTTTTTTAGAACGGCCAATAAGCGCCTGTCAACTTCCACTTTCGAAAGAAATTCCAAGCGAGCTATGAAAGATAGAGTATTAAATTTAACACCAGACGGAAGAGAATTTCTTTCTCTGCCGTTTACTATTATGACTTACTCTCAGTGAGTGCCGAGTCATTCGAAATTACTCTTCAAAGTAAATGTTGATGAATGGCTTATTGGCCGTTCTCAAAAAAAAGGCGTGATATATACTAATCATGGAAAATGTTATTGCCAATAACATTGCTTTCTCACTACCAAACATACCCATATTTCAATCTCATTTACCTCGTCTCATGACTCGTTTTTTGTACGTACATGCGGGATTAACGAATATCAAATGAAGTCGAATAAAAAAAAACCTATTTTTATCCACCTAGTGGTGTAATGATGCCTTTCTCATATTACTCATTACATCATAAATATAATCGTGAAATTCGCAAAAACAACTGTTTATTGAATAGAAATAGGAAAATTTGTTCGGACCTAATCTCACAAACTCTATAAATCCTGTTTAACCTGTAGTTCCGGAACCGAAAGTAGTATCCACTACAAATTAAGGAATTCCGTATGAAACTGTAAGACTTTTCTTTTGAACCTATAAGTTTGTGAAAATCGATTTGGCCATCTCCAAGAAAAGTGAGTGAGATCCCTTTTGCAGTTTTTAATCACTATTTACAATTCTTCCGAAACCGGATTCAGATAAACGGAATAGCCGAAGTTGGTTCGTTTGCAACCAACAATTATGACCTACAAATTGGAACAGTTTTGAACGTAGTTAAACCTATACTTACTATCTCATGCTATATTTCGATTAAACCAATTAAACGAAATCTAACAAATGAAACGAACCTGCGTTTCTGTTACTTCTGCATATGTAAGTCAAGCTAAATAACATGAATCAGCAGCATAAAACATGTAGTAGGATTACTATAATAATAATAATAATAATAATAATAATAATAATAATAATTATTATTATTATTATTATTATTATTATTATTATTATTATTATTATTATTATTATTATTATCATTATTCTTATTATTATTATTATTATTATTATTATTATTATTATTATTATTATTATTATTATTATTATTATTATTATTATTATTATTATTATTATTATTATTATTGACATCACTACACAACGTGTACGAAATAGAACAAAGCACGCCTTGTTCGTTTTGTGTTTTCTTCTTCTTTCGGTGTTGTACATATTGTCACTCTATGTGGCGATTTGAAAACTTTTACGCTCATCACCCTGTAACTGCGGAACCGGAAGTCGGATCCGGATGAAATTTCACAGTAGCTTTAAAGACAGTATGAGCTTTAATTCAAATCAAGATTTGTGAAAATCGGTTCAAACATCGCAAAGAAATCGAAGTGAATTTAGTTTCAGGAGTTTTTCTTCTCCACTTTCGGTGCTCTCGGAACAGGAAAAGAAGGAACCAGTAAGTTTTCATGCCCACAAACTAACAAGCTCTGCAAACTAGAAGAATTAATCAGACAGTTTTATGGGATTTGTACCTGTTTTTAACCATCGTTCGTGGAAAAATACTAATAAAATTGGTAATTTTCCACTTATCACGCTTTAGTTCCGGAACCGGAAGTCAGATCCAGATAAAATGTTCTACAAATTTTTAGGATATTATAAGACCTTTCATTTGAATCTCAGTTTGCGAAAATCGGTTGAGTAGTTGCAGAGATTATTGAGTGTAAACTTTTTCTCAAATTTTCATATATTACCATATAACTCCGGAACCGGAAGTCCCATTCAAATGAAATTAAATAGCAAGCTATGGGACCATAATACCTTCTATTTGAATCTTAGTTGGTGAAAATCGGTTCAGCCATCTCTGAAAAAAGTGATTGCATATTTCTATATGAGAAAGGCAAAAAGAAAAAAGAAATAGAAGGGAAATAAACAAGACACGTACGGCGAGATAATGACGCAATTTCGCCTGGACAATTTTGACAGCAGCCGGAATGCAGCCAGCCTTCTGACAGTTGCCAGAATTCCTGACAAGCGGGACAGTTTCGTATCTAGATGTGTGTGAAGGGGGCACCCACCCCGTTTTTAGGGGAGCGGCAAACCAATCCTTGTGTCATTTTTTTTTTCTCATCCAAGCGATCTCTCCGGAGATTAAGCATAGTTTTTTTGTTTTGCTCGTTCAACCAACGATTGGAATGACATTCTCGAAAATGATTATGTTAACGTAATTGAACAGATCTTTTCGAATGCAAGGATGCCAGGTCATTTTTTCAAAAATCTGTGGAGATTGTATCAAAAATGAGTCTGTGTAAAATTTGTCCACACTTCCCATAATGCTGATCGGAATGATTTTAGTGAGCAAAAAAATGTCTGGCTACTTTCAAACGCTCTGTCAGAAATATATTTGCTCTGTGTTTTCTCTAGCAAATTGAAGACTTTTAGGGGCTCATTAACAGTCTGTGATTAATTGTGAGAAATCTGTGAAAATCTGTTTCATTTTTGAAATACAGATTAATTTGTGAACCTGGGATCTCTGCTCCAATGTACAGATCTCAGTTGCTAAAGAAAGGCAAATCTTACAAAAGTAAACAAATCGAGTTTCATTCTCCTACCGAAAAATGTTTAAAAACTCGGCAACCTTGCCCAAAAATTTGAATCCTACAAAAATCTCAACCTGTGATACAAAAAACTATAAAAAATGAAATTGTTCTAGTTAGTTTAGCCATCCGTGTTCCATGTCAAAAAACAGGCCGAAACTTTGATTTCTAGAGAGAAAGGGCAAAACTATTTTCTTTTTGTTGTGTTAGATGATTTCCGAACTTTTTACTACTAAAAATAATAAATGAGATGATTAAACTATCCGCAGATTTATCTTAGTCGCGAAAATCAGTCGATTTCTCGAAAAATGCACAATCACATAACTTGCAATTCGTGGTTCATACGCCGTCTCCACGTTCCATCTTCCATCTAATGACCGTTTTTTAGATGGTTAATTTCGTGAGGGAGCGTATCGGTTCAACTACTCAAAAAATTTGCGTGATATTTTGAAAGCAGCTTATCATCGCATGATCATCATTATAACATATCGTTCGAGTGCTAGTGTCTAATTGATCTTTGCACTCTGTTTATAAAAACCAGAATTCGGTAAGGCAGCTCTCGCTGGATTGAAACTTTCGCTTTCTGTAGGACCAGATGGCATACAGATAGATGGCAGATGGCAATTATTTCAAAGAAATGTTCGAGTAAGATGATATCACCTTTACCGCTTGTTTAGAATGCCATTGAATACAGGAATATTTCCCAATTTATGAAAAGCTTCGCTTTTGTTCCCGGTCTACAAAAACCGATAAATGAAATGTAAACAACTACCGTGGTATCACCAAATACAAATAATAATACCCCTAAGTCCCATACAAACGAATCGCCAATGTTTGGTTCACAGCATGAACAAGTAAGCCTAGCAAATATCTCCCTTTCGTTGCGATAGTGTGAAAATGTAAAAGGAGATCGTTTCTGGCAACGCTTTATGCTAGTTGCTACGGTGCAAAACAAACTTGTTTGTTTATCGTTGCTGTATTAAACTGTGGTCATGATTATGACTGACGCACAAATGTATGAAATGGCACGCTTCTTAGAGTAAAAATTATGTTCCCAAGAAGAGCTTGGAATGGTAATGATATTCATATTTCTATTCTACTTAAATTTAGTATTATGTATTTCAGTACACAGAATTTATAGATGCTGTTCTATTAGGGGAGTGGGCTCTTCGTATTTTCATGGGCCAGACCATTCCAAAGTACTTATCTTTGTTTTATTAGTTGCTGTAAGCATTAGAAATTAACTGAGGAAAGCTTTCGGTTAGCATTGTAAATAAATGGTAATGATGCAGTTGATGGAATGTAGTTTTATTCTGTAACATCACTTTAATAAATATACTGACTTATTAATGAACCGACCTTCGTACCGTTTCTTTTACTTGTTCGACCATCGCCAGAAGAAACACTCTAATCAGTTGCAAACATCTTCCACTTTTATATCCCATCGTGATCGTTGTCAATTTTGACAAAGGATTTCTGAAATTTGGTCTAACCGGGAATCATCTAGAACCTGCTGAAAAATATACGAGATTGTTTATCATAATTTAAAATGTTTTTTTTAAACCTTACTTTTCTTATAACCGACATCAGTTCATCGATTCGCATCAATTCTTCGCTAACAACGCCTGTTGGCTGATCATCATCAGTAGTATGTTTTTTGACGGCGCTCACTTGTTGCATCAGTTCCTGTTCCTTTATCTCTAGATCAACAAGCACTGTGTTCGTTTTGCTGATCATTGAATTAACTTGTTTGTAGAGCATTTGGCTGTGGCGATTATTTTACCTTCATCTCTCCAGTTTTACAATACCTCGGTTAAGAATATAGTTCTTCTGACTTCGCTAGTGTTTACATATTTTTCACTATAATAAACAGTAACTATAATGAACTTGTTCTTGCTCTTCAGTGTTGCTAGTTTTATAGGAAATTCGTTAAAGTACATTGTCACTCTGACAGTGTATCATGACAATGTACCGCACGATGCAAAATGTGTCCTTGAAAATTTGTCGGAGTACTCCGTATTATAATTTGTATTTGGTATCACTGCTCGTAGATCATTTTTCAACGCTGTTTTATTTCATATGGACTGATCTATTTTAGATCTACGAGTAAAACATGTCAATAGCAACGCTGAGATCTAGTTCTATTTTTCTAGCACAAATATGAAACACATTCAAAACTTCTCGACGTATCTCACTTCTTCTCTTCTCATATTGACAGGTTATGCAATCACTGTGAAAACCGACTCTTGAACCGACGCCTGGAGGGCCAAGTATCATATACCATTCGACTCAGTTCGTCGAGTACGCATAATGCTTGTATGTATGTGTGTATGTAACGTTTTTTGCACTAACTTTACTCGGAGATGGCTCGACCGATTTCCACAAACTTAGATTCAAATGAAATGTCTTGTGGTCCCATACATAATTCCTGAAAATTTTTTGGATCCGACTTTCGGTTTCGGAATTATGGCGTAATATGTGCAAAAAGTTGTCAACATAATAACTTTTTTTCGGAGATGGCTATACCGATTTTAACAAACTTAGATTCAAATGAAAGCTCTTAGGTTCCATACTAAATTCCTGAATTTTTGTTGAATCTGATTTCCGGCTCCGGAGTTATGGAGTGAAATGTGCAAAATAAATAAAGATATGTGTTCCAACTTTTCTCAGTGATTTTCACAAACTTAGGTTCAAATAAAAGGTCATGTAGTCTCATACGTAATTTCATCCAGGTTCGACTTCCGGTTCCGGAAATATAGGGTAAAGTGTGTTAAAAAACGCTATATCAGACATGTTACAGATGGACATTATCTAGACGGATCTTTCCTCCGCTTTCGATAAAATTAATCATTACATCACAAAAATAGATTGACTCGGCTTTGATGGACACAATCATATCTCAGGATCAACCTCTTGTTGTCGAAATTGACGAATATGTTTCCGAAGAATTTGTTGTTACATCACAAGAGAATCATTTTTGCCCTCTGGTTTTCTTGCGAATTGGATATAAATTTAATCGAATTCCAGACAAGATGACCGAAAATAAGTTTGGAGCGGAATCAATCATCAGTTCAGCAGCTCCATCGCACGGCATTACATTAAACATATCATGTCAATTGTATTGGTGCGCAATTCTGCTATTGTCGCGCATGAATTTGGCATTTCTCTATTTGTATGTACAAGATTTGATGAGAACTCGCATGAGGGTGCCATACTTGCAAAACAGGATGGTGCCAATGATTTGTTAGTGAAATATGAGAGCTTCATATCTTATTAATTAATAGTCCTTGGAATAAGTTATTCGAAACGAACACATAAGTGATTTGTCTTTTTTGTGTAAATGTATACACTGTACCGTTTCAGTATTTTTTGCTTTTTTAAAAGTATTATAACTGTTATTTCAAAAGTTTGTACTTTTAAATACAATTCGATAGTCCCACGACACAAGGGCCAAACTGAAAATGAGAGCCTCTTTTTGTATACTTTCTTTTTTGATTATAAATCGGAAGCTTGTGGTTTTACCTTGAAAGTTTTGCGAAGAGTAAGGCGTAAAATATTAATTCAGTGTGGTAAATCGTGAACAATAAAGTAAACCAAGAGAAACTGTTATTTGCAGTTAGGCCCATTTGTCGTGGAACCGACAACACGACCAAAAACTCCGAAGAAAATCGAAATAAAAAGTGTTCGTGAGCGATTTACCACCAGTAACCATAAATATAGCGACCCCTTGAAAATGACAAAAACTAACTATTCGAGTAACACTGTTTAAGTTGCTATGAACTAGCTACCAAGGAGCACCAGAATAGATAAACAAACAGTTTGAAATAGTTGTGGAATAATTCCACCGATTTGAATTTTTGTATTTTTTGTTCCTGGAAGAAAAAATTGTCCCAGTACAACAAAAAGGGGAGGTAATAAGAGCATAAATAAAGTAATATTGTATATTTTTCATATTTTTTTGTAGTTTACGGAATTTATTGATATAGTTCTGATATGGGAATGGGTCATCCGTATTTTCATGAGCAATTATAGTTTAAATCGTAAGAATGCACTCAATTTAATAAAGCAACAAGAACGACAGGTGATCGAAAACGGAGAAATTGAAATTTCAGATTTTATTAGAAATCTAGCTTAATTCGCTAAGTCTTCCATGGTAAGATATACGCTTTTCTTAAAGTAATTATTGTCATTCCCATTATCTGTTTCAGAAACTGCTGTAAATATTATACAGTCGTTAATTCAAGAGATGCAATCATATCCTCAAATCGATTTAATATTTAATTTATATTCAATACAGATACAGATTTTTCAAGAAAACATTATTTACGATAGTCGCAGAAAACAATTATTTTATATTTCAAATTCGCATTATTTTGATTTTCAAATTCGTTTGAATATTCCCTCGTTTTAAGTGAGAATCTCTTGTTTTTGCCTACATTCCATATGTAGTTACCAAGGCTACTGGTAACTGTTTTTCAAAATCAATAATTGTCCAACTTGTGTTGCCAGATCCAACATTTTTTCAAGCGATTTCGTTTTGACATTACCAGTTACTGAGGGGTAGTTAAATTTGCGATACAGTTTTGATAGTCGAATTGCAGGTCGTGTCGTCGGTGGAACTGTCGAATTGTTTCGAAATAAGAAAAACATTCAACTACAAATTTTTCCTAAAAGTTCGGATGTTGCATCTGTTTTGGAATTTATAATGAATTCCGAATCAAATTTTGGAAAATTTATCTGGGATCCCGCAACTCCTCCATTTGGTGATAAGCACTCAAAATTATAAAAAATTCGCGGCGTGTACATTGCGTTTTTGTACAACCCTGTTGAATTAGACTAGTGCGAGCTTGAGAATTTGTCAATTCACATATTCATTTTTTGGGATTGCCGCGATAAGATTTCAAAACAGTAGTAAAAAACTAACAAAGTTGTTGCTCTGAATTGTCCTGATGGATCCTGAAAAAGAAGAATATCAACTGCAACATTTCACATTCTGTTCGGAAGATATAATTGCAGAAAGTAATTTAGTTTAGAAAACTTGAATACAAAAATTAATCACTACCTTCTCGATTTCGATTCTCATCTCTTCAGATCGCTTGATGGTGAAGTCGCTGATTCAACAGTCACTGGTCGATTTTACAGACGAGTTCATAAAGAAGCATAAAGTACCTGACCAAATCGCAATGGAACTGCGGGCCAAGTGTTACGGTACTTCCGGTAAAATGTTTTCCGAGTGTGAAGGCAAGTTGAAAGAGTTGAGTGAACTTTATCGAACTACTTTCACTATACCGGATAATGTATTACTTCCATCGGATCTAATGCAGAAAAAAAACTACACGGCCGAACAGGTACAAGAATTGCAGGTGAAGGTTGACGAGTTAGATGAACAGTTTCGACGAGACGGTGTTTTTCTTGCGCTGCTGGAGGAAGAAATCAAGGTTCACGAAAGGCTAACTCCTTGCTTGGAGAGTGAAGCTGTTTTGATGGATTTAGTTGATCAGTACAGACGAGAAGAAATTGTTCCGGCTGAAGATGTCGATCTAGTACAAGACCTAGCCGAAGTGATGCAAAATGTTCTCGAGTTATAAAGGTATTAGTCTTAGATTTCATAGTAGTTGGATTGCGAACAGTTTTTCTTGTGATCTGTGAAACTTGTTACATTCAAATTTGTTGCATGTTTTATGTGTACTACACAAAAAGAATATACTCATTTTATATAAAATTATGTATTTCAATTTGTTCTTATACAAATAGGAACCAGGTTCCAGATTTGCGCAAAAAAAACATCTGTAATTTTTATTGCTAACCTATTACACCTATATCCCGCCATTCAATAGAAACATTATGGCTTACACGTCTATTAACAAAAAAAAGAACACACTTTTCTCACAAGTTAGGCGCGACAAGGTTCAGGAAATTCATAAACACTTCAAAACCTATGAAGCAAGCTGCATTGGCAGGGAATGCTCGAAGCATTACAGGCGTTACGCCTTTATACAATGCCAATGGCCCTTCGTTTTTCATTAGTTCTCTAAATACATCTCTGATGCCATTTTTGTAGGTACCTTCAGGAGCTGTCTGCAATCGTGACTTGAGGACATCAGCTGGCATTCCGATAGCCCAATTTGCAATACCCGCCATTCCACCTGCAAATATGGTTCCAAGAAGGCCAACGGCGGCATCCCTTTTCTCGTTTTCCTTTGGGGCTAATGCTTTTTTCACATATTCGTAAGTCAAGAAATACATTCCCGAAGCAGGAACGTCCCTGAGTAAAGTTGCAAATGATCCTTTATAAATGCTGCGTATTCCACCTTCTGCATACAGTTGTTTCGCACAGTCCACCATTCCGTTGTATTTCTGTGGCGTATTTCCACCCTGCTGAATTTGTAGAAGGCACTTAATACGTTCTCCTGGTGCCATCACTGTCGTAGTGAAAATCCCGGAAAAAGCTCCGGCTGCAAAAAGTCTCAAATTACTCAATTCTTCATCCGGAGTTTTCTGCTGCAAACGTTTGCCTAGTCCGAAACCGAAGAAACTCATTGCAAAAATAGGTGCAACTCCGGCAATAGGCGCGGACATGCCCTTGTACAAGCCTAGAAACCCTTCGCGTTGTATTGTTTTTCTAGCGCAGTCCAACGTTCCAGCGTACAGCGGAGCTTGGCCTTGGGTAGGCAATGGCATCGTTTGCAAACGGACTTTTATCGTGTCCAGAGGATGACCAGCCAGAACCGTGCAGATGCCACCAAATCCTCCAGACAGGAAATACTTAATTGGGCTGACATTTTCCGACATTTTATTACTGTCTTGATTTTGGACTCAACTTGTTGCTCTTGTGTATTATGTCACTATACACTGAAATAAGATAATAAAAAAACAGTTCTCGCTATCGTTCATCTATTTATACTAAGGTACGACAAATATTGAAAATTGTCTATCAGGTTGAATTTTTGGGTTAATCGAACAAATTAATCTTATCTAGGAATGTATTAGTGTGCACGGGACTAGATTTGATAATAAACTTATTAGGAGCACAAACACAAAAACTGATTTCTATTCGAACAAAAAATATAACTATCCATCTCACTTATTTACCTAATTGTTAGTAAGTCCAAAGTACAAACGAAATAACTCTAATCTTTCTCGTTGACGAGTACTGATTGGTGACTGTTCAATTTGGATTTCAAGCTGACTAACAACATCAACAAGTAGATACGAAACGATGACATGTGCCGACAAAATTTGGAATGGTCCTATCTACATATAGCAGCTTCTCTAAGTTTAATTTTTCTTTCGATTATAGTTGTACTATTGGAAACATTTTATTCTAATTCTTTTCTAAAATATGACTGAAACCACAATCTTTCGATTAGACCTGAAAAATTATTGATAAAGATTGGATTATGTAATAACATTTGAAAAGGCAAATTATCAAAGTAGAACTATCATTCGCATATAGGACTAATTGTAATGTTCATCATGATATCGCTTAGGGTGACCATACAGTCAATCAAAGTATATATCTCGGTTGATTTTTCAGAAGGCCGTAAGAGCAAGTGACAGTTTCTCTTTGTTTACTTTATTTTTCGATTATTGTGATGTGATTATAAACATTTTCTTGGAATTCACAGTTCTGGTTTAAAGTCGAAAGTTTCGGGTATTATTTTATGCAAAGAGTTGAGTGGTAAACGTGGAAACCTCTTGATTCTTGACCGTTTGAATGATTAAAGAATCCAATTTGAGTATCCTGTCTGTTAGTCTGTGGTTTGAATATTCGTTAGTTATTTAACTTGATTGCAACATTCATACAGCAGGATGCTTTCTCACTTAAATGTCTGTTCTCTGTGTTCATATCAAGTTTGGATTTTGATATTTCAATTTTCCCATATATATATATATATATATATATATATATATATATATATATATATATATATATATATATATATATATATATATATATATATATATATATATATATATATATATATATATATATATATATATATATATATATATATATATATATATATATATATATATATATATATATATATATATATATATATATATATATATATATATATATATATATATATATATATATATATATATATATATATATATATATATATATATATATATATATATATATAGGCTATGCAGTCACTGTGGATCTATACCACAGACTAACAGACAGGACACTCAAATTCGATTCTTAAATCATCTTAACGGTCATTTCGAAAATTCCTTTATTTGGGACAGTACTCACATGTGTCATGATGGCGCCACGTAACCCTATCAAAAACATCATGTCTGTAATCTAGACTGTGTTTAATTTTTTCATTTACCAACAGAGTTGCCGTTCATACAGAATTACCTGTAATGTATTGATTTGTATACGTCCATGCGAATTTCATGCAGGATTCAGATTTAATACATATTGCCAAAACTATATACATAATTGTGCCTACTTCTCATCCTCCAACGCAATACAAAATCGAACCCGTTTTATTACAATATTTACTTGCTTCTGGTCTGCCACTACTTAATTTCGAGTGAAAACTACCAACACAATAAAAAATAGTCTAGATGAACAACATTGAGTCAAATAAACGGCTACCTTCCAACATCGCGAAAAAGTTAAATATGTTATCAACGTAATCCAATAATTTGTTGTGACGATTCAATTTCAAATATTTTGATGAAATCAGGCATCCCTGCAAGCAGCTGATCGGTGTTGACAAACGAGGGGAAACCAACTAGTAAAAAAACTTTTACATAACACAAGGGGTATACAGATAGTAAATAGTTCGCGCAGTACAATATAGGTGGAACTAGTGCATCACGAAAAATTATTTTTATAAGAATTTACTCATACTGTCATGTCTGTTAGTCTGTGTCTATACACCATTCGATTTTTGTTTGAAGAGAGTATATGTTTATATGTTATCAAAATATGCACCAAATTTTCTCGGAGATGGTTGAACCGATGTTCATAAACTGAGATTCAAATGAAAGGTCTTATAACAAGGGACGGGTCACTTAGAGCAGTGTGCCAATCACACATTAACACAATACATTGATACATTTCTCAATATTGGTACTTTCGTTTTAGTCCAGTTGCAGGTTTGCGGCACACACAGGCTCACTTTTGATTGTGCCAGAAAGGTGTTTCCATTTTTTTCCTTTTTAAATTGGAGCACAGAGTGGCACATTTAGGCTGACAGTATATTACGTATTTTTTAGAGAAACAACATAGTTTGTGTTGAGCGACTCTCCCCTAGTCTTATAGTCCAATAGACTGCTATTGAATATCATCTCAATCCGACTTCCAGCTCTGGATATACAGGGTAATATGCACCAAAATGTGGAATAAATATTGCTCTATTTTTCTCGGTGATGGCTGTACCGATTTTCACAATATTAGATTCAAATGAAAGGTCTTATAGTCTCATAGCCTACTATTGAATTTCATCTTGATCCAAAATCCGGTTCCGGAATTGCAGGATAAAATGTGCAAATTAATGGAAAAATGTTCACCAATTTTTTTCGAAAATTGCCTATTTATTTATTTAAGTATAATAAACAGACACAATATGGTCCCAATGATAGTTTCTAATACAGAATACAGTCAAATCCAAACAATAACCGATTGATCTGTTCTGCAAGGCAATAACAGCATTGGTAGCATCATAGTTAGTACGTTGTGAAAGAAGTCGAAGAAATGCGCTGTTGCAAAGAGCACGAGGTCGGACGTTGATATTAATTACGCAGATTAAACTTCATTAAAGACCATCAAAGCGGGGTAGCCAATATTATTATTCAAAACATCTGCTATTAATAAAACTTCTCGTCGAGCTTGTAGTGTATTGATACCGAATAGTAGTAGCCCACGACTTTTGTAGCTTGATAGTTGGTAAGGATTGCTCCACGGTAAACGTCAGGATTCATTTTCATACGGTTCAATTTACACCGATCAGCAATGCAATCATGAAATTCATGAAACACATGAAAGAGAACATTTGCAATTCATGAAAATATACACTTAATTCATAAAATGAGTGTAAAAACTGTTCATATTTAGTGGAAATCATGCTACGTTTATCTGAAATGCACATCAAAACGATAAGATTTATCGTTACCTCTCTATATGCATTTCATATGAATGTAACATTGTTTTCCACATAGAATTCAATTGAAACAGAGTTGGCCGATTTAATTGTTTTGCATATACATTTGTGCTGTACTCATTTTCACTAGAAAATGAATTGTATAACACAGGTAGTTCGATTCAATAGCACAACACATCATATTCAAAGGAAAAACACATGAAAGCTAAGTGAAAAATAATCTTATCTCGCATCTTAGTGAATTTGCACATGAATTCTTGAAATAAATCTCTTTGGCTATGTATTGAAATAAAAAAGCATATTAAATTAAAGTGCTGTTTACATATGAAGGTCAAATAAAATAAAATTGGTTCCGTTAAGCGGTGCACGTTTTTAACGCATGCGCTTCTGAACACCGGGTAAAAAGTTCTTTCATTGTTCCTTCTCGATGGAGAGAATTGCTCCGTATTACGACAGATTGTTTCCAATGAATTTCTCTCAGACTTTAGAAAGAGATCATGCACGCAGACTTTGTACTATCTTACACATACACCGGTGTGTTGTACTTCACGTTTCCATACATTAACTAATGTTTATTGTTGTTGCTAGCTGCGAAATTTCTTACCTCGCTATCAGAGGCGAATCGAATGTGAATTGCATTATTTGTTTTATTGAGCTGTATGTCAGTATGTTTAGCATTGAAAACCGACGAAAGTTGCTGAGCGGTGTAAAGTGAACCGTATGAAAGTGAGTCCTGACAAATTCTCAACAAATGTTCAACCCTTGATTACTGCTCAGTCGTTTGTATTTCTCACTGCCGTTGCCGATTAACGGGTCAGAATTTTCAGGCCCGACGGAAGGAATGACCTTAAGGTTAAAGCTAATACAGAGTAAACAAATGTCGCGCTATCCAGGTGACGTCCACTCGGTAATGCTGTACCGATGCGAGTCGACAAAATCCACTGGGTACATTGTGGAAAGGTTGAATTTGCGCTGTGCCCACAATTTCTCCGTGCAGTGTTTGATCGTTCTGCTGTCTATTTCATTCCTCGTGATTTTATTCGCCGTACACTCAGATAAATTTTTTTATAAATTACTAAGTTATAAATGCTTCAACAATGTTTGGTTTACGAAGGCGACAATCAATTTTTCTACATGCTATCATTGATATGTCACCTGAAAGAAATGCATGCTAGTTCTAAATTAAAAAAAAGATTTCGGTTACAAATAGAAAGGGAAGTTCAAAATGTAAAAGAAAGTTCAAATTGCCAATAACCTTTTTGTTGTTTCGAGCAATCTATTTTTTCTCTGTGTATAAGTTGTAGCAAGTTGCGTTTCTCTCTGTATGCTTCAGTCATTGTAGGAAGCTTTCCGTGCGTGGTTGGTTTTGTGCTCGATGTATTTTGGCTGCTGAAGGTTTAATGTATGATGTAAAATCAACATAAAACTACGTTACATGTGCTTTCTCGTGGTGCATTATTGATACTTTTCTATCGTTGACATACATATTGTCGTCTAAATTATAATCTAATGCAGTGAACTTTTATCAATAGAAGGATAGCTAGTGAAAATTCCAAAGTGGTCTCATTTTTTTTAGAAAATGGTGACGAAGTTTGGGCACCTTTAATTTTTATGGGCATGTCGCATACGCGTTGAAGGATAAACGATCAGTTTTCTGGTGTGCAAACAAGATAATATTTGAATGTGTATGTTACTTTTTTGTTTTGAACATTACTTGAAGACGTCCAGCAAGAAGAAACTCGATAATAAAGGGAAACTGTTTTGAAGGTGTCTCCGCATACGGATCAACTTGTCGCTGGGTGTTGCCAACGAGTGAAAAAATTGATAATTTTGGCAATCGCAGTGCTTCGGTGGCAATCAAAATGTATTAAATATGTGGCCGTGAAATGATGAAATCACCTGAAAAAGGAAATAGCTAAAATTATTCAGCATCGAACATGAAGTAGTGTGGTTTTACCTGATGCATCAAAGTGTTTTCGTTGGCTTTTAATGTGGTGTGTGCGTTTGAAGTTTGAAATGAAGTATAAAAAAAAGCTGATTATTCTCGATTTTGTTAGCCAACCTGCGTGAGCTTAAAAAAATCAGGAGAAAAACGAAAAAAATCATTCTGGTTTAGCTTTTGTACGGAAAGAACGCCTAGATTTGATTGTTTATTTGTGGCTCTGTAGATATGTTGTAACCTTCGTAAGTATTTGTAGTTATCGGTGTTTTGATGTATTACACATAAAAATTAAATTCAATAAATTCTACATACCAACTTGTAATCACAAATTTTTTATGGATGCATTTAAATTAGGATCTTTACCAAAATGCTTAAGAAATGGCACACGATGGACACCTTGAAACATGTTTTATGTTTCATTTTCTATCTACAAAATCATTCTACCATGAACCTAGGTTTTTAATCGAATCAATAATGATGGAAACGGGGCTCTGGGCCCGTACTTTTTTAAGGGGTATGGAAATTCGAGATTTTAATTTCCTTTGTTCTTCATTATAACAAAATATGTCCCAGTTTGGCGATTCAATGCATACGGCGCTGGTCTTACAAGCCAGTTGTCATATGTTCGAGCCCCGACCTGTAAGGATTCATAGTGTCAGTAGGATCGTAGTACTAGTCATGCAATGATTCTGTACCCTAAGAATCGGCTGCGAAGTCTGTTGAAACAGAAAGGCCAAATTCCACAAAAGGAATGTAATGTCAAGACTTTGCCTCATAACAAAATATTTCGGATCTCTTCGAAAGGGGTTATGTAAGAGGGTCATGAAATCGAGAAATCTGATCTGTTAGACTCAGCTTCCACTCTAACAAGATTCCTTTAATTGGTTGTAAGTACATTTTTCGCTTTGCACATTCTAATGTCAGCTATCGGCTCGGCTTAGCTTCTCGCGCTCACTCTGATAACTGCTGTAAATCTTTCAATTTGATCGATCCTGTATCCATTTTCATATGACTACCGAATCAGATTTAAGAACATTCTTTTAGTAGGTTCGCGTTCATCACAACTGTCTATTTTTACACTCACTGTGAAAATATACTCTCGAACATAGGCTATTGCTATGCTATTGCATTTTATTCGGATCTTACCTTCGGTTCCCGAGTAACGGGGTAAACTGCTCAAAAAAGAAAAAAAGAAAAAAGTGCATTCGATTTTCTCAAAGATCGCTTGACCAATTTTCAAGCTTCGATTCAATTAAAACCCAAAAAAACCTATTGAAGCATATCCGGATACGACTTCCGGTTTCGGAATTAAAGGCTCATAAGTATAAAATGTTCAATTTCAAGAGCGTGTTTCTGTACACGACACTGAAAAATTGATTTAAATACTGTCAACTTACTTACTCTTACTCTCTCAGTCGTAGACCACGCGGGTCTCTGCTGTATACAGGAGGCGTCTCCATTCAACTCGGTTCATGGCTGTTCGCCGCCAGCCTCGGTAGCTGCGAAGGGTCCGCAGATCGTCCTCAATTTGATCGATCCATCTTGCCCGCTGCACGCCTCTTTCTCTTATACCGGTTGGATCATTATCGACAATCATTTTAACCGGGTTGTTCTCCGACATTCTAACAACATGCCCGGCCCACCGTAACCGCCTGACCTTGGCCGTTTGGACGAGGGTTGGTCCTCCCAGCAACTGGTGCAGTTCATGGTTCATTCGCCTTCTTCACGTACCGTCTTCCATCCGCACTCCGCCGAAGATGGTCCGCAACACCTTCCGTTCAAAAACACCTAGTGCGCGTTGATCCTCCGCAAGGATTGTCCAGGACTCATGACCGTAGAGGATAACCGGTCTAATCAGCGTTTTGTAGATAGTTAATTTCGTACGACGGCGAATTTTGCTCGATCGAAGCGTCCTGCGCAGTCCAAAGTAAGCACGATTTCCTGACAATATGCGTCTCTGAATTTCTCTGCTGGTGTCATTATCGGCAGTCACCAGTGAGCCCAAGTACACGAACTCGTCGACCATTTCGATTTCATCACCACCAATCAGAACTCGTAATGGGTGGCTGACGTTATCTTCTCTCGAGCCCCTGCCTTTCATGTACTTTGTCTTTGACACATTGATGTCTAGTCCGATCCGCTTGGCCTCAGCTTTTAGTCCGATGTACGTATCTTCCATCTTCTCAAAGTTGCGTGCTATAATATCAATATCATCAGCGAAACCAAGTAGCTGGACGGACTTTCTGAAAATCGTGCCACTCGTGTCTATTCTCGCTCTTCTTATCACATCCTCCAAAGCAATGTTGAATAGCAGACAAGAAAGGCCATCACCTTGCCGTAGTCCTCTGCGAGTTTCGAAGGGACTCGAGTTTATCCCCGATACTCGAACAACGCACATCACTCGATCCATCGTAACCTTGACGAATCGTATCAGTTTGTCCGGGAATCCGTAGTCGTGCATGATTTTCCATAGCTGTTCTCGATCGATTGTGTCGTAGGCTGATTTGAAATCGATGAATAAGCGATGTGTGGGCACATTGTATTCGCGGCACTTTTGCAACACCTGGCGGATGGCGAACACTTGGTCCGTGGTAGCGCGTTCGCCCATAAATCCTGCCTGAAATTGTCCCACGAATTCGTTTGCAGTCGGTGAAAGTCGACGGCATAAGATTTGGGAGAGTACCTTGTAGGCGACGTTCAGCAGAGTTATCACACGGTAATTGCAGCATTCCAGCTTATCGCCCTTTTGTAGATGGGACACACGATTCCTTCCATCCATTCTTCCGGTAAAATCTCGTCCTTCCAGATCTTAGTAACGACCCAGTGCAGTGCTTTCACTAGTGCATTACCACCGTGTTTTAGTAGCTCGCTTGGTAGTTGGTCAACGCCAGCGACCTTATTATTTTTCAACCGGCTTACCACCTCCTCCACTTCTTGGAGGTCTGGGACCGGCAGCTGTCCCATCGCTTCGCGAACTCGGTCTTCCTGTTGGCGCTTTTTTCTACGGGATACCGAGTTTAGTCTGTTCCGCGCCTGTCTGTATCGCTCCTCGTTTGCTCTCGTCCGGTGTTGCAGCTTACTCGCCTAAGCTGCATTCTTCTCGGCCACTAACTGTTCACATTCGTCGTCGAACCAGTCGTTCCTTACGTTCGGAGCCGCCGTACCTAGCGTTGCTGATGCAGTGCTACCTATGGCAGAACGGATGTCTCTCCAGCCATCTTCAAGAGTAGCTGCACCAAGCTGCTCTTTCGTTGGTAGTGCCACTGCCAACTGCTGCGCGTAATCTTGGGCTACTCCAACATCCCGGAGCCGCGCGATGTTAAACCGCGACGTTCGGTTTCGACGTTGGGTAGCCACCGTCGAGAGTTTTGAGCGCATGCATACAGCAACCAAGTAGTGGTCCGAATCTATATTCCCACTGCGGTAGGTGCGAACATTGTTGATGTCCGAGAAAAATTTTCCGTCGATCAAAACGTGGTCGATTTGGTTTTCGGTCTGTTGGTCAGGTGATCTCCAGGTGGCTTTGTGGATATTCTTGCGGGGAAAAAAAGGTGCTTCTGACTACCATTCCTCGGGAGGCCACAAAGTTGACACACCGTTGGCCGTTGTTATTCGATGCGGCATGCAGGCTGTTCGGCCCGATTACCGGTCGGTACATTGCCTCCCTTCCTACCTGGGCATTCATGTAACCGATGACAATTTCTACGTCTCTGCGTGGGCAGCCGTCATATGCTTGTTCCAGCTGCACGTAGAACGCTTCTTTCTCGTCATCGGGTCTCCCTTCATGTGGGCAGTGCACGTTGATGATGCTGTAATTGAAAAAACGGCCTTTAATTCTCAACTTACACATCCTAGCATTGATCGGCTGCCACTCAATCACTCGCTGACGCATCTTGCCCAGCACTATAAAGCCAGTTCCAGGGTTGTTACGGTCGCGCGGATTTCGCGGATTTCGCGATTTTCGCGGATTTGGCGCGGTTTCTGCTAAGATTTTGATGCTATGGCGCGGATTTCGCGCGAATTTCAAAAAACATCATTCCACAAAATTCTTTGCAAATTTTTGAAACTTGTGAGTTTTATGAAACCCTAAACAATTAAAGATGGGCGAACGTTTCAGCAATTGGTCGAGTTGACCGAATTTTCCCTTGATAAAACTAAAATTTACTAGAAGGCGGTTCTAGCCAATGTTTACTTCAGTGGACATAATTTCGATTTTATGCTTTTCGATCTCGAGTGATACAAGTTGCTATTTCAACATTTTGCACTCAAGGATATTGATGTCAGATGGAAGATATCGTCTCAGTGATAATACATTCAATAATGCAAAGAACGTAATAAATGGAATGCGATTCTTCAATAATATAGTAACAAATTTTGTGTATGATAAAAATCGAATTCTTAAAGCAAAAATTACACGACATGCCTACGAAGCGAAGTCTGATAATAAAAGAAACGAAGAAGTTCTGGGATTCCATTCGTGGTGATAAGAAAGTGTTCTAATAGTTTGTTTTTTTGCGTTCTGGAATTTGTCCTGAAATATGGAAGAAATCCTATGTGAATAAGGGTATAGTATCCAACTACCTTGGAATTGTTACTTTGTGCGCTGTATCGAAGCTGTTTGAAATTATAGTTCTGGATTTTATAACACATAGTTGCTCTGACTACATATCAGAGACTCAGCTTGGATCCATGCCAAAGCTTTCAACTTCCCCTGCTGCGGTCGACAAAATCAATCATCACATAACGATCTCCAAGTTAAGTAGACTGGGATTAAATGGATAATTTTTTAATTGGCTTCGATCATATCTAACTGGTAATGAAATGATAGTGAAAAAAGGAGCCTGTACAACCTCACCAAGTGCTGTTACATCTGGAGTTCCTCAAGGAAGTCACCTTGGACCGTTCATAATTTTATTGTATCAACGATCTAAATTTTTCGATCAAGTGTAAGAAACTATCGTTCGCTGATGACTTTCGTATTTCATATTTCTAAATGGTTTAAATGCCACTAAATGCTCCGTCGTCTCTTTGTGTAGCAAAAAGTCTGTATTCAAGTTCGACTACAATATGCCACAAACTGTTCTCGAACGCGCATCGTCTGTTAAGGACCTGGGTGTTCTGGAAACCAAGTTAAATTTTAAAGAGCACATAGAGCTTTCAATTGTTACAATTTGACATTCGACATCGTAGTTTTCCTATTTTTTCGGATTCCCTATGTTAGAACTAATTATGGATATAACGAGCCCATTGCTAGCATGTGCTGCATATTTAACAAATGTTTCAATTCTTTCGACTTTCATTTATTACGTAATGTTATCAAGAAATCGTTTCTCATGTTACTGTCTCATTAGATGTAGTTACTATAGAAGCACTAGATTTAAGCAAATGTATCATTTGGATGATTTTGATCTATTGATGCAAAAGATGAGGAGTTTTTATGCCTACTTGAGAACAAGTTTGACAGAAACTAATTCCAGTGAGCTTTTCCCTGATCCAAATAAAAGAATAAAAGATGATTTCCTCCTCAGACATTCAGAGTAAAATCTTTCAGCAGAAGAAGACGCTATTATAATTGAAACTGATATTAAAAAGAGTGAATCAGATCATCCCGATGTGGTTTACCTAAAAATTCTTCTTACCAAGAAGGAAATGTTTGCCGAGCAAAAAAAAGTCGAAACAAAAAAAAATATCTTCGATGAAATCTGTTTCACTTCTTTTAAAATCACAAGTGTAAGCATTTTTATTTTTACTGTAACATTTTCCGTACATCAGAGAGTATTAATTAAGGATCAAGAATAAACCAAGTTAACTTGTGTATTACGTACAATTTATTCAGTACGTTTGTTATAGATTAATAAATGCAGTGCAACGAGTTTCTTAAAGTAACTTGCAGGATTGAGTTTCAAACAATTTTTTTTAACAATAATTTATTCTCAAATGAATGTTAAACCTGACATTTTGTATGATATTTCAGCTTTGAACAATTTCTCACCAACGTTTGATGGAAAATTGCTTACATTTTATGAATATAGATTTTAATTCCCTTATAAAAAAGTTGGCATCACTGCTTCAAATCATTTGTATTAGATTGCGCTACACAAAATAAGCAAAACTAAATATTTTCTGTTAAAAAAGTAGTTTTCCGGAAAAATAAATAGTTTTACGACAACATGCCATTTCCATTGCCTCTCGCATGTTAAATTAAAGGTTCCTATTTTACGGGTTCACTTGTAGAAGCTACGAAAAAAAATTTTGCAAGAGGAAATCCATATAGGAATGTGTTTGTTGCTAATCAAATGTGTCAGTGGAAGTAAGCTGAAACTGAGATAATTTTTCTCGAGCAGTTTTAAGGAAAACCGAAGAGTTCTAGACTAAGACACTTTTCTTGAATTGCAATTTTAAGTAGAATGAACTGATTGGTTTATTTTTCAACCATATGGAAGATTTATTGATTAAAATCAGTAAAAGAAGCGCCGGAATTTGTTTTTACGCACATATTGTTGACATTACTCATACGCTTGCAAAAAGTCTTGCTCCTTAACTAAGGGCATCGAAAAAGATGAAGAATAAAAATGAAATCGTTTTCGTTGGGTTTTTCGAAGTGACGTGCTGTATGCGGACTTATTTATTGTGTTCATATGACAAACTTATGCAGATTTTTAAATTATATTTAAGTGAATTTTCAAGTACTGCGTAAAGTATCACCTGCATAAAAATAGTTGTCTAACGCTTCGCTCGAATATCGCGCGTTTCAGTTTTCAACTTCGCGCGGATTTCGCGCGTTTTAGTGTTCGACTTCGCGCGGATTTCGCGCGTTTTGATTTTGAAATTTTTCGTAACAACCCTGCAGTTCCCAGCTCGTTCGTTGTGCCACAGCTTTGGTAGAAGGTAGCCGCTCGATGACCGCCTTTCCACACCTTCTGTCACATCCAACAAAGCTCCTGCAGCGCTACGACGTCGAAGCTGCGAGGATTTAGTTCGTCGTATATTATCCTGTCGCAGCCTGCGAAACCTAGCGACTTGCAATTCCATGTTCCAAGTTTCCAATCGTAGTCCTTATTTCGACGCGTGCCGAATGTTCCGGGTCGTATTCTCTCCTGTATTAATCGTAATAGATGTTTTACGGGCGGCTTATTAGGCCTACGCCAACCCCCTGTCTCGCCGGAGGATCATCGTGCTTGCTCTGTTTAACGTCCCAACTAGCACTAGGACGATCCCGTTGGTGGGGTTGCCACCTTGGATTTAGCTGGACGGGATGCAGCATTTCACACTCAGCCACTGGATACCAGAACAGACGCTGTTTGAAGCCGCTCCTAACATGGAGTACAGACGCTCCGACATCCTCCAAAGAGGACCTCCTAGTTATTGTTAAAAAAACAGGTGGATTTTAGAAAATTGTTGGAATATTTTTCAAATAATTTTTTGATTCGCTGGGCGTTAGCACAACCTTGAGACAGATTGAATGATACTATCGCGGTCCCAGGGCTTGTCTGTATCCTTACTCAATGGAGAAGAATGCACACTAATGGTGCCATGGGTAATGTCTGACAAGAAAAGAAAACAATACACAGAATGAGAGCAGTAAAATGGATATGTTCATCTTTCTGAGTGTGCCAAACTTGTCAGGCATTGTCCATGCTACAACAAATACTACACTTTGATCTAAGGAAGAGAAGTGATCTACTAATCAAATTTGATCTCTTTATATGATCACCGAATCGTGTACTCTTTGTTACCTCTTGGAACCGCAAATGAAGTGGATAACAGCGCCCGAAACATCCGCACATAATTGTTTAGTTGCTTGTTGAAAGTAGCTCTCTCTTAGATTACATTGTAGTATGCTTGGCGCTTTCTCAGACATTCGACACTTTTACTTAGATCCAAACTAATGATTCACTCACTAATCAATCATCACTCATATTCTACTATGCAAAACATATATTTATTTCCTCTTCCAAGATTATAGATTAAGTACACCATCAAGCCATATTTAGTAAGTATAATTTCTATTAAATATCTTCTTTAAATATTTCAACAACGAATTTACACATGGTGAAAGGATTCCTGGCCGCCAGTGTTCAGTTGGTCAACATAGACTAGTTCGTCTGACGAAGAATTGAGATTGTATATCCTGGATCCATAAATGGGCCCGGTTTAGAATCTGCGCTATTCAACTGCCCGACCGGTAAACCCAGAAAAAAATTTCAAATAATTTTTTGATTCAATGTTATGAAAATAGAAAATAAAACCAAATTATCTTTGAGTTGATCGATTTAAAAGTTTCATTTTTGAAATAAATTAAAAATAACAGTGTTTTCACAGTGCCTAAATTCTCCATATAATCCCAATTGAAACATCGCCAAAGACACCAAATCCATCGGCTCAACCGTTTTCGCGATATATGTTTACGAAAACTTCAATGAAGTTTTTGCTTTGGTCAAAACTAAGGCTAATGTCAAATTTAAGAACTGATTATGTAAGCGTATGCAATATGTATTTAAGCCAAATAAAAAATATCAAAATTAAATTTATTATAAAACAAGTCGTGATTTTCAGTGGAATCGCCCTAACTTAGAGTTAACTAGCGTTTGAAAGATTGAGTATCTTGAGTAATTCAGTTCAAAGCAATCACTAAATTTGAAAAAAAAATCATTTGGACTGTTAGTGTTTTCACAGCTATCTAAGCTTTCGAGTATTTTCCCAAAGAAAATCTGTTTTAATTTACTTAGTGGTGTATTGGACATTTTGAATAACTGTTTCCAAAACCGCAATCGGGAGACTGTCGAAATTGCAGTAAGTTTTTAGGGCCATTAAATAGCCAGGCCTACAAGTTCGAATAATTTTACAATCTGATTCGAAAATTTCATACTTTTTTGTGTCGTCAGCTATATTCAGACATTTTTATCTTTCTTTATGCTGTATTTACCTTAGCACCGTATTCAACAAAAATCACACACCAGTAACAGACATTCGTCCCTGTGCCGTGATTCTGTTTTCTTCAAAACGGTTGAAAACTCGGACTCATGTGTGCTTGCTGCCGATAGCCTCGCTCATGTTTTCAAAATCAAGATCCAGTGTTGGTTTTCGTTTTCTTTATCGCTTGTACGAAATCAAACATCACACACAGCATGTTTCATCCGTAGAGGCTATGTTGTGTTTTCTTCTTTCGCATGTACAGTCTGTTACATAAGAGCGTGGTCACGATTACTCGCGATCGGTAAAGTAATGATATTTTTTTTAACACAGAGGAACACTACTTTGATACAATGCGAGAATAAATTAGCTGACAATTGTTTATAATTTGATTTCAGCATTTTTCCAAAATAAGTACCGCGTACGCTTCGGAACAGTTTTTTTGTGCTCGCACAGGTCCCCAAATGACCCAAGCTGTCGCGGCGAAATACATGAAAAAGTCGAAACAGTTTGTGAGTAACAGATCGGCTGAAAAGTTCGTATCGTTTCTATGAGAAGGCGCCACTAGAATTAAATCCATACCATTTTCAGTTAGTACCAACCTTCAAAAGATACGTGTATAAATTTGACAGCTGTCTGATTATTAGTTTGTGAGATATTGCATTTTGAGTGAAGCTACTTTTGTTATTGTGAAAAAAAATGGAAAAAAAGGAATTTCGTGTGTTGATGAAACACTACTTTTTGATGAAAAAAAGTGCCGCCGATACCAAAAAATGGCTTGATGAGTGTTATCCAGACTCTGCACCGGGCGAAGCAACAATTCGTAAGTGGTTTGCAAAATTTCGCACTGGTCATATGAGCACCGAAGACGATGAACGCAGTCGACGTCCAAAAGAGGCTGTTACCGATGAAAACGTGAAAAAAATCCACAAAATGATTTTCAATGACCGTAAAGTGAAGTTGATCGAGATAGCTGACACCCTAAAGATATCAAAGGAACGTGTTGGACATATTATTCACGAATATTTGGATATGAGAAAGCTTTGTGCAAAATGGGTGCCGCGTGAGCTCACAATCACAATGTCACAAGTCGATGAAAACCATGCTGAAATTGAACGAATTGGACTTCGAATTGCTCCCTCATCCACCGTATTCTCCAGATTTGGTCCCCAGTGACTTTTTCCTGTTCTCAGACCTCAAGAGAATGCTCGCTGGTAAAAAATTTAGAAGCAATGAAGAGGTAATCGCTGAAACTGAGGCCTATTTTGAGGCAAAGGACAAATCGTACTACAAAAATGGTATCGAAAAGTTGGAAGATCGCTATAATCGCTGTATCGCCTCTGATGGCAATTATGTTGAATAATCACCCTCATTCTTGTTTACGTCCGTATCCGCAATACGACGAACGGGTACTTTCGAACGTGGTTTCGATTCGTCAGTTTAATGTTGCGAATCAACCGTTCGAACACATTGAAAAACGTTTAACCGATCTCTAACAAAATTATTTTTGAATCTAAAGGTGATTTGTAATCAAATCATAAATTTGTGTTTTGCATAAATCATTTAGAAAGCATAGCAATATAGTAAAACGCTGTTTTTTCTGGGAAGCCTTTGAATATATGCGAGGTTCAAAGTTTTTACGCATCAATTTTGCATCTATTAAGTACTTTATGGAAAATACGCCATGGGTAAACATGCTTTATTTTATATCAAATGCATGATTTTACCAATGAAATAAATATGTAGGCTATCGAAAACATGACAAAATTGCAAGAAAAATGCAACATATTTTTCGCAGATAATACTGATCGGACTTTTACTTTGCACGAAGTTTAATTTGAAAATTTCATTTACCGACTTGAATAAAATTGGTCCTGAGTACGATATTTATTTATTATGTAGCATTCGCCACTTCCTTGATGCTTGGAATCTTCCTTAAAAAACTACCTGCGCTACCGATCCTTCTTTTGCACAGGAATCGCGTACGTACACGTTCGAGTGAAAACAAGAATGGCTTGTTCGCATTCGTTCGAAAGCATGTGTTCGTCGTATGGTCGATACGGACGTAAGCAAACATGATGATACAAAATCAGTGAAAAAACAAGTCAAATAACAAATGATATCAAAGATTTTTATTTACAACTCAAATCTGTACCAGAACTGATAGTTTAAAGTTGGATGGGCGTTGTTTTTATGCATGTACGATGTTTAAAAGTGTGATTGATTCGAACGTAAACGGGAATACGAATTTGCTATACCTTCGAACGTATCGCATACGGCCGTAAACAAGAATGAGGCTGAATAAAAACGAATTTTGGCAAAAAAATGTGTGTTTCTATTAAACGATACGAACTTTTCAGCCGAACTGTTAAGTGGGTGAATCGTTTTAAAGAGGTGAAAAATGTCGACAACTTTCCAAATCGCGGCTCTGTTGGTGTATTGTCGGAAAAAGACGAAATTGACCAAAAAAGGTTTAAATATATCGTACGGAACTGTTCACAGACATTTGATCGCAAATGATTCGCAATTTCGGAGTACTTTGTAAAAACCAATGTTGAGTGAAAAACATGTACAAAAACGTCTTGAATCGGCACAGGAGCAAAATGGTGAGGTGACCTTCGATTGGCCCTCTCAGTCGCCCGATGCCAATCCAATTGAGAACGTTTGGGCTCAAATGAAGAAGGAGCTTGGGAAAACCCGACCACACAATTTGAAACAGCTTGTTCGCCGAATTCACAAATTTTAAGGTCGTTTTCAGAAGAATACGCGCAAAATCTCGCTCAAAGTATGCCTCGAAGGTGTCAAGCCATTATTAACAATAACATACTGTATGTACTGGTGCACTTTATAAGACGGTTTGAAATGTTGACACTCATCACCTTGTAATTCAGGAACGGGATGTCAGATCCGGATGAAATTCGGAAGTTATATAAGACCTTTTTTGTTAAAATCGGTCAAACCATCGCTGAGAAAAATGAGTTCGCTCCATTTCAGAGTTTGTGACCACTATTTCCAGTGCTTGCGGCACCGGAAGCCGGGAACTGGTACAACCGGAACGGATACTTTCGGCCATCAACTGACAAGGCCTTTCCATTGGAACTGATTTGAGCCCACAGTAATCCCATTTTTCCGTGTTTTGCATCACTGCTCTTTCATAATTGCTTGAAATGTGCAACACTCTTTATCTCCGAAAGCGGAAGTCGGATCCAGATGAATTTCAGAAGGTTTATATAGGATCATCTGACCATTCATTTGAATCTAAGTTTGTGAAAATCGGTCACGCCATCCCTGAGAAAAGTGAGTTAGTAATTTGAAATTGTAATATTACTCTAATCACCATGTAATTCCGAAACCGGAAGTCTGATCAAGACGAAATTCAGGAATTTTCGTTGTGATCATAAGACTTTTCATTTGAATCTAATTTTGTGTAAATCGGTTCAGTTAGTGCACAAATTTTCATTTGTTTGCTTATTTTACCCCATAATTCCAGAACCGGAGGTCAGATCCACACAAAATTCTCAGTGTGGCAAGTGACCGGGAAAACCGGGAAAAAGTTGGAAATTTGAATTCACCGGGAAAAATCGGAATTTTAGCGAAAAACCAGGAAAAATATTACTTGCTCAAATATGAACAACAGTTTTTAGCATCATGTTTTTTTTCAACAAGAGGAGACAATACCTATTTTGGCGTTTGAGCGAGATGTTCAGTAATAATTGAAATTAAGTAATTGTTGAAACATCGTAATTGTTGAAACATCTTATTGTCCCATAGAGGGTCTATGTTGAACATTACATTGGAAATTGGGCAAACACCCCATATCTCGTCCAACGATAAGGGCTTAACAGCAGTTTTAATGATTGAGCATCGGAGCTTTCTTAGTTGTTATCAATAAGAGCACAATGAAAGCTCATTTTGAAAAATAGAGATAATTTGGATGCTTCTGTTGGATTTTTATTATGTTGTAGAAGTATTTAACACACTTGCAAAATGGATTGCAAAATTTCAAGGGAAAATTTTTAATAAAATTCTTAAAAATTCTTAGGAGCCTTCATTTGTTCTAAATTTGCTAATGATTGCCATTATTTCATCATAATTTGATTCAATAATATCATCTTAAGATAATGCTTGTGTTATGCTCATATTTCTGTGAGATGTCAATAAGACTCACAAAATCGGAAAAATTGTCAACTTTGATCTTATCCACCGTCTGCAGGGAGTATTTAAGTTTCTTCTTTGAGAGCTAAAACTGCTTTCTGAGGACCAATATAGAGTCTTAGAAAGATTTAGAATATGGATTGATTTGTTCAGTGAATCTATGTTTAATTTTCTTTCAAAGGTCCTTAACTATTCCATAGTAGGATCACAAGACCATAATATTGATGCGGATGGAGGAGAATAGAGTTTAGTTTAAGCTTTAAGAACTGATGAACTACTAACTTAAATAATGTAATGATAAAAATCAAGGATGACTTTTATCGTATCAAAGAACGCTCTCTAGAAACTCTTCACAGGATTCAGTGCCATCAAAGAGAGACGGATATCATCGCAGCAACAAAAAACCGGTATGGTTCATTTAACATAGAAGAGACACCAGTACGAGAGCGAATTTCTCTCGATGACCTGTCTGAGAATCAAAGGTTAGCACACTGCTGTGAGGATTCTCTCTGAAGCAACAAACGATCGCGTATTCTCGTTTCGCGATCCGATTCTATATGTGCAGTTGATAACTGCGATAGAATGATTTTACTATTGCTGCTTATTCTAACTGTGTGCATATAACCTTTGTATAAGTTGTGTCTATGAAAATGTATGTGAATGCTCCACACGAGGGTTTTGAAATATTGCAACCTAGTATGAGAATCATCAAGTCGAATCATGGATTCGATTTTCTGTGATAATTGTCGACTTGCGATTCTCTCTTGGTGAATTCCTCACAGCACCGATCATTATCAGACTGTAATATTTTTTAAGGGCCGTGAAATACTCAGAGTATGAAGTGGAGCGAAGAAATGTAGAAAAATTCTCTCACGGTTCATGCATTGAGAGACACGAGCTCTTGTCGCATCTTCTACCGGATTGAAAATGCTGTATACAATATAGATAAATATCGAGCAGCTTCTGTCAAATTATCGGTTATCATCAACACTGATAAATATTATGTATGGCTGTATCGATATTAAACCTAAAACAATTTAATTGGGTTTACATTGCTTGCTTGATATGAGATCTGTATCGTAATCGATTAGTTCTATGGTGGTAGAATATATAATTAAATGAACTAATCATTGCTTAATTTGAAATCCTGAGTGTTATAGGTAGATGAGTTCACTACAAATGATACATTGATCTATTAGAGTCAGATCAATTGTAGAAGGATTTCTCATAGAAGAAAAATTCGGTTGGCTATTGGAAATAAAAATGGCTACAAACCAGCGGAGAGTGCATAATGAACAACTCATACTTTCTGATTATTTTTCTGATTACTCCACGAGAGATGCCTAGCATTTGGAATCCTATTAGGAAAAAAATCGATATCTCGTGCATTTTTACAGCTATCACTCGATTTATTTGCTTATCAACGCATTGAAATCGTTAACATGCTGCATTTCGAAAATGGAAGGATTTAAAAATTGAATTTTATTACATAAGAATTTAAATTTTTTTGTCTGATAGGAAATTGTTAATAATTATTTCTTATTCATACATCGAGATGCCCGAAAAGTACTTCAATTCTTAATTAGCAGGCCTATTATAATGTTCTGTTTTGGACAGAGGTTATCTGTTTAAAGCTTGAAATTAAGGAATTTAGAGGCGATTTGAGCCTATTCCAAAAACCGAGAATTTTTATTTCGCAAACCGGAAAAAAACCGAGAAAAACGGGAAATTGAAATCGACAATTCACTTGCCACCCTGAATGCATGAATTTTGAATGGGACTGCGAGATCTTTTATTTGAATTTACGCTTGTGAAATTCGGGTCAGCCATCTCCGAGAAAAGCTAGTGCAAAAAAAAAAAACGTTGTATACACACATACACACTCACTTATCTACACAGATATTTTTCGTACTCGACGATCTGAGCCGAATGACACTTGGCCCTTCGGTCCTCGGCTAAAAAGTCGGTTTTCACAGTAATTGCATATCCTTTCTATATGAGAAAGTTAAAAAAAATTGTTGAGAATTGGTTTTCCATGAATGTGTAAGAATATGTTTTCTCGAAAATGTGTTTCTGAAAGTAGTAGTAATAATATTAAACTGTGTATCTTCGATTTTTAATCGGGGTACGTGAAGTTATCACAATGTCAAAAAAAACGAACGATATGCTGTAGTCAAATACGTGCTACTAGTACATGCACTTTTGATAACGTCAACTCTTGGTAAATTTGATTAGATAGCAACTTACACTTACGTCAGCATCTATTGCTGTAATGTACAGCAGTGGCTCGGTTTTGCTATTGAATTGAAAATTTTAAATTGTGAATCATTATCACGAGTCAAAAGTAATACATTCGGAAAAAATATGACAGCTAGTATTTTCCAAGTAACATTTATTTATCCTGACAATTATACACAATGGCAATGTACGAATCGTTCGCTATCGAGTCAAAATAACTAGTTTTTTTCTGTAAGAATGTAGGGGGGGCCCCCCTCTGCCTAACTGCGGGCGTTTACCCGGATAACCCAAAGCTAGTAGCTATCCCTTAGTTAAGTCCGAACGAGCGGCAGCGAGGTCGGACAGCAGGTCATTAAAAACGATGAGGCATAGCCGCATTGAAATTATTGTTAGCAATGCTCTCCTTGCTAAAGCTAAATGCTATATTTCGAACGATCAACATGGATTTATGCCCGGACGATCAGTTACCACAAATCTTCTCCAATTCACAACAACTTGTTTAGAACACTTAGAACACGGAGCGCAAGTGGACGTAATTTATACGGATCTTAAAGCGACTTTCGATACAATTGACCATGATATTCTGCTTGCAAAGTTATCTAAACTAGGGATTTCTGAGCGTATAACTAATTGGCTAAGATCATACTTGACTTGCAGAACTCTACGTGTTAAGCTTAGCTCAACTAAATCCTCCAGTTTGTCTAACTCGTCCGGAGTACCCCAAGGAAGCAATCTAGGTCCGTTGCTATTAATTCTGTCTTTCAACGACATATTACGAGTTTTGAGGCCTGGGTGTAAATTAGCGTATGCCGATGATTTAAAGATTTATTTCATCGTTCGATCTACTGAGGACTGCGTTTGCCTTCAAACAATATTTGATCAATTCGTCGACTGGTGTCATCGAAACAAGCTGACCGTGAGCATTTCAAAATGCATGGTTATGTCCTACCATCGTACCAAACAGCCAATAAGATTCGACTATGTCACTGATAGTGTTATTCTGCAAAGAACTCACCAATTTAGCGATTTAGGTGTGCTACTTGATCAAAAGCTTACGTTCAATTTGCATCGATCGGCAGTAATTGCAAAAGCTAATCGACAATTAGGGTTTATTACGAAGATATCAAAACATTTTTCTGATCCGTACTGTTTAAAAGCTCTCTACTACTCTCTCGTTCGGCCAATACTGGAGAATGCTTCAATTGTTTGGCATCCTTATCAATTGACCTGGAGCCGATAAATCTTCCACCGTATGATGCTCGCTGCAAGCTGCTAAATATGGAAACTCTTCAACGACGTCGTTGTATCCAACAGGCTGGATTTGTTGCAAAGCTTTTGAATGGAGAAGTCGACAGCCCTAATCTATTGTCATCGTTATGCATCCGAGTGCCATCCAGATCTCTGCGTCATGGATCCTTAATTGTACCTCGCTTCCATCGTACTAGCTTTGGACTTTACGAACCGTTTACATCAATGATCCGCACTTTTACATCTGTCGAAGAGTTTTTCGAATTCGGAGAACCATCTTGCCGATTCATAACACGGATTGAAAATAGTTCATCGATATAATATTAGGTAATATTTCATGTAGACTTCAGTCAGATGGAATCAAACAATAAAAATAAATAAATAAATTAGACCTTTCAAAATTGCAGTAAATTAGAACAGTTTCTATTAGGCAGCATGTTCATCTGTTATGCCAGATGACTGTTATGCCAAATGACCATTATGCCAAATAACCATTATGCCAAATAACCATTATGCCAAATGTCGTTATGCCAAACGGTATTATGCCAAACGGCTTTATGCCAAACGTGGTAGCCCCGAATGAAGGACCAGGAATTTTTCAAGCATGAACTGCGAAATTCTCAAAAAAAACTAGATTTGAAAAATTTCCTTAAAAAGGAATGGTCATCAATATCTCATTTCGAACTGTCTGTTGTTTTTAGACATATTCTAAAAAATTTACGCAATCGCAACTTTGTAAATTATTTCATTGCTCAGAAAACCGTGATTACGATATTAATTGGTTATTAATTAATTTCAGAACTACCCACAGTGCTCATGAACGAGATGTTCAGCACTATAGGCGGAATTCCTTTTGAGTCAGTCGATATTGAGGTTTTCAATTTATCTATTTATCTATTAGCACCGTAATACTCCTTAAAAATAGATGTTCATTACATTTATCATATCACGGGAAACGTTCTGAAGAAACCGTTCCATCTGAGCATGTGCGAATAAATTGCATATGCCACTGAAGGTACTCGATGTTATATTATCAAAAAAAAAAAACACGCCAGAAAGAATACTATTATCTTTGTGTTTGACAATTCTTATCAAGGGTCCAGTGTAGAACCGAATTAAGGACTGCTACCACTGTGACTATTTACAAAAATAAAAGATATAATACAGTATGATATAGTATAATATAACACAATATAATGTAACATTATATAATATAATACCATATAATATAATATAATATGATACAATGTAAAATAATATAATATAACAAAATATAATACAATACAATACAATATTTGGGAATTTGTGGGAAAATGGTCTCCAGTCCAAGCTTTTTGAAACGGGTTAAATATAAATTCTTTTCAGGGAAAGATTTCACACGCTTACTCGAAATAACATGAACTTTGCAGAGCATATTGTAGCTCATTTATAAAGTAAACATTATCATATATATCAACTGGGTTTCGAAAAACTAAAAATATAAAATTGAGCAACAAATTTAAAACCACCGTAACCAATTAGCAACAAAATGTCCACTGGGATTTGCTTATCTAGAAGGAAATTTTTTTTCAATATTTTGCATAATTTAAAAAAAAACGTTATTTATTTTGAACATGCATCACCCTGTAATTGCGGAATCGGAAGTCGGATTAGTATAAAACCATGAGGCTATGTATAATACTACAACACCTTTCGTTTGATTCTAAGTTTGCAAATCCAGGGTTGTTACGGTCGCGCGGATTTCGCGATTTTCGCGGATTTGGCGCGGTTTCTGCTAAGATTTTGATGCTATGGCGCGGATTTCGCGCGAATTTCAAAAAACATCATTCCACAAAATTCTTTGCAAATTTTTGAAACTTGTGAGTTTTATGAAACCCTAAAAAATTAAAGATGGGCGAACGTTTCAGCAATTGGTCGAGTTGGCCGAATTTTCCCTTGATAAAACTAAAATTTACTAGAAGGCGGTTCTAGCCAATGTTTACTTCAGTGGACATAATTTCGATTTTATGCTTTTCGATCTCGAGTGATACAAGTTGCTATTTCAACATTTTGCACTCAAGGATATTGATGTCAGATGGAAGATATCGTCTCAGTGATAATACATTCAATAATGCAAAGAACGTAATAAATGGAATGCGATTCTTCAATAATATAGTAACAAATTTTGTGTATGATAAAAATCGAATTCTTAAAGCAAAAATTACACGACATGCCTACGAAGCGAAGTCTGATAATAAAAGAAACGAAGAAGTTCTGGGATTCCATTCGTGGTGATAAGAAAGTGTTCTAATAGTTTGTTTTTTGCGTTCTGGAATTTGTCCTGAAATATGGAAGAAATCCTATGTGAATAAGGGTATACAGGGTCCGGCACTCGAAGTGTAACCAATTAAAAAGGCCATAAATTCAGTTTGGAAAATTACTTTTACTTAATTCAAAGTACAAAATGTGTAAAAATAATATAAAATTCAGAATCAATTCACTTTTGCTCGATATGACCACCTTTTGCCTTGACTTGATGACTTGAGAGAGCGAAGGAGTTGCTTCGTTTGGCCGAATGTGACTTGCAGGTATTTTGGCCCACTCGCGGACAATAACTTTTTTCAGCGCCTCGAGACTGGTGTATCTTTTAGTTCGGACTTTGCTCTCCAAAATGGCCCAAAGAGAATAATCCATTGGATTCGCATCTGGTGAATTCGAGAGCCATTGTGTGGACGTGATGAAGTTCGGAACGTTGTTTTTCAGCCATTCTTGGTTCACTCGAGCTTTGTGAGACGGTGCCGAGTCCTGGTGAAACGTCCATGGTCCGCCACCGAAATGTTTGTCTGCCCACGACTTCAAAGCAACCTCCAGAATACTTTCCCGATAATATGTCGCATTTACCTTGACGCCAGGCTCGATGAAAACGATTGGAGAGCGCCCATTTGCGTTTATAGCGGCCCAAACCACTATCTGTTGCGGGTGCTGCCTCCTGGTGGCCAATCGATGACTCAAATTCTCGTATGAACGGTCGGTCAAGTAAACCCTATCGTTTTGAGAGTTTACGAATTGCTCAATTGGAAAAATTTTCTCGTCAGAAAATACAATGTTCGGAAATTGACCGCTTTCGGCGAAACGAAGCAACTCCTTCGCTCTCTCAAGTCATCAAGTCAAGGCAAAAGGTGGTCATATCGAGCAAAAGTGAATTGATTCTGAATTTTGTATTATTTTTACATATTTTGTACTTTGAATTAAGTAAAAGTAATTTTCCAAACTGAATTTATGGCCTTTTTAATTGGTTACACTTCGAGTGCCGGACCCTGTAGTATCCAACTACCTTGGAATTGTTACTTTGTGCGCTGTATCGAAGCTGTTTGAAATTATAGTTCTGGATTTTATAACACATAGTTGCTCTGACTACATATCAGAGACTCAGCTTGGATCCATGCCAAAGCTTTCAACTTCCCCTGCTGCGTTCGACAAAATCAATCATCACATAACGAGTTAAGTTAAGTAGACTGGGATTAAATGGATCATTTTTTAATTGGCTTCGATCATATCTAACTGGTAATGAAATGATAGTGAAAAAAGGAGCCTGTACAACCTCACCAAGTGCTGTTACATCTGGAGTTCCTCAAGGAAGTCACCTTGGACCGTTCATAATTTTATTGTATCTCAACGATCTAAATTTTTCGATCAAGTGTAAGAAACTATCGTTCGCTGATGACTTTCGTATTTCATATTTCTAAATGGTTTAAATGCCACTAAATGCTCCGTCGTCTCTTTGTGTAGCAAAAAGTCTGTATTCAAGTTCGACTACAATATGCCACAAACTGTTCTCGAACGCGCATCGTCTGTTAAGGACCTGGGTGTTCTGGAAAGTTAAATTTTAAAGAGCACATAGAGCTTTCAATTGTTACAATTTGACATTCGACATCGTAGTTTTCCTATTTTTTCGGATTCCCTATGTTAGAACTAATTATGGATATAACGAGCCCATTGCTAGCATGTGCTGCATATTTAACAAATGTTTCAATTCTTTCGACTTTCATTTATTACGTAATGTTATCAAGAAATCGTTTCTCATGTTACTGTCTCATTAGATGTAGTTACTATAGAAGCACTAGATTTAAGCAAATGTATCATTTGAATGATTTTGATCTAATGATGCAAAAGATGAGGAGTTTTTATGCCTACTTGAGAACAAGTTTGACAGAAACTAATTCCAGTGAGCTTTTCCCTGATCCAAATAAAAGAATAAAAGATGATTTCCTCCTCAGACATTCAGAGTAAAATCTTTCAACAGAAGAAGACGCTATTATAATTGAAACTGATATTAAAAAGAGTGAATCAGATCATCCCGATGTGGTTTACCTAAAAATTCTTCTTACCAAGAAGGAAATGTTTGCCGAGAAAAAAAAAGTCGAAGCAAAAAAAAATATCTTCGATGAAATCTAATTCACTTCTTTTAAAATCACAAGTGTAAGCATTTTTATTTTTACTGTAACATTTTCCGTACATCAGAGAGTATTAATTAAGGATCAAGAATAAACCAAGTTAACTTGTGTATTACGTACAATTTATTCAGTACGTTTGTTATAGATTAATAAATGCAGTGCAACGAGTTTATTAAAGTAACTTGCAGGATTGAGTTTCAAACAATTTTTTTTAACAATAATTTATTCTCAAATGAATGTTAAACCTGACATTTTGTATGATATTTCAGCTTTGAACAATTTCTCACCAACGTTTGATGGAAAATTGCTTACATTTTATGAATATAGATTTTAATTCCCTTATAAAAAAAGTTGGCATCACTGCTTCAAATCATTTGTATTAGATTGCGCTACACAAAATAAGCAAAACTAAATATTTTCTGTTACAAAAGTAGTTTTCCGGAAAAATAAATAGTTTTACGACAACATGCCATTTCCATTGCCTCTCGCATGTTAAATTAAAGGTTCCTATTTTACGGGTTCACTTGTAGAAGCTACGAAAAAAAATTCTGCAAGAGGAAATCCATATAGGAATGTGTTTGTTGCTAATCAAATGTGTCAGTGGAATTAACTTGAAACTGAGATAATTTTTCTCGAGCAGTTTTAAGGAAAACCGAAGAGTTCTAGACTAAGACACTTTTCTTGAATTGCAATTTTAAGTAGAATGAACTGATTGGTTTATTTTTCAACCATATGGAAGATTTATTGATTAAAATCAGTAAAAGAAGCGCCGGAATTTGTTTTTACGCACATATTGTTGACATTACTCATACGCTTGCAAAAAGTCTTGCTCCTTAACTAAGGGCATCGAAAAAGATGAAGAATAAAAATGAAATCGTTTTCGTTGGGTTTTTCGAAGTGACGTGCTGTATGCGGACTTATTTATTGTGTTCATATGACAAACTTATGCAGATTTTTAAATTATATTTAAGTGAATTTTCAAGTACTGCGTAAAGTATCACCTGCATAAAAATAGTTGTCTAACGCTTCGCTCGAATATCGCGCGTTTCAGTTTTCAACTTCGCGCGGATTTCGCGCGTTTTAGTGTTCGACTTCGCGCGGATTTCGCGCGTTTTGATTTTGAAATTTTTCGTAACAACCCTGAATCGTTTCGAATATCTTCGAAAGAAGTGAGTGCATATGTTACTCTGTGACTGTGACTCGGATAAAATTCAGGAATTTTTTATGTGACCATGAAACCATACATTTTAATAAATGATGAAAATCAGTTTTGTCATCTCTGAAAAAAATATTTTCATTTTTTGTACATACAACCAAACCTCAAATTACGCGCCTTATAATAACTTATTTTTGCCTTTTTTACCTTTTTTTATATATATAAAAAATAGGTATAGAATTCGCTCAAACTTTCGAAAATTTTTCCGAGGCCCGGAGGGCCGAATGACATATACCAATCGATTCAGCTCGACGAACTGAGCAAATGTCTGTGTGTGTGTGTGTATATGTGTGTGTCTGTATGTGTGTTGTCAACTAAGAGGTCGAGATCTCAGAGATGGCTGGACCGATTTTAATCAAACTAGTCGCAAATGAAAGGTCTCCCCGTCACCGAAAACGCTATTGAATGGTTTTTAGATCGGATGTTTACTTTTTGAGTTATTCGAAGTTTTATGTCAAAATTTTCAATTTTTTGACAGTATCTGTCACAATTGTCCTTGAAAACAGAATATGTTTTCAGACTTAGATTCCGCACGATAATACCTATTCAAGAAGCCATAGATTGTTAAAATCCGTCCATTTTTAACGGAGATATCGAAATTTTTGTGTAAACGACTTTTCCCCCTATTCCAGCAGTAGGAGTTTTGAGCGCTGTATGACAAAGCAATGCTTGGGAGCAACGGAAAACACGATTTTTTATTCTGTTACATACAATTGTTTCTAAGTACCAAAAAGACTGTGTACAGCATCCTTTTTCATGACAATTTGCCTCGGACCGATTTTAGCACGGCTCGTTTTTGGTAACAAAATCGTTCGAATATGACATATATAAACCAGATGATGGCAGAATTTTTTTAATTATATTGTTTTAAACTACTTACAGCAATAAATGCTGGAAGAACATAACATCCATATACCATTCGAATCAGTTCGTCGAGATCAGCAAATGCGTGTGTGACAAATAATTTCACTCAATTTTCCCTGAAAATTTCTTTTCTACAAATTCAGATTCATACGAAAATTCGTATGCTCCCAAACAAAGTTCCTGAATTATGTTTGGTTCCGACCTCTGGTTCCGGAACTACAGGATGATATATAAAACGAAATCAAAATTGTGTAACTCATTCTTCTCGTAGATGGCTGAACCGATCTAAGATTCAAATGAAAAGTTTCAAGATTCTTTAAAACATCTTGCTCTTCAGTCAGATCCAACTTCCGGTTTCGGGGATACAGGGTGATTAATATAAAAATGTCTATTCCACATAAATTAATCAGGTTTATCGGGTTAGCAAATTTGGATAGTCGATAAAAAAAATTAACTTTTTTCAGTTTTAGTGGTATTCAGTTGTCGATGCAGAAGGCACCTAAAAATTTAATTCGTGCTATGATTTCTCAAAGATGTCTTCACTGATTTTCAAATATTTTGAAACAAATGTAAACTATACAGCTATTCAGGCGTTCGCTCAATCGTTTTCTCAAAAAAGCCTAATCAAATTTCAGAAACAAAAATTCAAATTGAATTAAACTTATATACAAAATTAATTAGTTTTATACATACATACAAAAATAATGAATTTTATCCAATTAAGCTTCAAAGTTGTACTCAAAACTGTAATTTATTCGTCATATGGCCATACGAATCGGTTTGGGTTATGCTGGTTCCTGAATACCGGCTCTGGAAGTACCTTAAATTACCGTAAACTCTAAAGTGGAACTTACATATCAAGGCATGTTTAATCGATTATCACACTTCTAGATTTAAATTCGATTGTATTTGCAGTTTCGACATTACAGAGTAATGAGTGATTACAATCTCAAATTGTCGCTTAAAACGACGGTCATTAAAATAATGTAATGAAAACTTAAACACCGAAGAATATTCATGCAAAAAACACATGCGGATTGATAAAAAAAAGGTATCATCTCACTGCTAGGTGGATTAATCACGTTTTTCATTTATAAAAGCTATTCAATCACTGTGAAAACCGACTTTTTAACCGAGGCCCGGAAGGCCGAATGTCATATACCATTCGACTAAGCTCGACGAACTGAGCAAATGTCTTTTCACAAACTAAGATTCAAATGAAAGGTCTCATGGTCCCATATATATATATATATATATATATATATATATATATATATATATATATATATATATATATATATATATATATATATATATATATATATATATATATATATATATATATATATATATATATATATATATATATATATATATCATATGTCCCAAAAATGGAAAAAATATGCACTCACTTTTTCCAGAGTGGCTGAACCGATTTTCACAAACTAAAATTCAAATAAAAGGTATTATGGTCCCATAGTCTGCTATTGAATTTCATTTGGATCCGACTTCCGGTTCCGGAGTTACATGGTAATATGTGAAAATTAGAATAAAAAGTGTGCACTCATTTTTCTCTGAAATGGCTCAACCGATTTTCACAAACTAAGATTCAAATAAAAGGTCTTATAGTTTCCTAAAACTTTTTAGAACATTTCATCCAGATCCGACTTCTGGTTCGGGAACTAAAGCGTGATAAGAGGAAAATTACCAAATTCATTAGTAGTTTTTCACAAACGATGGTCAAAAACAGGTGCAAATCCCATAAAACTATCTGATAAATTCTTCTAGTTTGCAGAGATTATGAGTTTGTGGGAATAAAAACTTAATTCGGCACTACTGGTCCCCCCTTTTCCTGTTCCGGAAGCGCCGAAAGTGGTGAAGAAAAACTCCAAAAATAGAACTCACTTCGATTTCTCTACGATGATTGAACCGATTTTCACAAATCATAATTTGAATTGAAGCTCATATTATCTTTCAAGCTAGCGTGAAATTTCATCCGGATCTGACTTCCGGTTCCGCAGTTACAGGGCGATGAGTGTCAAAGCTTTCAAATCGCCATATAGAATGACAATATGCACAACACCGGTACGTGCAACGTGGAAGAGAAAACGCAATACGAACGATGCGTGCCTTGTTCTATTTCGTACACGCTATGATAATAATGTCAATGATTTCAAGAATAATAATAATAATAATAATAATAATAATAATAATAATAATAATAATAATAATAATAATCCCTTTCGGTCAGAGTAGCCCATAAAGGGAAAAAATAGTAATAATAACAATAATAATAATCCTACTACATTTTTTATATGAATCCGGTTTCGAAAGAATTTGAAATGGTGATTGAAAATCACCAAACTTTTTTCAAGATGACCAAATCGATTTTCACATACTTATGTGTTCAAAGGAAAAGTCTTACAGTTTCATACGAAATTCCTAAATTTGCTGTTGATACTATTTCCGGTTCCGGAACTATAGGGTAAACAGGATTTGTAGAGTTTATTAGATTAGGTCCGAATAAATTTTCCTATTTATATTTAATGAACAGTTGTTTTTGCAAATTTCACGGTAATATTTATGATGTTTTAAGTAATATGAGAAAGATATCATTTCATCACTAGGTGGAATAAAACAGCTTTTTAAATCAAATCCTATAACACATGGATCAATAAGTCCCGAGACTAAAGCAGAGATGGCGCTCGTAGTAAACCAGTAACCACGTCTTTCTAGAGTACTAACCTTAGCTTGGAACGGGTCAAAATTTTAAGTCGATCCGACCAGAACCAGCTGAGTTATCGAGGTTGGAGTAAAGTCATTTTGTAGTTTGTTTAATAAATGGAAAAAAACCGAGTTTCGTGTTTTGATAAAACATTGTTTTTTAATGGGTAAAAACACCGTGCAAGCGAAACAATGGATTCAAAAATGTTATCCGGACTCTTGTCCATCAAAAGCAACGATTTGTCGTTGGTTCGCCGAGTTTAAACGTGGTTGTTCCGACACAAATGACGCGGAACGCTCGGGTGGACCGGTGGAAGCTGTTACACCGAAAAATGTGAGTGAAGTGACAAAAATTATAATGAAAGATCGTAAAGTGAAGCTCCGTGAGATTGCTGAGATGACACCGATATCATATGGAAGTGTATTTACTATCCTTCATGAAAAATTGAGCATGAAAAAGGTTTTTTCCAAGTGGGTGCCGCGATTGCTTTCGATGGAACAAAAACACCCTGCCACAAGTCGATGAAAACAATGGCGAAATTGAACGAATTGGGCTTCGATCTGCTTCCCCACCCCCCATACTCGCCAGATTTAGCCCCAGGTGACTACTGGCTCTTTGCTGATCTTGAAAAATGCTCCAGGGAAAAAGATTTGGCTCAAATGAGGAGGTCATCGCTGAAACTGAAGCTTATTTTGAAGCGAAAGATAAATTTCTAATAACATGGTATTGAAAAATTGGAAAAACGTTGGAACCATTGTATCACCCTAAAAGGTGATTATGTTGATGGATAAAAAAAAATTTCGCAAAAAAAATGTTGTTTCCATTGTTAGTCTCGGGACTTATTGATTATGTGTTACTTCTTGAAAAAAAACACCCTTTACCTATATCTTACAGGGTGGCAAGTGACCGGGAAAATCGGGAAAACCGGAAAAAAGTCGGGAATTTGATTTCACCGGGAAAAACCAGGAAAAATTCGGGAATTTCAGTGAAAAACCGGGAAAAATATTACTAGCTCACCTATGAGTAACAGTTGTTAGCATAATGATTTTTTTTTTCAACAATCGAAGAGTAAGAGACAATACCCAATTTTGCATTCGAGTGAAATGTTCAGTACAAGTGTTGAAATAACTTATTGTCCATTGAAAATTGGGCCAACACCCTATAGCTTTTATTTCTGTGAGATGTCAAAACGACTCGCAAAATTGGAAGAGTTGAAACTGGTTTCTGAGAACCAGTATAGAATCTTAGAAAGATTCAGAACATTAATTGATTTGTTCAGTGAATCTATGTTTAATTGTTATTCCATAGTAGGATCACAAGAACGTTGATATTGATGTAGATGAAGGTGAATTGAATTTAGTTTGAGCTTTTGGAACTTCAATAAAGTAATGATTTAAATTATATACGGCTATATCTTTATTTACCAAAACAATTTCAGGATTTACATTCGATAGTATTCTAGTCGATTAGTTCTAAACTGGTAGAATATATAACTAATTGATCTAATCATTGCTTAATTTGAAACCCTGAATGTTATTGATTGATCTGCTAGAATCAGATCAATTGTAGGAAGATTTCTCATAGAAGATAAATTAGTTAAGCTATTGGAAATAAAACTGGTTTAAAACCAGCGGAGAGTTCATCATGAAGAACTCGTACTTTCTGGTTACTCTACGAGCGTTTAGAATCCTATTAGGATTAGATCGATATATTGTGCATTTTAAAAGTTCTCATTTGATTAATTTGCCCATCAACGCATTGAAATCGTAAACATTGTTTATTGACTAACAGATATATTAGAAAAAAATGGTGTTTTAAAAGAACAAGTCAACAATTTGGCGAAATCTTAGATATACATCCATCTAATGATTTTAAATTCAATTCTATTACATGAAAATTTTAAATTTTTGGACTGACATGACTTTGTTAATAATTGATTTTATGGTATTCATCACAATCATAGCATGATAATTCATCTGAGGGTATCGTTCATTGAACAGATGTGCTTGCAAGCGACATAATTTAAACAGTGTATGTCCATATAACAATTTATTGTACCATGGCCGAAGCCAATGACGATATTATGTTAGATTCGCTGTGCCATGATCAGTGTTTGTGATTGCCGATAATTTGGCAGAAAGCGTCTCGATATTTTTCTACATTGTATACAAAATTTTCAATCTGGTAGAAGATGCTAAAAGAACTCGCTGTTTCTCGATGCATGAACCGTGAGAGAATTTTTCTACATTTCTTCGCTCCACTTCATACTCTGAGTATTTCACAGTCCTTAACAAAATATATACAGTCCGGCAATGATCCAAGAGAGAATCGCAAGTTGATAATTATCGCAGATAATTCGACTTGATGATTCTCATACTAGGTTACAATATACAATATTTCAAAACCCTGGTCTGGAGCATTCACAGACATTTTCATAGACACCACAAAGGTTAATTGCACATAGTTAGAATAAGCGGCAATAGTACAATGATTCTATCGCAACTATCCACTCCCGTATAGAATCGGATCGCAAAACGAGAATAAGCGACCGTTTGTTATTTCAGAGAGAATGCCCACAACAGCGTGCTAACCCGTGATGCTCGGGCAGCTCATCGAGAGAAATTCGCTCTCGCACTGGTGTCTATTCTATGTTATATGAACCATGACGGTGTTTTGTTGCTAAGATGATATCCGTCTCTCTTTGATGGCCATGATTGATTATTGTGAAGAGTTGGTAGAGAGCGTCCCGGGTTGGCGGTTCAATGCATAGAGCGCTGGTCTCACAAACCAGTTGTCGTATGTTCAAGCCCCGACCTGGAAGGATTCATAGTGTCAGTAGAATCGTACCACCAGCCATGCACTGGTTCTGTACACTCTGAATTGGCTGCGAAGTCTGTTGAAACAGAAGGTCAAATTCCACTACAGGAATGCAATACCAAGGCTTTGCTTTGGTAGAGAGCGTTCTTTGGTACAATAAAAGCCATCCTTGGCCATTATGCCGTTTATAATTTTCCCGCCGATCTGAGATTTCCACTTTTACTTCCGGAAGGAGCGAAGAAAGCTCTGTACAAAATGATTTGAAGTTGCAAGCATAGATTGTTGTTGTTTTTTTTTTCTAGTGGCAAGCTTCCGTTTTTAGGATTGTTATTCCTTATTGATTTATTTTCAATCATGTGTATACCGAAAAAATAATAAAAACAGTCATGTGCACTCGGAAGAAATCGGTTACGTGTAACCAAAAGCCTTGAATGACTTGGAAAAGGCTTTATGCTTTTCTTATACGCACATGTTATAATTAATATTTTTTTATTTATTCATCGAAATGTCTGGAAAGTAATTGAATCCTCAATTAGCGGGCCTATTATAACGATTCTTTTTGGACATGGGATAGCTGTTTAAAGTTTAAATTAAAAATTAAAAGAAAAACTAAACAGGGGCGATTTGAGCCTATTCCAGAAACCGGGAATTTTTATCTCAAAAAACCAGGAAAACCGGGAAAAGACCGGGAAATTGAAATCGGCAATTCACTTGCCACCCTGATCTTAGTAACCGGAAGTTAAGGATTTGTTTAATGGAACCACTAAACCTTTCATTTAAATCTAGGTTTGTGAAAAGGTAAAAACTATTTAATTTAGGAAAAATCTTTTATGAAATGTTATCTGTTATCTGTTATCAGGATAAAAACCATTGGTAGGGTAAAAACGAAAATTTTATTTTGTGTTTCTGGCTGGAATTTCTTCACAACTACTATCCAAAGAGAGTAACACTTCCGATGCTGAATACGGATTGAAAGTTGATTTTCACCAATTTCCGTGCATCGGTTGGAGTGAACCAAAAAATAAACGATTTATTGGCATAGAAACAACAGACAAAGCAATTTTATAGCGATGGAGAAGCCAAGCAACGCACAAATCATTCGATTGAGAGTAGTTTACGTCACTCAGTTGTGGGGGATTGAAATTTAATGATCCGAATGTGAATATCGCGAAAATGAAGAAAACGTTCATAGGTTGTGTGGAAAAAAATTATGTTTTGATATAAATAAAAGCGTTTGAAAGTAATACAAAATCACCAACCAAGATAATATCATTACGGTACGAATCTCTGCTTCTTTATTCAAAAGTGCAGACCACAATACGAAAATTTCAGACCTTTTTATATAGTTCTAGGAATAGAAACACTAGTGAATAGTTAAATACTACGCTAGTTTGATTGGTATCAAACCAAGCATAATTTCGTCTTCTGCAATCTCACGCTAGTTTATAATAAATCTGTGATTATTTTTGATTCGTTCTGTTCATCATATTACAAGACCAAACCATACTATTTCGCACTACGCTCAGGCAATTCCCGTAGAAGAGAAGCCCAGCTGTTATTGCTTTAGACAAATTTTAACGACGATGCAGGAGGAAGGAAATGAAATAAACTAAATTTGGGTGGTTTTTTTTTCGTTTGGCCATTTGGAGCGTGCATTCCTACGAAACAGTGGCAAAACATGACCAATGTTTATTATCGTAAGGTTCGATAAATGTGTGTTCCAAATCGTGCGATAATCTAATATTCCCAATGAAATCGCAATTATTAAAAATAACCTAGAAATCGAACAGATTTTACGTTTTCCATAAAAATATACCATTTATTGAAGACAGATAACGAGAACACTAACAACAAATGCAAATAACCGGGAGGGAAAGTGATTGACAATTGTTTTTTCATTCTCATTTTCCTTTTTCTTTTCATTCTCATTTTTTATTCTTCTCAAACGAAAAACCGGTTGGAAACTTCTTCCGCGTCCCTTGTGGTATAATCCACTTGTGTACCAATAGCTAAAGCAGTAATCCTTGACCTAAAATTAAAAGTGGTCTCGTAGTTCTCGGTGAACGAGGACGAAAGCAAAAAAACTAACAAGCATTATGTTACTGTCTTTCGTGGAAATCCCAATTTCCTTTAGTTTGACCGTATGAAACGTGGTGGCGGCGGGGGGCGCAAAAATAAACAACATTCGTTTATTAATGTTTGTGCTAATTACTTTTCTCACATTATGATCTCATTTTGGAGTTTGGACAATTCAAACCATAGAATAAGAACGTTTTTCGCAGTAATACGTATTCTAACTGCCCGATCAGATATATCAGCTGTGTATGGGTAGTGTCATTGAAATACATTCATACATTGAAATTTCAGCTAAAATCTTTTCATATCTTCGAATCTAGCTGCTCTGGGGGTTTTACACATATCCACTTAATATGCATCAGCAGGCAGCCTGGTTTGACACAATTACGGTCCATTAATGCAGTAGCAAGTGTATAATCCTACAGTAACACTTGAAGGTGATTGAACGCCACCGCACCAGTAGTAGACTGCGTCAATGGCACCACTCAGCCGTCGCTACGTAAGTGATAATAATTCTCGTTTCATTCATTATATGGCCTTTGATTGATGCTGTATAACATGCCGCACAATATGCCGGCCAGAAATAGGAGAGATTTTTCGCATGATGTTTTTCCTGTCGGCTAGGTCTTCTGTTAGCAGCAACTGAGCGCACGAATTTCTAACGAACCCCGACGAAAAGAGCACTCGTGAGATTGGCGGTGTCTCGTTGTGTTGCTCTCCGGTACAAACGTCTAATTATCATTCAGTCATGAATCGTTCGCTTGAGGTCAATCAAAGCGAGAAAGGGGTGACAATGGTTGTGCAACTACCTGTCCATCAGGAAAATTGCTCACAGCTGATAAAAAAATGGCGCTAGATAGCGGTACCGTTTAGTATAGGGTGTCCCAGAAAGCATAAGTACAATTTTGATGCACCTTTCTTGTTTTTAGATGACGTTTCAACAGCTGATGATTAGTGTGTATCTATGAGTTTCAAGTGCATCTAGTTTTCACCAAAATGCGAAGCGTTTCCCCGGAAACCGTGCGCGTTTGTCGAAAATGGAAGGTTTGAGCATCGGAGCACTTTGCAGTGCGATTCGGATGGCGAAAAAACCACCCAAATCCGTACCGTCGATTGAACAAGGCCACGAAATGAACTAAGGATGTTCAAGAATCAGAAAAAATAATTGAAAATCTGTAAAACCAAGAGCCCGTGATTTATACGATTAGTACTGTGCGAAAAATCAGCATGCGTAATCATGAATGGCAGGGATTCCGCTCGAATTTCAAGAAATATCATTTCACATTTAAAAACTTCGATTTTATGCTCTCCGATCTCGAGTGGTACAAATTGCTATTCCAGCAGAGCTGCTACCAGGAATTACAAAAACTTTTCGATATATGTCATTGCGTTTCTCCATTCTAATGCAGAAAACGAAAGAAGATTTTCGCACTCAAATATATTGATGTCTGATGGAAGATATCGTCTCAGTAAAAACACATTCAATAATGCAAAGAACGTGCTATTCTAATTTTGTGCGTAAAAAAATGCATTTTTAAAGTGAAATTGGCACGACAGGCTTACGAAGTGAAGTTGGACAAGAAAAGAAACGAAAAAGAATTTTTTTTTGAATTGGCTTTGATCATACCTAACTGGTCATGAAATGATAGTGAGAATAGGAAACTGTACAACCTCACCATTTGTTGTTACGCCTGGAGTTCTCCAAGGAAGTCACCTTGAACCGTTTATAATTTTATTGTATCTCAACGATCCAAATTGGTTGATCAAGTGTATGAAACTATCGTTCGCCGATGACTTGAAAATATTTCATATAATCAAATCTGCCTCAAAGCTATCAGGATTTATTTTCTGCATTAATAAAAAAATTCTCTGATGTGCATTGCTTGTATTGCGCTTTAGTTCGCTCAACTCTCGAATATGCTGCTGTTATCTGGTCACCTTATTACCAAAACGATATCCAACGCATTGAAGTGATTCAACGCAAATTTGTCCGATTCACTCTCCGACGTCTTTCATGAAGATATCATTTAAACTTACCGAGTTACCATGACCGCTGAAAAATGATTGGTCTCGATTTATTATCTGTCCGTCGCGATGTATGTAAGACTAAGCCGATTTTTTTAAATAAAGCATTTTTTGAAGTGGATCTCGTTGTCACTCTTTTTCTAGAAGGAGAAGAGCTTCCATTTCTCTCCTTCGAGGGTTGAGGGGCACTTTGTTTCGTGACTCGTCTCGTCATCCATTATCGGTGGTGTTGAATTCCGTCTTCCTTTCGATTTCCTTGTTGTTCGCAGTTTTGAGTTCGTTGATAGCTGCTGTAGATGCGCCTTGTTGTACATTGGTTTCAGTTGCTGGTTGGTTTGATGGTGAAACAGGAGTACTGCGCTCATTAGTTTTTTGTTGTTGAATGGTTGACCTTGTCTTTGGTTGAAAATGTCTTTTTCGCAGTTTCAGTGCAAGGTTTACCGTAGTGTGCAAGTTGTTCACAAAACTGACATGTAATCAGCTGATTTTCATAGGTAATCAACGTTTTACACGGACGTGTCCCACCTTGACCACAAATGATGTAAGATGGAATTGCCTTACGTAGTTGCATACGTACCACTCGCACGCCATTCCGGATGCCGGGGAAAAAATTCCGCCATACTTCCCTTTCGATGGAAAGGATTTCACCGTACTGCGACATATTGTCCCGAACGAACTTATTGCTGGCCTGCGGGAGAAGGTCATGCACCCGTACTTCTATGGCATTGTCCACCATGTGCACAGGGATTTTGTATTTAATGTTGTCACACTCAACGCTGTGCACCTCGTTATTAACCGAAGCAAATGCAATTGCATCGCTTTCACGTTTAAACATAATGTACACACAGTTAGACGTCTTGTTGAATTGAATCTCACTTACATTGCACAGTGGTCCAGGAATCAAAATTAGCAGGAAACAATTGTTTACGCTTTTATTATTGGGCTTAGAGATTTGAAGTCTTCGGCACATTAGTTGCAATTAATAAACTGCGTTTTTCGGCCATAGTGGTTTTAGGGTGGTCCTAAAGCAAACTATGAATTAAAAAATTATTTCAAAAACTGGATGAAATAGAACAATGCATCCTTCCACAATAAATTAGAATAATCAATTTAAGGCAACTTTGTCGAAGATATTGGTTGTGTATCTTTAACCGTTTTTACATTATAACGGTTTACATATCCTAGGGTGCTTCCTTCCAGAAAATACACGGCATCTAATATTGTAATATGATACTCGTTAATATACATACTGTTCCAATTAATTTTACTAAGTAGTTATGGAAAATCCCCTTCCTTTCCATGGCCACTTATAAGAAACACTTGGAAATTGATTTGTTGGCACTTTTCACCATGTAATTGCATATAAATGAAATGAACTTTAGGAGATTTCTCTGAGATCCCCATTGAAACTGAGTGTGACAAACACAAACACTTTTGATTAGTATATGATATTCGGCTCTATGGACCTCTGTTCAAAACTCAGTTTTCACAGTGATTGTAAAACTTTTCTTTATGAGAAAGATAAAAAATTTAAAAGTTACATCTTATTATACGTACGACAAATGTCCAAAGAATAGATTGTAAATATTTGTCATGAAATATCCTTTTTCTAACACTCCTTAGTATATTACTAAGCTAGATGTTATATGATAAAGTACAAAAATACTTGCACGGAATTTTGATTTAAATGAGATAGAAAAATAACTGTTTTCCAAATTTTTCTCATATTATATAAAAATGTATAAGCTATCACATGCAATCGAAAATTGTTTTTTCGGATTGCGCCATTTTTGGAAACCGTTATTTAAAAAAGGCGTATTTTTTTGTTGAAATCTTTCATAACTATTGAGCCAGGTAGTATAAAAAAAAATCTTCTTCCACCAAAAGTTGCGCATTTTTTAGGCTCCTGAATTTCTTAGAACAATATTTTATTGAGAAAATTCAAATGAAAAAGTTATTGAATAAAAACTGTTTTTTTAAGAAGCACCCTAACTTAGGATATGTAAACCGTTCTAATGTAAAAACGGTTAAAGATACACAACCAATATCTTCGACAAAGTTGCCTTAAATTATTCTAAATTATTGTGGAAGGATTAATTGTTCTATCTCATCCAGATTTTGAAATAATTTTTTAATTCATAGTTTGCTTTAGGACCACCCTAAAACCACTATGGCCGAAAAACGCAGTTTATTAATTGCAACTAATGTGCCGAAGACTTCAAATCTCTAAGCCCAATAATACAAGCGTAATCAATTGTTTCCTGCTAATTTTGCTTCCTGGACCACTGTGCATTGTTAGCGTCTAGATGAATTCGTTCTTTATGTAAGATTTCAATTTCATTTGCTGCTGGTCTAACTTTGCAACGCTTGAAATCTATACAAATTCAATTTGGTCTTGTAGGCCAAGTTTCCGGCTTTGTTAAATCGTATTTGACCATTCCGTACACTCTATTGTTCATTGCACTGTATTGTCTTTGTTTCTGTTGTTTCGACCGTGAACGATTTTCGACTGTGTTGGGTGAGATGTTGATGTTGAGACGATGTTTTCTTTACACAAATGGTGGTACTTCTGAAACCGATTCGCAGGTGAGCTGAACTCAGTGAGGATGAAGTACTAAGTTGATTATTGCCAGCCCTGCCTCTGGATCGATCACGGAGTGAATATGACTAATAGTGCTAGAAATAGACAATAGGTCATTAGGTGGTTTCAAGCATTCTTATGCGTGGAATTGGTCCCCAATTTGGATTAACTTGACGCAGTTGGGGTTCATATTAATGTATCACATTCGTCCTGAGCTGGTGAATTTAATTCGAATTACTATCAGGAATCAGAGTAAATTAACATCTTATGAATCGTGAAGGAACTGATGTTATGACACATTGCAATGGCGACGAAACTGATTCGGACAGGTGTGCAAGAAAAATCTTGCCACACACATGTGATTTAGAGATGCATGAGCCGTTATTGATGTGGAGCAAAGCTACCAAAATTCTGAATGATCAATATTTCTTACCAAACAATGTCTTCAATTTGTGCTTGCATTCCTTCGTAGACAAACTATACGGATCAGGGCAATTTTGCCGAGTGCCATTTTTCTGGAAGCCTTTTTGCCGAAAGTCATTTTGCCGACAGCGTTTCCCAAAAGCTCAGTTGCCTTAAAACTGAAAATTATTGATTCACATTTGTTGTATAGATTGACACACACTTATATATTTTTCGCTGATTTTCTTCAAAATAATTGCCGAGTTCTCCGTAATCATTTCAGCAAAAGATAACGTCTATTACCACCGAAATTGTCATCAAAAAGTTTACTGTCTCGTGAATTCGTTTTTTCTTTAATTGTAAGTATTCGATTGGGAATCAAGATTTCATTTTATTTCCGTATAAACATACAAAGCATAAACTTGCCTAATTACTTATATTTCGAGGATGTACAATTATAAAATATTCAGTTCGCACTAAACACCAATTGTCGAATATGATGGTTGACATGTGGTTGAAGCTCCTCGACTTACCCTATAATGACTGTCGTATCCTATAATGACTGTCGTATCCTATAACGACAGTGAAAGCAGGATCTGGAAGAAGCAAAGACTTGTTATTACATTCCTGTAGTGGAATTTGACCTTCTGTTTCAACAGATTTCGCAGTCGATTCAGACCGTACCGAACCATTGCATGGCTGGTGCTAAGATTCTACTGACACTAGGAATCCTTCCAGGTCGGGACTCGAACATACGACGACTGGTGAATCGGTACTAACATGTTATTAGGGCATATCGTGCGATATGCCCTTTTGAAAGTTACAAAAAATAATGCTCATTACTCAAGTTTTAAACATGAAATTCAAGCATATTGCGCACAATTTCGTAGATTGGGCTTCTATCTACGAGATTATATCGATTATTGTGTAAATGAAGGTTGTAGAGCCGAGCAATGAGCATTATATTTTGTAACATTCGCAAGGGCCTATCGTGCGATATGCCCTAATCACATGTTACTACCAAATAATGAACAATATTTTGTAGTTATTATGCTTACTGGATAGATCGTAGATTCTCATGTCTTCCTTTTGTACTAATTATATTTTTTATAATGACCATCGGAAATTTTCTCCGGAACATTTCGTCAGAAAATAACTGCGTAGTGTAAAAAAAGAAAATAACTGCGAAAATGTAAAACGTAAATGACAGTTGTCTAGCCGAATTTCAGCAAAAACTAACACACATTTCGAAACTTCGGCAAACGCATTTGCTGATTCTAGGATAATTGTTAATTACCGATGAGTTTAGCACAAGATTTTGCTAAATATTGGCAAAAAGGTGCATTTTGCCGAAAAATCAGTAAATCTACTAAACGGATCACGGAAAACAGTATTGATAACTGAGCAATCATCAAAATTACGGTTTACCGATCTGTCTCGGCATTTTACTTTACCGAGCTCGAGAATTGGGTTCAAGTGTGCAGGTTTAATCATAATCATAGTTACTAGAATATATTGAAAAGACATCTTTCCACTGATAGGTGGATTGATTTTTTTTATTGATTTGTTAGGTTTAATGGCTAATTAACGGTTAAGTTAAACGAAGCCCTTTTTCCTTCAGGCTTCAGGATTCTGCTAAATCCTATCTGCAATTGTATTTGTGAAAAGAGTTCTACTGTACACCAGACACCCGATAACCTTACAAAAACATTAGCACTAACACGTTTATATGTGTTACTTTCTTTACAGATAGCACGTGAGGAAAATCCCATACACACTCTAAGCGGAACGAGTAAATCCCGCGGTCTGGGCGAACATTTTCCCACATCGTTTTCAGTTGCAGCATCTTCCAATATCTTCAATGTACACAGCGTGAAACGATGTCATCACAAGAAATGCGATCCTAGCAAAAATGCTCGTTCAACTGAACGTGATGAGGTAATAGGACAAATACATCCAACCACCCGGGTTGCTCGGTTTTCCGCATTGTGGGGCTGTAATTTGGTCTTCACTCTAACTAAAGCAAACATCAGGAAACATACGAAGAAAAGCAGGAAAAAAATAGAAGAAGTACGTTGGCTGGCGGTCGAAACATGATTACATCGAGCAGAAACTTATCATCCAAACAAGACACAAGCGGCATTTGTCGATACGGAACGGTGCCCAAATGTAAGTTCGTATAATTTAATCGGAACCAAATGTTTTCGAATCTAGAGAAGTTTCGTGTTGTGCCCGAGAACCAGTAATTTTAATTCAGTTGACTATGCAAGATTATATCAATTTGAAGAAGTACATTCATAATTTTTATTTGTACCGAACAGAAATATGATTAAATCCAATGTCCAACCCTGGTAACCTCCAGCAAACGTCGATGTAAATAATGTAATCAATTAGAACATCGGCAAAAAGGATCTTTTAGGAAAGAAAGGATCTTGTCCAACTGTTTCTAATATACATACTACTGTGGACAAAAAATAATAATAGTAAAACTTTGTTCATAATTTCAAATTCAAAATCTATTTCGTCTCCCTCAAAGTAATCCCCCCGGCCCCAATACACTTGTGTCAACGTTTTATTTTTTTTCCAATCCTCGAAACAGTTGTTAAAGTCAATTTCCGGAATAGCCTTCAATGCGCGTAGCGATTCACGTTTGATTTCTTCAAAACGGCCTTCCCCGGAGCGGTCGTATGAGTTTGCTGAATAGCCAGAAATCACACGGAGCTAAATCAGATGAATACGGTGGTTGTGGAACAATATTGGTTGATAATTTTGGCTTTTTTCGCGCAAATGACGCATAACACTCAAATAATATGCCTTGTTCACAGTTTGGCCGGTTTTGACTTGCTTCGACGTGGTTCGTCGTCAACGCGGTCTCGACCTTCTTCGAACAACTTGTACCAATCATAAATACCAGAAAGTCTTGGTACCTGGCATCATTCAAGCTGTCGTTAGGTTATGCGAAAGGCCAGAGAATTAACTAACCGTTTGTATTTCTTTTTCCTGGACCTTTGCTTGTAGAAAATGATGTTTTTAATGCATGGTTTAAATCCAGAACTTAAAACAATAAAACAGAAAGGATGTGTACAGTAAAAGCAACTGATATTATGATGAGTTGTACATTATCCGATATACATCATAATTATTCAAATTGCAGGTTATGAATCAATGATGTACTAAAGGATTTTCATTACGTTCTTGCCATTTCAGAAACCAAATCAAACTGGAAAACTCAGGAGGAAAGGATCGAACGTGATTTAGGGATAGATTGAATTTAAATTTAAACATCACCAGCAAAGTACAAACTTAACGGTTACTGAAAACTGTCACGATGCCACCAAGTCAGAAGGTCACAAAGAAATGGGAAATTTTTGCTGGACGAAACAAGTTTTATTGCGATGGGTACCTAATGACGGCTCCCAATTCCGGTGTCTTTTACTTCACCGTTGTGCTCATCACCGGAACCAGCGGTCTATTTTTCGCGGTCGAGTAAGTGCTATAAAGTAAATTATTTATTTATGTGAACAACCCCGTAACATGTATCATTTTCAGCTGTCCGTTTTTGGCAGAACGGATAACACCGGCTATTCCGATCATTGGAGGCATCCTGTTTGTGTTCACGATGAGTTCACTTTTTCGCACCTCATTCAGCGATCCGGGAATTATTCCACGCGCCTCCCAAGATGAGGCTGCTTACATCGAAAAACAGATTGAAGTGCCGAACTCACTGAACAGCCCGACATATCGGCCGCCACCGCGAACGAAAGAGGTCTTCGTCAAAGGTCAAACTGTGAAGCTCAAGTATTGCTTCACGTGCAAAATATTTCGACCGCCTCGTGCATCACACTGTAGTCTATGTGATAATTGCGTTGATCGCTTTGATCACCATTGCCCTTGGGTAAGTGGTTTTGAACCAATTAGGAAAATAATCGATTTGTATATTTATTTGTATGTTTTTTTTTGTAGGTGGGCAACTGTGTGGGAAAACGGAACTATCGTTTTTTCTATATGTTTATAGTCTCTCTCGCGTTCTTAGCAGTATTCATTTTTTCTTGTACAACAACGCATATAGTTTTGTGTAAGTCAACGATTTCAGCTTGTTAATTTATAGAAATAGATTTGAATGTGTTGAATATGTTTTTCTATTCCCCAGTGTTCAAAGATGAGGATCAGTTTTTTGACATTGTCAAAAAGACTCCGTTTAGTGTGATAATAGCGATAATTTGTTTCTGCTCGGTGTGGTCGGTGATAGGACTCGCCGGGTTCCATACCTACCTAACTACCAGTGATCAGACAACGAATGAAGATGTAAACCCCTCTATTTCTTACATATCTGAAAATGATAATGCTCTGTTTGCCTGATTTCACAGATAAAAGGTTCTTTTACTTCGAAAGGCGGCCAGCAAACGATCAATCCCTACTCTCAAGGAAATATTTGCCTAAATTGTTTCCACATTCTTTGCGGACCAATAACTCCATCGCTAATCGATAGGTAGGTAAAGTGGTAAAGCATCATTCAATTACCTATTTTCATTATGATTGTGCTCAGGAGGGGAGTCGTGACTGATGAATATCGAACACAGATGCAACCTCCGGACAAATACAATAATGCACCAGTTCCGCCACTGGTCGTTATGCAACCAGGATTAGAATCAATAAACAAATCGTATAACTTAGAGGTAAGTGCAAAGTTTCAGTGTGCCAGAATGTACACAGACTGTTTTGCCCTTTTGGTATAACAGAAAAATGGTTGATAGGGACAGAGAGCCGAAAACATACAGGAAATATAAAACGGTAACAACACAACCGGTCGAGGAATTTAGTGGGATGTTTTTAATGTTGGACTGACCTCTCTAGCAGCAACATATGGGACCGACAGCTTTGATATTTTTTGTTGAACAAAAACACCAACTGACTTGTAAGATCCGCGATCAAACCCATGATTATTATTAAAAATTCGTGGTGGGAGGCATAGTGATTCTTCTTTAGAGCCTCTTTCTTTCGTTATCTTGTTTTCGACGCTTTTATAACCAGTCCGATACGCCTCGAAACTCGAAGGGGCTCGAGAGTGTCCCATGTACTACACCTACCTAGGGGCTAAAAGAACTTTTTTTTTAATCAGTCAATGTATTTTTGAGAAATCGAAATGAGCTCCAATTCGGAGTTTTTGTTTACAATTCCTGGTACTTCCGGAATCTGAAACTGGGGACAGATATAGCTGAGCAACTTGGAACAATCTGCTTGATACAGCAAGAGACCCAAACGCTATGGTATGTACAATCTGATCTAGGGGTGGAAGCTAAACATCGTCTCGTCGTCTCTTGTATCTTATCTTCCAAACGTTGATGCTAACTTTAATCCTGCTGGCTTCAGCTTTCAGTATTCTTTGTTTTTTTTTGGTTTCCAAAGAAAATCGTATATTATGCAGTACCGAGTACCGCAGCTTCGAGAATCGATAATGACAGAAACAAACAATGATTGTTACCTGTTGGTGCTCATATATATACTAGCTTTGGTTTCCAAAGAGGTTCTAAAGAGTAATAACTTTGATTTATCATATTTTAGACTCTATATATCAATTTTAACAGATTTTCTTTTTTAAGGATAGAAAATCGACTTAATTTTCATGCAAAAGATATTTTGTTTTCGCCTTGTCGTAGGGACGTTGGTATTGATACTCTCTTTTGTTGAAGTGAAAGACGAAAATGTTGAGGCTGTCAGATTGTATTCTTTTATTGACAATACGTTCCAATTTTAGACTCTGCTCAATATTCTCGAACGACGCGCATCACCCGAATTATCGTCGTATTGATGACAGTCGGTGGTGTCCGTGAGAACGATCTTGTCAAATTCAGCATCCTAAGTTGCATAGGAAAAGGTGTCAATTTTAGTCCTTAATCCTCGCACGTAAAAGTGTAGTGTATTAAATACAGTTAACGAATTTGTTCGGTACTGAGAATTCTAGTACCACGGATTGGAGCTTTGCTTCCGCCGTTTTTTTTTTTCAAAATTAAAAGCTTGATTGCGAAAAAGTGCATACAGATGTATTATTCAAAGTACTTTTTCCTATCTTCCCGGTAATTTTCGGATCCCGGCGTCCTCTTTTGACGCTATCCATGAAGCAATCAATTTTTCCAACTCTTCAAAGGATTGAAAATGTTGATCTGTCAGGCCGTGTGCCATCGAACGGAATACGTGGAAGTCAGAAGGGGCGACATCTTGGGAATACGGCGAGTGGGGCAAGACTTCCCATTTCAGCGTTTCCAGGTACTTTTTGACCACTTTTGCAACGTGAGGCCGAGCATTGTCGTGTTGGAGGATGACTTTGTCATGTCGCTCTTGATATTGTGGCCGCTTTTCTTTTAGTGCGCGACTAAGGCGCATCAGTTGCGTTCGATAGCGATCTTCTGTGATGGTTTCACCCGGTTTTAAGAGCTCGTAGTGAATCACACCAAGCTGATCCGACCAAAATACAAATCAACACCTTAGCGCCGTAAATATTCGGTTTTGCATTCGACGAAGTAGCATGCTCGGGCTTTCCCCATGATTTTCTGCGTTTAGGATTATCGTATCGAACCCACTTTTCATCACCGGTTACGATTCGGTGTAACAACAGCTTACGATTTTGTTGTTGAAGCAGTTGCTCACATACAAATAGACGGCGCTCGAGGTCCCTCGGTTTCAACTCGTACGGCACCCAGTTTCCATCTTTCTGAATCATTGACGTGAGACGTTTTGAAATGGCTTGCTGACTCACTCCCAACGATTCGGCAAGCTCTTCTTGGGTTTGGCACGAATCTTCATCAAGCAATGCTTCTAGTTGTTCATCTTTGAAGGTATTTTCTCTTCCACCACCATGTTTGTTTTCGACATAGAAAACGTTGAAACCATTCCCGACACGTTCTTTTACTCAGAGCGGCATCACCGTAAGTTTCTGAGAGCATTCGATGCGCTTCAACTGCATTTTTTCGAATTGTAACAGATGAGTAAAACTTCCCGCAAATGGCGAGAATTGGGCACATTAAACAGACATTTTCGAGCGTGAATAATACGAAAACAAGAAGAATCATCTATGTGTTTTGACCAGCCTCAGCATGTACAGCCACCTGTCGAAAAACGGCGGAAGTAAAGTTGTACACCTGATACTTTATCTTCAAACTTTATGTCAGGAGCTCAGAAAACCACAAAACCTTCTATCGTTATAGATCGATTTCAACGTGTACAGGAGAATTATCATTATTTTTTTTTTTTGCAGAATGAAAACTCAAATGCTGGTGTATTCAGACAGCGCAGCTACGATAACTTACAGAATGGTAAGTCACCATCCATCAAATCATCACTTAGCAGTATCAATAATCTAACTAATCTGAATGTGACTAATTCAAACCATCTTAATACTAGCAATAATAGTAGCCAAATCAAAAATGTCCAATTATCGCAATCTCCATCACAGTACAATAATCTCTCATTGTCTTATGTAAATCATTCACAAAAACCGCAACCGAAACTGTATCATTCCGCGACATGCAATGTGTCCTTATCAAACTTCATGCCAACTCACAACACTCCTATGCTTAATAATGATCCAAAAACCAACTACCAACCGACCCCACGTTGTCTGCAACCGCAACACCATCTGGCGGCAGCACCGATACCAACGAATTTTAAGTATTTTGCTCCGCAGTCCAAGTACAATACGTACAGCGAAAGTCAGAATCAACTGGTCCCGCAAACTTCTACAGAAATGCTACAAAATCACCAATCTAATGACGCACAGCAAGTACTTCAGCATCAACAGCAGCAGCAACAAATCAATATCAACATCAATTTGACTCTCCCAAGGTATCCGTATCATAAAAATCGCGCCATAGGTAGAAAATCTCCTCAAGACCTGCAACTACACGACCAATCTAGCAAATTGTTTTACTCAAACCATGCTCCTTACTATAGCCATTCTAGCACGAACAGCCTAAACACTAGCTGTGGTGCACCATCGAACAATAACTTGCTAGTGCTTTCCGATTCTTCATCCTCTTCGACTACTACAATTTCTTCAACGACTTCCACTAGCTCGTCGATGGAACAATCACTGATGTTGCCATCGGGATCGTCGTCTTATCTCAATAGTTACGACACGATATCTGAGCAGCTTCCAACAAACTCCCTTCCACATACATGCCCCGGAAGTCCCCGGGTGCAGTGTGCTAGCCCTAGCTGCAGTGAATTGGATCCGATGTTACAGAAAACAAAACAAACGCATCACAAAAATTACAAGCTTTATAAACATAAATATCAACAACAACAGCAACAGACAGTGCACAGCTCTATTGCGAATGCTATATCGCCCCAGTCATCCTTTAGCCAGTTCAGTCCAAGTTTTTGGAGTGCCAACAGCAATAGAAGCAGTGTCATTAGCACCGGAACACTCGGTTCTATTGGCTTTGCTGCCGTTGGCAATGGAAGTGTTAATGGTGGCGGAGGAGATTGCAACGGTAGCATTCTCAGCGGTGGAAATTATCAGAATTATGGCGGCGTCGGGGTAATCGGCAGTAACGGTAGCAGTCCCTACGCACAGCGCCGTGCTGATAAACAGCGGTTTTCCAACGTGTACGACTATAAATTCAACAATTTCGATCTAAACTCAATACACGAAGACGCTACGAACGAAACATAACACATATTGCATTTTTAGTTTTGTAATTTTTTATAAGCCTTGAAGAGAGTGTGCAAGCAAACTGAATTAGACTCAGTTTGGGCTTTGTTTTTCGCATGCGCTCTGCTTTAGCTTCGGAGGGTACACAGTTATTGGCATTCATGGTTGATTGAAGTGGTTGTAGCAGAGATATTCCGTGAAAATCTTACATTGTACAATTTTAGTGTCTCCCTTATTTCGAACTATTGTACAAACTTGTATTTAGTGCAGATTTATTCGTTTTTTTATGGCAACACAGTTTAAAATTACACTATTCAATCAAAACACCAGAAGGCTTATTTGTTGAATTTTTAGACAAATTCTAACTAGGGAGGGGTTTTAGAAAGAAATTTAATGACACTTTTTATATCACATTACTCTATCAGTTCAATTTGAAATTCTATACTACTTCTATCTTTAGTTCTATGTCTATTTTTCCCTCTTTTCATTTCAATAGAATTCGCGAAAGTATTACTCAATCAGTGTATTTGAATTTCGTTTAGTTTTTTTACTGTTTTTGGCAATGATTTTCAACCTGAGATAACATGAAACAAGCTAAAGTACAGTTCATAAGTTGTGGCAACTTTGGTATCACCTCGTCCGATTTGAGAACGACTCATTTCACAAAGAAGCGCGTTGCATTAAAATCAGTTATCAAAGAATTGAATGGATTTAATATAAGAAGAAATTATCGACACTTACTATCCGAGTACATGCGAAGATAAATGTACGCCCTATCATCAGCGAAATCAAAATTAAATGTGGAATTCAAATGACATGTTCTTGTAAAAGAACGAATTAAAATCAAATAAAGACAGATTTAACATATCACTCAATAATTCCTGTGGATAACTAAAAAACCATCTTTTTTGTCAAAAATCGATTTTATTAGTCTATGTAATCTCTATCAAGAGCAATACAATCCTTCCAACGCTTCTCTAACCTCTCGATGTCGATGTCAAAATAGGCTTCACATTCAGTAGTTGTGAAATGAGTTTCGTTTTTTTTATATCAGCGAATTTCCAGATCTGAACTATACGGTGGATGAGCAAGCAATTCGAAGTGTAATTCGTTCATTTTAACCAACATTTCCATCGACTTGTGAATCGGTGCATTGTCTTATACAAAACAGTGATTTTTGCTTCGGCATATGAGGTCGTTTTCATTGAATTTTGCATTCAAACGATCTAACAACACTATGTAGTATATGCTACTGATTCTTTTTTCTTCAAGATAGTCGATAAATGTGCATCCCGAAAGCCTTAACCTTTTCATAACAACTGTCAGCTGTGCTTTTGGATGCTACGGACGTGGTTCACCGGCTGTAGTCCACTCAGATGATGATCGCTTTGTTTGCGAAGTGAAGTGGTGGATCCATGTTTCATCCATTATAAAATATAGACGCATAAAATCTGATTGGATAAATACTGATCTGAATCATCATACGTTATTATTGAGTTATGAGTGAGTAAACGTGGCGCCCACTCTGAAAACTTTTCTAATGGACAAATGTCCATGCACAATTGTAAACACACTGTTTTCTAATATCTTTAGGGCCTCAGCTATCTCGCGCAAATCTATGATCAGATATTACCAATTTGTGGACTTTTATATGTTCTCTGGAGTACTTACCATTAGACGACCAGAACATTCACTATCATCGGTGTCTGTACGAGACGTTAAAATACAGCAAACCAATAACAAATAGTTCTTTACGATGAAGCAGAGTACGGAAAACACTTGCAGAGCATGTACAGTATTGTTTTCATCAAGAAACAATGATAAATTCATGTTTTTTAAACTATTCGTAACGATCCACCTTGCTCGCTGCGCGCCTCTTCTTCTTGCACCAGTCGGATTAGATTCAAGAACCATTTCCACTGGGCTGTCGTCCGACATCTTTATGACATGTCCAGTCCATCGTAGACGTCCGATTTTAGCTGTCCGTACGATACATCGTACCTAGTACGGTTACAGCAGTGCTATTCACGGCAGACCTTATATTCCTCCAGCCGTCTTCAAGAGTCGCCGCGCCAAGCTGCTCTTTCGTTGGTAGCACTAGCTTCAGTTGGTGCGCGTATTCCTCTGCAGTACGAACGCTACGTAGCTGCTCGAGATTGAGTCCCGGCGTTCCTGTGCGACGAGTGTTGCACCGTCGATAGTTTTGAGCGCATGCAAACCGCGACAAGGTAGTGGTCAGAATCAATGTTGACACTGCGGTAAGTGCGGATATTGATGACGTTGGAGAAGAATCGCTCGTCGATGAGAACGTGGTCGTATATGTTGTGTTTGTGTATAAGATATGAAGGGGGAACAAGGTGCTTCGAACTACCATTCCTCGGGAGGCTGCAAAGTTTACGCATCATTGATCGTTTTCGTTTGTTACCGCGTGCAGGCTCTTCAGCCCGATCACAGGCATGTACATTGCCTTCCGGCCTACCTGACCATTCATGTCGCCGATGACGAGTTTTACACCCCGTAGTGGACAGCTGTCGTAGATTCATTCCAGCTGCGCGTAAAATGCTTCCTTCTCATCATCGGGTCTCGTCTCATGTGGGCAGTGCTCATTGATGATGCTATAATTGAAGAAACGGCCCTTGATCTTCAATACGCACATCCTGTCACTGATTGGCTGCCACCCAATCACGCGCTGACGCATCTTGCCCAACACTATAAATCCCGTTCCTAAAACGCTGGTTGTGCCACAGCTCTAGTAGAAGATAGTCGCTCGATGCCCACTTTCCGTCCAACAAAGTTCCTGCAGTGCTACGATATCGAAGCCGCGAATTTGAAGCTCATCATGCAGCATTCGATCGTATCCTAGAAAGCCAAGCGTTTTGCAGTTCCATGTGCCAAGCTTCCAATCGTAGTCCTTGGTTCGTCGCGTAGGTCTTTGCCGATTATTCCGAGTCGTATTTCTTTCTTGATTGTGCGTAACATGTGTTTTAGGGGCGGCTTGTTAGGCCTGCACCAACTTCCTATCTCGCCGGAAGGCCATCATGTCAGCACTGTTTAAAATCCCACACTGACACAAGGACGGTAATCAGCCACTCCTAACATGGAGAACAGACGCTGTTTCGAGCCGCCCCAACATGGGGAACAGACGCTCGGGTAGGCTCGCTCTCTGTACAGAGAAGGCATATTGTATTTTATTTCTAGTGTCTTTTTAATTAAACTGATGGTCATAATCCAATGAAACTCAATTTTCGAGGAGATTTCACAGAAAACTCTACCACTAGTTGCTCGAGATTTGCGAAAAGTATCAGTACTGGAAAAGAAAAAGTTGTAGTTAGGGAATCGGTTTTTCTTTAAAAGTGCCTATCTTGCAATTATGGACATAATTACCTATCTTAGGACAAAATTTCATTTCATAAAAGTAGGTTTTAAATTTTTATAATCGAATTTACTCGAAAAAATTTGACTAGGTGCTAGGTTCGAGTTGATGTGCAATTATTCAATGCATGGGACATTCAAAATAATTAATTAATGAGTTAATTTAAATTTGCTTCGTAACATAAAATTAAGAAGCACTGTAATAATAATTTAAACATGTGTGGAATTTTCGATTATTAATAGTATACGCGGCACGTCATCCTCTCACAAATTGGGCTTAATATTTAATTCTAAGGCGGTTACTACTTTCCGTTTACTTCAGTTTTCGATACAAAAACACTGGAAAAAATTCAGTTTAAATAAGAAAATGTTTTGATTGAATAACCTGTTTTCCCTAAAAGTGCCCATCTTGCAATGTTCAACCAAACAAATTTTGTGAATATACTTTTTTGTAGGATTTTACATTTTTCGACTATCACCATTTCGTAAAATGGGCAGAAAAGATTGGACCATTTTCAATAGACAGACAAGATCAGTTGAATAAAACAATGCATACAACGTTGTAACAAAATCTACCCAAAGTTTGGCTTTTTGTGACAAAATCTACATATCTAAAAAGTTTCATTAAAATATGAGAGGGTTCTACGTCAATAGTAAATACGAGGTCTGTTCAAAAAGTTCCCGGAATTTTTTATTTGCGCGCGTCTGGAGAGTCCGGTGGTAAAATTTTTTTTTTATTGTGTTGGTACATATGTCCCTCATGTATGGTGAAATTTTCAGCTGTATTCATTGTTTACATTCTGTCTTGTAGCGGCTGGAGTAGACGTGTTTTTTTGAGCTTGGCGATTTTTGTCTTGGTGACGTTGGGTGCTTCCACGTGGACGATTGTGCTTTTGTTTCGACATCATAACCGTACACCCATGTTTCATCACCAGTTATGACCCTTTCAAGTAAATTTGGATCGTCGTTTAACAGCTCCTGAGCGATGGCAATGCGTTTGTTTTTTTGATCAAAATTCAGCAGTTTTGGAACGAATTTTGCTGCCACTCGTTTCATGCCCAAAACATTTGAAAAAATATGATGGCATGAGCCAACTAATATGCCAACTTCATCAGCAACTTCTCTAATAGTGATTCGGCGATCATCCATAATCATTTTTTCCACTTTTCCCACATTTTCATCGATTATTGACGTGCTGAGTCGACCGGAGCGTTCGTCGTCTTCAACGTCTTCGCGGCCATCTTGGAAACGCTTATACCACTCGTAAACACTTGTTTTTTTCATAGCAGACTCACCGTAGGCTCTCTGTAACATTTCGCACACTTGGTTACACTTTATTTCATTTTTCACGCATAATTTAATACAAATTCTTCAATTCTTCCATTGTTTAAACTAACAAAAATCGCCGAGCTCAAAAAAACACGTCTACACCAGCCGCTACAAGACAGAATGTAAACAATGAATACAGCTGAAAATTTCACTATACATTAGGGACATATGTACCAACACAGTAAAAAAAAATTTGACCACCGGACTCTCCTGACGCGCGCAATTAAAAAAATCCGGGAACTTTTTGAACAGACCTCGTATATTACTCGTGTAACGGTCACTTCAAGCGTCAGTAACCTTGTTAGTTATTCAAACGTTTAATTTATTCGAAAAATAGAAGATTGATGCTTTCTATTGAAACTAATATTCATGCGTATAAGGGACAATGACAACAGAATTTTAATGATAAGAAAGCTAAACTTTGAGTTATTTGATATCTGAACGCAAAAAATACCTGTTTATCACGAAACCACGCACTTTAAATGAAAAATTGATTTCCGATCTGGTATTGATGATATTTTGGACACTGTTGGATAACTTGAGCGGCCTTTATGTGCCACAATCTCTTCATCTCTGTCGCATCCCGAGTTACCTTGCCAGATCATGAGTTTTCTGTTGAATTTAACGATAAAACTTACTAGAGATGTCTCCTCAACCAATCGTTTTATAGAATTTTTACCCTGGAAACTGTGCATAATCTATCCTCACGTACGTTTTCGATTAAAATCGACCCAATGATACCGTCAGCCCACCAACTTGACCAGATAGTCATTTTGCGAAGTCTACGCGAAGTTTGCGAAGTGTATTTTTCATGGAACGCCAATTTCCGTAACAAAATTTAATGAATCAAATGTATTGCTCTGTTGTTGAAAAACAACTATTGTCAAAATCATTCCTAATATTTGTTTTGAGCTTTTAGGTACCAGTTTTTATTTGTGTTGCATAGAAACTTATTTGTGTCTGTGAAATTTTTGATTTTCGAAAATAACATTTCGGATTTTAGAAACAAACAAATGAAAATACTACGACGAATGAAAACAATGAACGAAACCTGTTCAGAGGCCATTGCCGCTAGAAAACATTACGTAACAGAAATAGAGCTTATTCCGGTTTCATAAATTGCACTTTGTTTAAGTTTTCAAAGATTTATAGATTGGAATGCCATTACAACTGTTGATAATTATTAATTGATATTTACAATGAGAAAAAAAGAAACATACCTGGAAGAACAGTTTAGTTTGTTGGTGTTAACGATGAAAGGTGCTCATTATGTTCATCCAGCACTCCATAATCCAGGTCATCGTGCGTTTTTTTCGACTGCGAATTGATTCTAAAATTGATGAAGTTAGGTAGGATAGCTACCTTCGATCTTCGAGTTCGGCATTATCGAACTAAACAGAGTCGGTTCGATACTGATTCTTGTTTTGTGCTTAAATGGTCATAAATTGACAAGCGGAATTCGAACGAAATCTGTGAACTATGCTAATGGCTTGAAAAACAGAGAGAGTTATACATTGTTCGTTATTAATTGAAATTTAGACCTGCCTTTTTTCTAAAATATATGCTTACACTTACTCGAATCGATGCTTAGAAATATTTCCAACCAGTGCAATTGAAGATCTGTTTGAAATTGGTTTTGCTCTGTATGTTCAAAATCTGACCACTGTTTGTACGGTTTTTGGAATTCGCATTCTATATAGAAATCGCATCTCTATATAGAAATAACGTTGTAGTCCTACGTCAAAAAAATCAGCAGATGGACCACCCAGTACTATCTCGTATAAGAGACAATGACAACAGAATGTACTGAATTATGGAAGTAATACAGAGTTTTTAATACATAATACTGATTCGATAATTAGTTTTCGATCCTCGAAGCATTGCTAGATCAATTCAAAATGTACTCATTAAAGCTTCTGCACTTAAAGAAATTTACTAAAGGCTGGAAAACAATCCAAGATTTTTCATTTTGTTCCATCTAGCTTTTTAGATTGTTGAATTAAAAACGGATAATGCACAACACCTATGTTGCCATACTGATTCTATCCTTCGAAGCAGAACAAAAAATTACAAAACACCTAAAAATGCATATTGGATACGCTGTTGCTATTGAGATACTGTTGTTTGGTTGATTTTACTTTCCGAAAGAATGTGTATGGAACAATATATGAGAAGAACCTCCCATGGAACAAAGGTGCATACATCTATGGTAGCATGAATGTAAAAGATGACCAAATAACAAACCGTGTGCTTCTTACATAAGTTTTATACTGACCTAAACAGACGACTGAAGCTTATTTTCAATGAAGAGATGAAAATACTACGACGAATGAAAACAATGAACGAAACTTGTTTAGAGGCCATCGCCGCTAGAAAGCATAATGTAACAGAAATAGAGCTAATTCCGGTTTCATAAATTGCACTTTGTTTAAGTTTTCAAAGATTTATAGATTGGAATGCCATTACAACTGTTAATAATTATTAATTGATATTTACAATGAGAAAAAAAAGAAACACAAAACAAATAGAATGACCCTTTTCTGAACTATCGACAGCAAACATACAAACTAAGCTGTTGGTGCTTTTAACAAATGCACATTTGTTTTTTTCACCGCTTTTTCATATCAAACACTAAAATGAAATACTAGATTACACCACAAAATACAAGGTCTTGTGAGAGGATTAAATACTATTCTACGCTACGGAATGTGGAGACAAGCTGCAATTGTCGAGAAATAAGATGCAGATCAATAGTGTACATACTTTTGACTGTCGATTACCTTCGTTTTTGCTGAGTAGAACTACACCAGAGATTTTTTAAACAGAATATTTTATAAATCATTGCTCTTCACTACAAAACGCTTGCATTCTGGCAAAAAAAAATACTTCTTATTAATTATTTCATCTCACTTCTTAATGCAAAAAATGGTTTGTGTGTTCCAAAAATGATAGAACGAATACCAACAGTAAATGTTGGCTGTGGCTTCATAAATAAAAGATACATTATTATTATTATTATTAATTAGTTTAGAATAACCTCAAGTACTCCGTATAGTGTAAGGAAGGGTATAAAAGCAACATTGATCGTTTACAATGAAAGTTACAAAGTGCATTATGTATTGTTGACATTTGACTCCATTGCCAGTAGCATTGAGGCTTGGACTACTCATTTACATTTAGATTGATTGTTATTCTAAAACAAGTGCTAAAAGTACTAATTCAACTAGCGCTAGGCGCAATGATTTAAGAATTGTTTTCGGTGCGTGCGATGGAGAGCAGAATAAAAATGAAATTAATAATTAATATTTATTTACAAACATACTCTATTTTGCTAATCAAACTGTGAACATTGATGAATCAATAGTTATGATCCAAGCAAAGAAGACTAAACGATAATAAAAAGTCCTTTTCAAAACTAACGACATCAAGCATTTTACTCACTAGAAGTTATTGCACACCGTTCTGGTTGTCATAAGTCAAGGTACACAATTCAATGTGAGAAAATCTCTATTGGAGATGAAATCTCAAAAATAGCACTTAACAAGCGTGTATACTACACACAAAGCAGAGCAAAGAAGTCAACTGACAAGGGTGTGGGGTGAGTGTTTGTAGTCGTCTTACTTTTTTTGCATTCTTTCGTTATTCACTTTCAAACCTACGTTTTAGGCTAGCTCATAATTTTTATTCTACGGTATGGTAACTGATCGTAAATTTATATTTTTTCTATGTCGGCTTTATTAGCACAGAATTCTACCTATTTTGCTAGATGAATAGTTACTTTATGTTAGCGTAGTCTGTTCTTTCGAATGTTTCTTGTTAATTAGACGAAGTTCGATATTAAATTTTTATAACTTCTTACAAACAAACTAAAATAATAATAACAATGATAATAATAATAGTAATAATTATAATAACTCATTGTGTGATAGTAAGCTGTAAACTTTGAATGTTGTATCACTACATTCTACACCATCAATTATAAACAAACAGATACGTTTCTTATCGTAAAACATGATCGTACAATCTGGGGATTTGCAGATTATTTACCACCAGTACGACGATCTCTAGATTCTCGATCCATTAGGCGCTAAATCTGCCTTAATATCATCCATTTGTCTGGTAGCACTTTCGGAATTTGCAATGTCTGAAAACCATGGGGTTTGCTTGATCACACCGCACCATCAAAATCGAAGCCTAATATCCACATTTCAAGGAAGAGGTTATGCATTTGATGTGAGCTAGACGATGTCGAACGGTTTACTGACTGAAATCATTTACACAGATCTGTCCTCCACTTTCGATATAATCAACCACGATATCAAGGATGTTAAATTTGACAGACTTGGATTCGGTTCGAATATTTTTCTTTGGCTACCTCCGGAATAGTCGTTTGGCAATAAAAAATTGATGATTACATTTCTGAATATTTTTTCGCATCATCCGGAATTTCGCAGGGAAGCTATCTAAGACCATTAATATTTTCACTGTACTTCAATGATATCATAATTTCTTTGAATGGTCTCAAGAAAACTACAACATCCGCTACTCAGAAGACACGCTTCAACAACAATTGCCATTGGCGGTGAACAACTTACATTCAAGCAACGCATCAGTTACATTAAAGCTAAAGTTCCCCGTTGCTTAAGATGACTATGCACTTTACAGTTGGACACTGTTTAAAATCGCTTTACTGTTCGCTCGTTCGTTCAACTCTTACCGCTGACAGACATGTGATTTCCGTACAATGATTTCTGTACAACGCTGTACGCGTACAACGTTGAGGTGACAGACATGTTTTGCGCACAGAAAGAATATACAGTGAAACGAAACAACTCAAAACTCAGCTTAATTTCCCAGCTCCGATGATCGATAATATAGAAACCAAAAATTTTTGCGGTTTGAAGTGTATTCCTAGACAGATATAATCAATGCCTCTCTGAATTAATTTTGTGTGTGAGTGTTCTTTGGATGACAGTTTCACTCATATCAAATTTTAAGGTTTTAAGGTACTTTTATGACACGTTTGTTCTGGGATACAGGATTTTTACCTTCATCATTCAAATGTAATTAGCATGAGAAAAAACTTGCTGTCCATAATTTTGATGTTCTACCGTAACATTCACTGATATCAAATAAAAATAAAGGTGATTGATCACCAGATTTTGTTTGTAAATCATGCCGACTTTTGCAAAATCCGCAAAAATTTCATGTTGTTCAGTAATAATTCCTTTTTTACCCGCATATTCACAATGAAATAAGAGCGCATAAACTTTTAACTTTGAGCGTCAAAATAGTAAATAAATCTAAGATATTCTTAGTAGGTAACCAATAAAAACGACATGGCACACATATTCCAAAATAATGCTTTCAACGAAATAGTTTGTTCATTACGAAATTTCCATAAAAAGGATTATGTTTACCATAAAGCTGATTTTTAAAACTTCTTGAATTTGAAATCATTCCCAAATAGATTTGATATAGGTTTGATGCTTCATTTTACTTCATAAAGCTTATGAAAAATGGTCTACTACGTTAGAATATAATCTCATGATTGTTTTATTAGGATTTTGAGGAGTTCAAAGTTGTGACTACACAATTGGTTTATTGATGTATTGGATATTTATCGTTTATTATTACCACATGTGCATTCAAAATATGAATCATTATGTGTTCGAAATCCATTTCAGAATAAATTTACTTGTTATTGAATAGAAAACAATTGCTCAATAGTGCTGATTTTATGTACACATATGAATATATCGTTTTCCTTATTTGTATTCCAAAGCTTCACCAAATTTATCAACATTTCTTGGTTTGACTGCTTTTTGAGAATGTGCTAAAACGTTGATAAAATATATAAGCTTTATGCTCCTTGTTAGCATTTTACCAAAATTTTGTTCAAAATAAAACGATGGTTGTTTATCATTTTATGCTCAGAAGAAGCAAAGACATCATATTAACAAGATATCCAGCTCTAACATTTCCCGAACAAATCATTGGCCCTCAGATGAGTCCGCATCGAATCTCATACATAGAAGTAGGGAAGAGAAATGTCAAATTCGTGCGCGCCAAAATAGCAGGGCTGCGCACCCATACAATTGACATGATATGTTGAAAGAGATGCCGTGCGATGGCGTTGCTGAACTGAAGATTGATTTCGCTTCAAGCTGACAGAGTCTGGAAGAAGGAAATATTGTTTCGTGAGTTCACCATCGCTCGTCAATGGCGCTGGTAACAGTAAACAGTGATGTGTACAGTGATTCCGATATCACATGTCTGTCATAAGCATTTCGAATATTGCTCGATAGTTACCCCTGTTATCTAATGGTGAACATAGAATCGAGAGGATCGTTTTGTCATTCACCGACTGCCAATTACCGAATTATGAAGGTCGCGGATTACTAATCGGTCTAGACACACTACAAGTGCAACGCACTTTGAAAATAGCAGTCTTTTCAATGATAAAATTGACTGTTGGTAATGAAGTTACAGTGAGGTACACTGAGGTTACCGCATATTTTACGCGACATTTTTACGTGGATTTTGATTTATCCGGTTTTCTTTTTTGTCTTAGAAATGCATGAAACGTCGAGATCTAGTGTTATTCCGAAAATTAAGTCAACTGGCACATTTTCAAAAAAATATTTTGTGAGATTACACCAGCACTGGACGTTTCATGCATATCTAAGGCCTTTGGCATCAAAAATTTTTTTTTTATTTCGGAAATCTCAAAATCCCAGTCTATTTTTAGAAAAATTTGTATTTGAAATTACACCAGATCTGGACGTTTCATGCATTTCCAATACATTTGTCATGAAAAATTCTTTAGTTTTGCGGTTTTGTTCTACTTGGATTTTTTTTCAAAGAATTTTTTTTAGATTACACTACGTCTCGACGTTTCATGCATTTCTAAGACATCAGGGATAAAAAAAAATTAGTTTTGCATTTGCTGATTTAGTTATGTAGTTGTTTACAGTCGGTGAAAATGCGAAAAATATTTTATATGATTCAAAGACGTTTTCACTGTCAAATTATGTCGCATTTAACGAAAATATCAAAAAAGAACAAAAAATCGCGATAATGTTTTCCAGGTGTGCCATCGGTTCAAGCAACTTTATTCAAAGTGGTTGCCTTCGATAGCTATGCTATGGAGCAAAAACGAAGGGATTTCTTCGCCCTTATTCTCAGTAACGACGTATTGATTTTTCGATCGAATGTGGTTCGATGGAATCATAGCTACCTTTGATTTTGGGGAAAAAACGATACGACGTTATTCAGAATAAGGGCGCTTGTCTGGAAAGTCTACGTTTTACGCTTTTCCAACTGTCTATCATTCAGTTTATGTGGATCCAATTTTTCCACTCTCTGATTTTTCCCATGACGTGTAGATGACCAGAGATCAGATTTTAACAACTCGAGGCTCATTTGAAAGCTACTATTAAATTGCGGATCAAGTTTGAAGATCAAATAGTTTTCACTTCTGATTCTGAAAATATAATAGTATGAATGACGTAAACGACTAGTCGCATATTTTTCATCGGCTGAATTTTCTTGAAGAGGACTTAACGAGTTTCGATAAATTTAAGTTTATTTGGATGCTAACAATATCAATTAAATTCAATGTAATGTTGTATGTGACGTAACCGACAAATCCCAGTGTTTTTTAATGCAACAAAATTCCTCGGAGATGAAAGGATGAATTTAGAAAGACTCTTTTGAATGTGACTATTAGGTAATTCGATAAGCTCACAATACTAATGACCGAGGATAGAATCTGATGTCGTTTTCGCTTGAGCGAACTGAAACTGACCCAGGGTAGTGTCATTAAACAAACATTTTTCGGGAAACTGTGTTGATTTCGCACTTAGCAACGGGGGTTTGAACAAACCTGATATAAAAACCAGTTTCATAACTGACTCCATTCTCAGTTCAACAACGTTGAAACTAGGTTCGAAACTGGCTTCAAACAAATGGTATGACAGCAGTTACAGTGGAAACTGGGTTAGGTTTGGCGTCACAAGTTCGTAGCCGATAGAGCATGCTAGAATAAGTTTAAAAAAAATTTCGATGGGATTCAGTAGCACTTTTTTTAAACAGTAAAGTAATGAATCTACACTTCCCGTAAATGTTCTTTACTGGACAAGAATTTCGACATGTTAGCTTCACTTATCACACTAACTTTCAATTGGCAAAACAGTAACAGTTTTTTTTGGAAGAGATTCTACAGCAAAAAAAAAGCTGCGATAGTGTCAGCGGTGAACGAATCTCTGTTTGCAGAGACATCTCTTGGAATAAGGCCGCATTATAAACTATCATACTTGGTACGTAAATTCTTCTATGGTAGTAATCAAATTTCAAACGCTACAACTAATTGAACCAATTTAATTTTTTCGCGATACTTGTTTTCACATAAATGGAAAGATTGGTCACATGTTTGCTTACTATACTGCTGTTAAAAGTATAATTGTCCCATGTATAGAAATCCCATGTATGGGACAATCATGCGTATTACGGGAGATATTTAAGTACAGAAACGTTTCTTTGTTTTAGATTGCAAAAATATTTATTCAATAATGCTTGTATGGCAGCTAGACCTCACAGAATCGCCCTGAAGAGCATCTGTTGTAACATTGTGTAAAGAGTTTGATTTTTGGGTAGTGTAGAAAGTAGTTCGGCAGATTATGATACGATTAGAAAAAAAATGTTATGAGCTGATATACAACTTGATCAACTTGAAAGCCACCCATAGTGTTTACAATATGAACATAACACCTCAATTCGTTCGTTAACTCATCGACATAAAAAAACTAAACATTTTCATGTTTGTACCATGTTAAGTGAAATTTAATATCCATAAACCTTGTGATAGCGGGAAGTACAGATGAGGTATAATACAAGCATTTAAATTTATTTCTAGTAAACATTTTTTTAACAAATATCTGTTCGATTAATTTAATCCACGTACAAACGCGCACACACATACAACCACACACGTATACTTCCACGCAAAAACAAAATTCACAAGCATTAGTACAACAGCATGTTAGACACACTTTCACATGGCACTGTTTGTTTCGTATAAACATGATAAGTGAGTTTGCTGTAAATATTGATGGAGCATTGGATAATATTTCAACATAAATTACTCAAACTAACTTAATAACAATTTATACTGCATTCTTCCGAATTGATTTTTCACTGTTTATTAACAGCTTCAGCCTGTAGTATAATCGTTTCGCTTACAAGTTTGTTATATTTTTGATTATGTATACTTCTATCACTTGGTAACCGATTGTCAACACTACTATATTTGTCCTTCTTTCAGAAAAATCCAACAGCATAGCACATCTGGTTGAGAATGAGGTTCCACTTTCCAACACCGGTAATATTTCAGCGATCGAAGACACTACAACAACGACCATAGTCATGGATGACGACACGATCGTTGATATGGAAGCGGGCGGAAATTTATCGAAAATAGGCAGAGATCTAAGTGGGAGCTACAGTAATCTATTCCGCGAACCAACCGCCAACGGGAAGCTACTGAATGTAGGATCCTCTCCCACCAACAGTGACAAGATGCATAACGCTGATGAGATTATTAACGCAAGTGAACTGATGATGGTGTCCAGTGTGAGTGGCCATGAAAATGTTTACAGTAATATACCTCCCGGTCCTGGAGTGGTTGGGAATGGTACTATAGGAGGAGCACCGAAAAGGTCTAGCCTGAATCCTGTGGTGACGCACAGTGGCGATACGTCCAGCGGTAAGTCGATGCACGATCCGCATTTGCACGTGTATTCTAATATTGGTAGCAGCAACTACACCAGCAATGGTAATGTGGTTGGTCAACGGCACAGTGCTTCTAGCAATTTCCACCAGCTACCTAGCAGTAATAGTATCAATAATAATTTTAGTGCGGTTGTCGTCGATGATCAATCACTACTCAACTCTTCTTTTATAACGAATGACCTTGATTTGGATGATCCAGTGATGTCGAGTGCATTTGCAAATAAGTGTGCTACGGGATTGATCCAACCGACGAATAATTTGTCGGTCGATGTCGTTTCAACTGCGAAGGTTGCTACACCGTCCACTCACATGCCACTACCACCGCTGAAAAGTTCCCAACCAATCACAGCAATCGAAATGAAGAATGTGATCAAAACGCTTGATCCAAGCGTAATCATTCAGGCAGCTGGGGGAAACAATGGCAATAGCAATGCTACCCTCTCTGCTTCCACGGGGCCTCTAACGCCTGCCAGTAGTCATAGTACCAGCAATAACAATCCTAGCAGTAATACTGTTAACAATAACATAAGCAGTAATAGCAGCAACACTAGTGCATTTATGACGAACTCCAACCGACTTCGATTGCTGCAGGAATCAACGATGATCGATACTGCACTCGATCTCGATAGCTTGGATGGATCAATCGGAAACAACTCACAGTCTTGTTTGGTCAAAACGGCCATTGTTTGATCAAACTACTAGGGCACATAACATATTCATCTTCTTGTTCTTGAAGCGATCGTTGCTTCTTGTGTCACTACTTATGACAAGTGTGTCCACCAACAGCCCGCACAACGATCTAGTTAATTTGAAACAGGTATCCTAAACAACGTCCATGCGCGATGAGACACGTCCATTGCACCGATAGAGATACCATAAAAGTATTGTGTTTTCTAAATGAGTAGAAAATTAGGAAGAGAAATAATTTTTACACTATGAATATCAAAGTTTCCTGATATTGGGATTGCCAATAGAGAAAAAGGATTTAATACATACTAAGTAACAAGTGATTGTACAATAGAAATGATAGAATGCTACTGCTATGAGCAGTGATTGCTTTTTGTATAATAGAATGGACGAATGGTAAATGTTGGCGCAAAGAAAATATTATTGTGTACATATCTACAGAGATGCGTTCCTCATTGTAGGCAATGAGGCAAAGTACATTGTTATGATAGTGTGTTTATATTATGGATGTAAAACAATTGCAACTAACAGTAAATGGCAATTACACTTTGTAGAACTTGTAGTTCATTCAACGTTACTGATGACACGTCCCTTATGTTCATCATATAATTTGACACTCAGGCAGCAAAGTGCTTCATCTGGTCACCAGTCTAGCATGTACGTCTGTATCTTTTGGTCGTCTATCAGTGGTGTCGATTTGATCGGTATTATGCCATTTTTTATATCATTTATTTTACTCCGGCTTTAACCATTTTGGTCGTTCACCGGTATTATGTCATCCTACCAGCTGCTTCGCCGTAGTCATGTTTTTGCCAGTGAAACTCCTCAGAATTTTGTATTGTATCCGCTATGGTCTTGGCCGTGTTCTCCTATATAAAGACAGTCTTCTATGTCTGAAGTTTGACTTGCACTAACCTTCTAATCTACTAAAATTATTTCTACCTTAGTCAATACTACGTATGCGAATACACTACAAAAATGTACGAACAATTAAACAATATGCTCAGCTATATCCTCTGGTGAATATTATCTTTTTGGCTGGATATTATCTCTCCGAAGCCTTGTGCTTGAGTTGGTTTTATGAATTCATTCATTAATGGTCATACGAAGAAGAGAAAAGAAAATTAACATTAAAATTTTCACAATACAAGTAGGTTTAGAATTTTCCCTACACAAAAATCTCAGAATTGCGGAAGCAAATGATGTCTTCATGGTAATAACCAAATCATATATATATATATATATATATATATATATATATATATATATATATATATATATATATATATATATATATATATATATATATATATATATATATATATATATATATATATATATATATATATATATATATATATATATATATATATATATATATATATATATATATATATATATATATATATATATATATATATATATATATATATATATATATATATATATATATATATAACAGGGCTGAAAAGTCACCACTTGTGGCTGAACACCCAATTTAAATCTTAATAATTTAATTTTAACTCATATTCCAATAAATAGTTATTTAAAAAAAAAAAAAAAAAAAAACATTAAAATTTTGAATGCTCGTAGTTTACATAGAACTTACGTATCACAAATTCTGAAGAAAACACGAAAGATACGGAGTATAGTTGGTCGGGCATGAAAAATTTTAAAACTGGACTCGACCCGTACCCGATTAAATAAATCGAAATCGTCACCCGTATCCTACACGAACACGAAAAAATTAAATAAGCAGGTGGTTTTCTTATATCGTTTTCGATGGAGAAAACTGAAACTCTCACGGGGTAGTTACATCAAACAAAAACGGTGTTGATTTCGCATTTAGCAACGGAGGCTTGAGTAAACTTGATATAAAAACCAGGTTCGAAACTGACTCGATTTACAGTTCAACAACGTCAAAACTAGGTTCGAAACTGGCTTCAAACGAACGGTTTGACAGCAGTTTGAGTGGAAACTGGGTTAGGTTTGGCATCAAGCGAAAACGACATTAAACGCCTTGAACCCGAATCTAAAATATATACTGGCAGCCAGACCTGGGGTGGAATCATGTAAGGTGATTATCACCAAGTGATTATCACTTTTGAAAATTTGGAATCATGTAAGGTGATAATCACCAAGTTCTGTCACCACTGCTGAGAGGCTAACATCACTATCAAACGTTGGCATTACGTAAGGTGATAGTCACCACGATTTAATCACCTTCATGTCAAAATGGAGGTGATAGCAATTTAGTTATCACTTTCAGTAGTGATTTGATTTTTTGAGAAGTGGCTTTATAAATTATTGTCCGTTAGGTGAATTTTAAGCCACTGATATAAACAACCTACCAATATTGATCGAAGGATAATTTTTTAATAAAATTCGTACTGATATTGTGTCAAAATTAAATACCAAAATGAAAAGAACTTAGTTTATAAGGTTTAAAGAATTCATAGAATGAACGGTAGTATTTATCAATTAAATCAATTCATTTATGTTGTAATTATTATTTGAAGGAATATCATTGGGGTATTCGTAGAGTCAAAGATAAATTGCTTTCTGGAAAAGTGATAAGTTTATGAATGTAGACATCTCATGTTGCACATAACGTAACATAAAAAATCTATGCTAACATTTTCAGTAGAATTAGATGGCCGTGACTTAGTGAGCGACATATCAGTCTCGTTCAACTGAACGAGTAAAAAAGATAAAACTGCGTTCTTAATTTTCTTCTTGTGAGTTGAACTAAATAAGGCAATATTTTTGGACAATTGGTTGCTGCTAATCATAGTGGATATTCGTAGTACCGGTGGGTAAAATTTCCAAAATGGAGGTAGCATTTGAAAGCTCTGTGAAATGACATAATCGTAAAGTGAATGAAAACTATACAAGAAATTATTTAACGGATCTTTCTCATTCGAGAGGAATGCCATCCGTTGTGAAACATCAAGAAGATCTAACAATTCGTGTCAAAGCTTTCAAATTTATCCCAAAGAATTGACTGTGACATTGATTTCCATTGAAAAATAAAAATCGGCACTAAATTAAACCAACAAGTGAATTTTTTTATTTGTTTATGCGCAGGTAATTTTTTTCAGCGTTACTCTTCGATCCATACAAATCATCATTGATAAACATGACTCGAATTAATGAAAAGGATTGAAAACTATAGGAATAAAAATTTAGATTTTAAAATATTATATGGGTATACGCCACTTTCATATGTTACTCCTCTAAATATCAACGGTATACGCCACATTCATATTTTACTCCTGAAAAATTGACGTTTCTTGACAGGTGATATATGAGTGAAGTTAGCTCAATCACCGGTGATGGTGATAGTAAAAGTGATCACCTTCGGTGATTCCAAACATTCTGGTGATCACCTCTTTATCACCAGGAGGTGATAGTCACTTATCACCTTACATGATTCCACCCCTGAACCTGAAACCATGAGGTTACTGCGATCGACACTATTTTGGGTGAAGTGAATACTTAATGAAAAACGTGCTTATTCCAAAGATAAACTCAAGATGGAGTAGTCTGCGATTTCTTATGTATCATTTGAATAGGACCCCTCGATGAGCTCGGTTCACTGTCAGTTTCAGTATTTTGAAGCAAAACAACAAGCGTCTGATCGCTAGATGCGTCGTAGCTATGACAATGATTGTTTATGTTTGGAAAAATATCACATTACAGTATGAACGATATTGAACGATTTTGCCTCATACCCAGTGATTCTTGCAATAAGAAAGTAAAAACTACTTAGAACCATTGCCTAGAATTTATTTAGTTTGTTATTGCCTCATACCATGCAGCATTGAAGTCAGTGGTGGCAAGAAATCATTATGTGCTGAATGTAAACATATGTTTGATTCCTTCCTTGAATCGTTTCCATGGCATTTTGTCGGAACTAGTCGACGCTTATTAACGGAGGGTCAATAAAATTACATTATTACTGAACCAACTGGTTCACGATTACTGACCCAACATTTCTCATTGAATCGTATGGGACATTGTAATCTTGAGTTTATCTTTGCTTATTCCACCTAGCATTGAGATGATACCTTTTTTATCAATCCGCATGTGTTTTTCGCATAAATATTCTTCGGTGTTTCAGTTTTCATGACATTATTCTAATGTCCGTCGTTTTAAGTTGCAATTTGCGATTTTAATCACTCATTACTCTGTAATGTCGAAACTGAGAATCGGATCGAATTTGAATCTAAAAGTGTAACAATCGATTAAACATTCCATGATATGTCGAAGTAATTTCCACTTTAGAGTTTACGGTAATTTAAGGTACTTCCAGAGCCAATATAATCAGGAACCAATATAATCCAGAAACGAAAACTGAATACAACCAAAAATGAAATAAGTTTATTTGGTTATCGACTATCCAAATAGTCCCGATAAACCTGATTAATTTATGTGAAATAGACATTTTTATACTAATCATCCTGTATTCTCGAAACCGGAGGTTGGATCTGACTAAAAAGCAAGATGTCTTATAGAATCTAAAGACTTTTCATTTGAATCTTAGATAATTCTTAGACTTCATTTGAATCTTAAAACGGGTCAGCCATTTACGAGAAAATAGAGTTACACAATTTTAATTTCGTTTCACATGTCCTCCTGTAGCAGAACCAACCAGAACCGGAACCAGAGGTCGGAGCCAAACGTAATTCAGGAACCTTGTTTGAGAGCATACGACTTTTCATATAAATCTGAGTTTGTTGAGAACGGTTGAGTCATCTCCGAGAAAATTGAGTGAAATTATTTGTCACACAAGCATTTGCTGATCTCGACGAACTGATTCGAATGGTATATGGGTGTTATGTTCTTCCAGCATTTATTGCTGTAAGTAGTTTAAATCAATATAATTATGGAACTGCTTTCAACTCGAAAATGCTTGCCATCGTCTAGTTTACATGTGTCATATTAGAACAACTATGTTGCCAAAAACGAACCGTGCTAAAATCGGTCCGAGGCAAAATATCATGCTGTACACAGTTTTTTGGGTACTTAGAAACAAATGTATGTGACAGTATAAAAAATCGTGTTTTATGTTGCTCCCAAGCATTTCTTTGCCAGACATCGCTCAAAACTTCTACTGCTGGAATAGGGGAAAAAGTCGCTTACACAAATATTTCGATATCTCCGGACGGATTTTTACAATCTATCGCTTGTGGGATAGATATTACCGTGCGGAATCTGAATAAGTCTGAAAATATATTCTGTTTTCAAGGTCAATTGTGACAGATACTGTCAAAAAACTGAAAATTTTGACATAAAACTTCGTATAACTCAAAAAGTAAACATCCTATCTCAAAACTATTCAAAATCGTTCAGGGTGACGGGGAGACCTTTCATTTGCGACTAGTTTGATCAAAATCGGTCCAGCCATCTGTGAGATCTCGACCTCTTAGTTGACAACAAACCTACAGACACACACGGACATTTGTTCAGTTCGTCGAGCTGAATCGATTCGTATATAACATTCGGCCCCCGGGCCTCGGAAAATTTTTCTAAAGTTTGAGCGAATTCTATATCTATTTTTTATATTTATAAAAAAAGGTAAAAAAATATTGTTTTGCTGTTTTGTTTGATGAAATGACCGGTCGGAATGAAGAATGAATGGTACCGTACAGAACAGTATATTTCTAGTGACCGTTTATTTCAAGTCTTAATTAAAATGAATAAAATTTTTCCTGTCAACGATCGCTCCGTCATTTTCACTTACACCCCCTCTCGATCGTTTACTCCTAACTTTTTTCTCATTTCATCGAATCTTTTAGCGTCCAATGCGTTGGTGAAAATATCCGCCAACTGATTCGTCATACTTATGGATTCAATCGCCAATCTGTGTTTGGCCCGATTGCACTCCAGATTCCTTACCATCCCTATAGCTCCGTTGTTTTCTACGGGAGCGGGTCATTGCGCCGAAAGCCATTTCGCCGAAAGTCGTTTCGCCGAATGTCATTTCGCCGAAAGTCGTCATAAAGCCGCCAAGGCGACGCCGGCTGAGTTGGCCGCCGACCCGCCGTCGGAAGCGGCGGCCTCTTGCATACAAACCTGTAACCGCCTCGTTTGCCCGGTCTACTCAAAGCTAGGTTTCTTTGCTTTAGTTAGGTCCGAACGAGCGGTAGCGAGGTCGGACAGCACACGAATCAAATCGATGTGGCGTAGCCGCATTAAATATGTTTTTATTTAGTAAACGGAAAATACCACATACATTTGCTTGGTAGATACCTATGGAATTGCTTTGATGATTAGTAGTCAACAAGTTTCTTTGGGAGCTCCGTTCTGAGGTTCATGAATCAATCTTTATTCAAGAAGTACAATTGTAGGTCAACAAAACGGGCGTTAACGTTATTATCTTTAATTTGTCTTTATTTTAAATCGATTCCCATTACGATTTTAAGACGTTTGTAGGAATCGGCGAAATGACCCTTTCGGCGAAATGACATTCGGCGAAGTGACCCATTCGGCTTAGAACAATTTCTATTAAGCAGCATGTTCATCTGTTATGCCAAATGACTGTTTTGCCAAATGACCATTATGCCAAATAACCATTATGCCAAATAACCATTATGCCAAACGGCGTTATGCCAAACGGTATTATGCCAAACGACTTTATGCCAAACGTGGTAGCCCCGTCACCCAGCAGCTAGGGCAGTAGTCGAAACGCACTTGGCTTGTGTGCAGTATCCCGCACTATTTCATCTGTTGGGTACTGGAGCGTGTTCTACACATGTTCCAGACAAGCGTAGTTGGCAGAACGTCTCCCCGGAAAGGAAAAGGGTAAAAGTTTGAGTCCTTCCCTCTACTCTTTCACAAAATTTTCAATTTACGACGTTTCACCTCCTTGGGACGGCTGGGCCCCAACAATAGTCGGAGAAGGGAATATTATATTTAAAAAACGGTGAACGACCAAAATGATTAAAGGTAAAATAAATCACATGAAAAAAATAAAATTGCTGTATCGCGTCGAATAGTCAAATAGGGTGCAGTAATGAGACGTTTGTTTCCAACGTATAGTGAAATTGATTAAATTAATTAAAAAATGAATATTTATATTAAATTTTAGATCATCCACAGCGTGTATGAAATCTTCATTGTTTTCCAAAACCGTAGGAGAGAATCAGCTCAATCATGCACCTAAACCTAAGGACTTAAGACTCCTCCAACAACACCTATTTCACTTACACCAACCACCAAGCTTCAAAAATATTCGGAACGGTATTTTCAAATAGCTGTATCTTCGTTGATACTGAACCGATTTTGATAATAGATTTTGATTAAAATTATTGCGATAGATTTTAAGCTTCTCGACAACGATGGCGCTTTGCAAAATAATGCTTTGGTGTAGAGATGGTCGGGTCTCGGGTATTTTACCCGAAACCCGACCCGTACCCATACCCGACGGGTTTTTGGTCGGGTACGGGTAAAAAATTTTATTTTTAATCGGGTACGGGTAATTTTTTTTATTTTTGATCGGGTACGGGTCGGGTACGGGTAATTTTTTTTATTTTTGATCGGGTACGGGTAAATTTTTTTGCTGATCACTCGGGTACGGGTCGGGTATAAGAATTTCTATACCCGACCATCTCTACTTTGGTGTCAGCAAACCGTATGTCAAAACGATCACACACACTAAGACATTGTGTTAACGGTATTAGTGACAATTTTATATTGACAAACATGGCTAGATTTCGCTGTGCGCTTAAGGTGATATTGCTATGGAAAATAATTCAACTATAAGCGTATGTGTCAAGTTAAGGTTTATTTTAAGCAAGGATATACCTGCGCTACCGAAGCGTAGGGTGTTTCGCAACAAAATTTATACTACTAGGTATTACTAGTTTATTATAAGTACAGCTTTTATTTATCTTTTCTAATAAGATAATAATGGCCATTATGTCACACAGAAAACCTATTGAATAAAACTTACTCACACGTAGTACAAGTGTACTAAAGTTACCAGATCAAACTAAAAAACAGGAACTATTTGATTACTTATCGCGGATTCATCCGTAAATAGAATGCGATCACTATTTGTGCTACACTGTTCCTTCCTACTCGATCATAAAATTACCAAACAACGAAAACAAATTCTGAACGTTCGTCAGCTGACATTTTCTTCTTGTCTCATTGTAATAACTGGCTGTAACAAAATAAAAGCGTATTTTGCGATAGTGATTTTGGTGACTATGGTGAAGGTATACTATAACAAGTATCTACTATTATACATCAATTGCGACAAAGTTTCTTGATAAGAAAAAATGCTGAACTTTGAGAATATCAATATTATCAACACTGGAAGTACCGAAACTATCATGACGGCTGACTGTTTACTATTGAAGTGAACGCAATGCAGATAGTTTAAAAATTTGATAGTTTCCGTAAAAGTGGCTGAAGCATTAAATTTACAGACTTTACCGCTGTTTAGAAGTCAAACGCTGTCTGTCGCATCCGATTGATGCTGCACTTGATAGAAAACCCATTCTTCCATGAAGGATGGCACAAACGCGGAGCACTTAGTAAAACTAACCTTTGGTGATAATTTGGAAAGCTGTTCTTCATACATTTCAAGCGATTCGGGGCAGCTGACTCCATTACCCTAACGAAGTAAGAATAATTATTAATCGGTAAAGGTCAATTTCGATTTAAAATATTTACGTGTGTCATGAATTTGCCGCCCGCTTTCAAAACTTTGAAAGATGACTGCAGGATTGTAAGAATAAACTCCCAAATTTCTCCGGTTGGTGTATCCGAAATGGGAATATCGGTTAGATCCCCGAAGACGTAATCAAACTTTCGACCTTCCTTGATATATTTGTTTAGATAAACCATACAATCGCCAACAATGATCTCGTAATTGTCACTTTTGCGTTTCTCCAGTACGTCACCACAGATGGAATTCATGTACTTGTTGCACGCTTGCATCACCAGCTCGTCGATCTCCAACATCACGACGTGGTTGGGATTCTCTTTAAGCAGCTCATAAAGCAACGCACCATCGCCACCACCGAGAATGCAAATCTCTTTATCTTTGTAGTTTTCCACACCTCGACGCATCAACGTTTCGGTGTAGATAAGATCGGCTTCAGCAATATCTAATGGGAGCATGAGATAATGATAATTTGGCTTCAGAAACAGGAGGAAACTTACTTTGCAATTCGTCTAGGACAAGCATGTTGCCCAGACTTTTTGAGTGAACGATCTGAATTTTTTGAAAATCAGATCGTTTGTCGTAGAGTACCTTATCGATATCATACTCGATTACGCGTTCATCTGAAAACCAAAAGAAAAAAAAAACGTTGAATAATACTCATAGATATACAATTTAACGAGTCATGCAATTTTTTGAAATATAATGAATAACTAAAACAAGGAAGTTACGGTGTTTCTAACTGTGGTAGCCACATTTTGCAGATTTGTACATTTTCAAATGTTGTTTCAATTTATGTGATAACTGTGCTCACCCGTAGGAGTACGTCATGTATGTTATATTGATTTTGAATATAGTAAATAATAGACATAACGATATACTGCGAAAGGAGTGCAGAAATAAAAAGTTGGATTATCCAGGGTTGAGAGATCCCTTACTAGTACAATAACATAAATTTTCGATTGTTCCTATAGCGTCTGGAATAATAAGAACTGGATTTATGTCTGTAACAAAAAGGTAGTGTTGTGTTTTATGGTAATCGATTCATACAGCTAAGCAATTTGGTGTACACAAAGCAAAGTCCTGGCATTATATTCCTTGTATGGCAAGTGCTACGATCATATTGACACTAAGAATCCTTCCAGGTTGGGATTCGAACATACGACAACTGGCTTGTAGGACCAGCGCCTAATGCATTCAACCGCTAACCCGGGTTCGGTGTACATAGAAGTCATTATTGTTGTGGATGTTTTCTAAGATTCACTATCTTCGAGATGAAGTGAAAAGTAACAACCTTGGCGAACGCGGTTTGATTTTTTTTGTCCACTTCGTTTGGATCTCAATCGAAATAAAAATTCCAGATGGTCTATAATACACTGCTCCGCGGTGTTAATGATCTGCACGACCTGAGTTTTTTTGCTGATGTGTCATCTATTGATGATGATGGTCCCGCCTCATACCCCTACAAAGGTGTGAACTGTAAACTAAACTAAATTAAAAACGATCTGGTTAATCCAGCAGTTAACGAATCTTCTTCTAAAGAGCGACTGAGAACGAGAAAACATTCAAATATTTCCAGTTTACTATCCAGGGTTAGTCAAGAAAATTTCCAAAGGGCTGGGGTCCAATAGGAGATTGATAGTACCTATTATCTTCCTCCGAACAGTACCAGCCTAGATGCCGTGTGGAATCCGACGGAAAAAATGAGCCAAGAATAGATCCACTGGGTTCCTGCTTCCATGTCGTAAAAGGCGACAATTGCAGCAGTATCTTCTACATTTAAGTTATTAAACATTTTCAACGTTTCACTTCTGATTGCTCTATTCTAATAAATTATCTCTTCATTGAACTTATCAATTTGCGGCTAGCTTCAAAGAAAAGTTTTATTTGGTATGTTTTCTTTTTCCATGTTATTGCTTGTCTTTCAAGATTATAAATTGAATGATACAAACCAACTATTGCATAATTTCGTTAATATTTCAAAGGTAATAACAGAGATAACATATATCGGAATATTGAATAAGTAGGAAAAACCTTTTTCAATCCACCTAGTGGTGTAATGATGCCTTTATCATATTACTTATATTTTCAAAAATATCACCAGAAGATTTTGCGAAGAAATTTTTTATTCGATCTTAAATAAAATAAGAAACTTTCTTTGGGTATGAACTAACATAACCTTTTCAAATTGTAAACAGTTATCAATGTTGCACGTATTCTTCGTGTAACTAATTTATTCACCTATCCTCGATTCGAATATCCTGTCTTCGAATATGCCCGTCTCGAACAACGTTGAACTATTCACTGCACGAAAGAGAGAAGGGTGAAAATGAATAAGCAATAATCGTAGAGAACCGGAATCTACTAATACATTCTTCGCTGTTGGTATACATCGTGCATGTTCGTTTTATACATTCGTTTTCGTTTTATATCATTCGTTCATTTACTTTTCTCTTCGAATTGGTTCGAATAGCGTCACTGCGATGATCGTTGGATTTCATTCTTCGCGAAGCATTCTTCATCTAATAAATTCATCATATCTCGTGAGGTAACAGCAATGGGGGAGTGCTGGGATATGGTTCATCACATACACATAAAACTACGGTATTAATGCAGGGGAAAACCTCCTAATTTGCTTGTTTCGAAGACAGCACGAACGATCATCGCGAATTAGGTTTTGACGATGATCGCTGCATGAATATTCGTTCCATATTCGCGTTAGTCATTCGGGGGTATGCTCAATGTGAATAACAAATGCAAGAAATAGATCTTCGTGCGAGCAACAAAGCAGCGTCGGCTTCATTCGCACCCGAATATACGGACATCCCGAATTTCAGAGCGATTATCGAGCAAAGGAGAAGGGAAGCGAACGAGGATCATTGGCGAACGTTGCATTTTCGTTATTCGAGCAACATTGACAGTTATGTCATGTAAATAAGATTTTTTCTTTATTTTGCATCGTCGCACTAAATGATTCTCTTTATCCTGATTTTGAATGTTTTGACACTCATCTGCATCTGAGTTACGGTTTAGCCATCTCTGAGAAAATTGAGTTAGATTATTTGTCACACACACATACACACACAGACAGACATTTTGTGATCTCGACGAACTGAGTCGAATGGTAGATGATACGCGGCCATCCGGGCCTCGGTTGTAAAGTCGGTTTTCACAACGATTGCATAGCCTTTCTATACGAGAAAGGCAAACATATTTGTTTGTTTGATAAATTAATTTTTTCTCGGTAGCCGGCTGCCCAGATCAACCAATATAATTTTAATAAATAATCAAAACAATGAAGCGGAAATAATAAACAATCAAGTCGCGCGTGAAATCTGTTGACCTTTGTTTGGAGATTTGATATGATTTTATAAAAAAAAAATTAGAGTATGTCGGTACAATGAATCGAATATTTAGTCTAAATTCGATTAACTCGTTTATTTTGTAGCAGGTGATTCCACTTAGAAGAAATAGGGATTTTTTTAGAAGAAATAAGGAAGCCATCATCATCATAATACAGAACAGAAAACAGCCTTGTGTCTTACTTGGAAGTGAAAAAAAAATAAAAATAAAAAAATACAATCTGAGAAAATCAAATACAATTGTTGAGTAAATAAAATTTCACAAATTCATTTGAGATTTTATTACGGAAGTTTACGTGTAAAATACATAATACGATTCAAAATTATTTTTTCATTCCTCATAACAAAACAAAATATCAAAAATCAAAATAAATTTGACTTTCGAATTATTTTGTCAAAATAATGTATAAAAATCTTTTGATTCGATGATATTCCTATGCTCACAATGTTTGTTTAATTCTCACGTAATATTGCAGTCCTCCCGAATTTTCTCTCGGCGGCCCTGATTATACCTATGCAAGTCACTTCCTCTTTCAATCCGATCACACAAATAATGGCAGCATGCCATTTAAGATGTTATGGTTAAATAATAAGCTCTTTGCTTCGCTGGAAGCCATTGTAATGCATCCAATAGAATATTAGAGGAAGTATATCTATCACATTTTAAAATCAATTCGCATAACCATATTTTGCAATCACTGTCGTCTTAATATTTGCGTGTTGTTAGCAAGGAACAGAATCGATGACCAGAAGTCAATGTGAGGAGAAATGATCGATTTATACAGGAAAACTTCACTACTGGTCGTTAAATCATTTTCTAACCGGCATAATACACCGTACTTTTTGGCAACATTCTTAATGGCACTGTTAACTTCAACTTTCTAATGCGAGCCAGAGAATATAAGTTTTCGTTTAAATGTTCTATCAAATAAATAGCTTTCAATAACAGTATAGGTTTAGAAAATGTGTTGAAAGCGCTCTTGAGATCCAATAACACTGCAAAAATTGTCTCTTTACTTTCGGTTTTTCCTTCCTTTTTTCCAAAACAAGGTTTAAAGCGATTTCGTAAGAGTGACTCTTCCGATATCCAGATTGTTTCGGTATTAGCGTATAGGTCTTAGGTAGCTGTTAGAGTTCAAATAGTTGATCAGCTGATCTTTGACAAGTTCCAAAATACCGGTTACAGTCTATTAGTCTAGCTATTTGATCCAAGTTTCATCAACAGTTACCAATCGATGTCAAAAGACTCGATTCAGTATGAGCATGGCTTAACGCGTTTCTCAAGTCGCGATCGTGTTTTTGGACCGAAATCAGAGAGCGAAAATGTGTTTTTTTCATACTCAACAGAATGCTAAACACGTAAACAAAAATCGGCTGTCAAAACAAAATACACTTGTGTGTGTATGTGAGAAAGTCCCAAGTCTACGTCCCGGAGGCCTAGTATCATATATCATTCGATTCAGGTCGTCGAGTACGCAAAATGTCTGTATGTGTGTACCAAAAATATGCACTCGATTTTCTTGGAGATGGCTTAACCGATTTTCACCAACTTAGATTCAAATGAAAGGTTTTTTGGTCCCATTGTCTCCTATGGAATTTCATCCGGATCGAACATCCGGTTAGGGAGTATGAGGGTAAAATGCGCAACAAAATGAAAAAAAAGTTCACTCGATTTTCTCAGAGATCGCATAACCGATTTTCTTCAACTAGATTAAAATGAGAAGCCCTATAGTCCCACAACCTGCTATTGATTTTTTTTGTCGTTTATTGAATAATGCTGATAGGTAAACTAAAAAATGTTCAAACAACGAATACTGCGAATTTACCGCCCAAAATTAAACTATGTCAACCGATCGAAGCGCCACCTGCATATCATTGTCGGTGTTATCAGATTTATATATGTGTGAAAATTTACAAGTCAATCGTGTGATTCAAGCTGAAAATCTAGAATTGGTTTGCAGCAAACCCATCCGCGAGTGTTGTTTATTTTATTTAAATTTTTTAGTAGTGGTCATCACGCGTTTTAAAGCAATGCGAATTGGAGAAAACAAGATACTGGTGAGATCGTTCCTTAGAGATATTTAACATTTTTCTTATTTTCGATATTGGTCAGCATACAGGGGTCCATGCCGTTAACACAATGTGAAACTACGTACTATTCCCAAGCAAGTTATTTCAGAAAAACATTTTGCAAACTTAATTGGTTCTGGTCAAAAACGGAGTACCAACACACGGGTGGTCTCTAATGCTAGTGCTAGTGATATTTGATTAATTCTACTAAAATACTGTTTCACTATTTTGATTTTCCAAATATATTGATGAGTGTACTGACAAGATTTGATTTGAACGCAAAAAAAATCGATTAGTTGCCGATCAAACCCAAAACAGTTTTCAAACGTTGTTGAACTGAAAATCGAGTCCGTTTCGTGGTTTTTATATCAGGTTGGCTCAAATCTCCGTTGTTAAGTGCCAAACCAACACAGTTTCGTGAAAACTGCTTGTTTGATAAAACTAGCCTGGTTCAGTTTTAGTTTTCTCAAGCGAAAACGACGAATGTATTCTAATTCAATCTGTATTGTTATTGATTACTATTACACTAGAACTATGAACTATGAGTATTTATAATTGACAACATTGACATTGACAACATAACATAAGGTTATATGTATATGTATACTGATGGATTACTCGCTACTATTTTAAATCGTTGTATTGCTCCTTTTGCAGGACCGCTTAGCACTTTTTTTAATTGATCGTTCGAACTAGCGAAAATTTCCACTTGTATGGAAGCAATCATTCATGTGTCTCGTGTTCAAGAATGGGGATCGACGAAATGTGGTAAATTATCGCGGGATAACCAGTATCTCTGCTTGTTCCAAACTTTTTGAAATGATCGTCAGTGGGGCTATCATAGATTGTGCAAAGAACTCCATCTCATTCGACCAACATGGATTCATGCCAGGACGATTAGTTGCAACTAATTTAATAACGATTACGTCAAAGTGTATCACTTGCATGGAGACTAAGGCACAGATGGATGTCATCAACACGGATCTAAAAGCTGCTTTTGACAAAATTGACTATAAGATACTGTTATGCAAATTATCTCATCTCGGGATTTCTGCTCAGCTTGTGTCCTGATTAAACTCGTATCTTTCTGGTGGAATTTTACGAGTGAAATTAGATAATAGCACGTCATCGCAGTTTTCGAATATTTCTGGAGTTCCACAAGGCAGTAATTTGGAACCATTGCTATTCACGCTGTTTTTATTGATGTTTCATTGGCTTTGAGAGATGGTTTCAAACTGTGCAGACGACCTAAAATTGTATCTCGTAGTTCGAACTGTGGAGGATTGTCGGCGAATACAGAATCATCCAACTCTTCGTCGATTGGTGCAGCGTAAATAAACTTTTTATCAACGTTCCAAAGTGTCAGGTGATCACGTTTCATCGTAATATGCATCCTGTTAAATTCGGCTACTATACTGGTGGTTCAGTTCTGACTAGAGTGAACCAGGGGAATGATTTGGGAATACATTAATATCAGCGTTACGTCATATGGGATTCATTTCTAAAATCGCTAAGGATTTCAAAGACCCACACTGTTTGAAAGTTTTGTACTGTTCACTGGCTCGGCCAATCCTTGATACCGCATTAGTTGTTTGGTTTCCTTATCCAATTCGTGGGGCTCGATTTTTTCTATTCATCAGCTCACCTCATAATTTTCGATGCAATCCGTAAAATGATGGTAAAGATGAAACTCATCGCTGATCTAAACAAACACAATCACTTATACAGAACACCGCTGACATCAAATTATGATGGTATTGATGATCTCAGTTCTGATTTCGTAGCATCTAACTCTCATTCCTAGTTTTAAAAAGTGAGTACTGAGTTTGGCATCACCGTACCGAGCTACACCGGTGAGTGTATGCTTAAACCACAGAGCTGCCAACACAGCCCAGATTTTCGGTTTTGTTTTTGCTGATACTCAAAACGAGCACGAGCATTAATGTACGAATACAAAAGTCGAACCGTAGCGTGATGTATACCATAAACGATTGAATTTCATGTCTCGAGCTAAACATAATTGGCTACTGAACCGAAAGCGTTTTCCAGTATACGAAAACATGAGTTGAGAATTGGATTGAAATGGCATCGATTCGAACGTTGGCCGCCCATGGCAACTCTGGTGGATGGGGAATACAAGCGAGACAGTGTCATAAGAATCTGATTCAATGTGTTGATGTACAAGCACATCAAATCACAACCAGCGCTGCCAACTATACCGATTTCTCGGTATTTATACCGATTTTTGGACTCGATACAGGAATACAGATATGCTCTCTCAAAATACCGATATTTCAATTTTCATACAGATAAATACCGATTTTCAGTTTTTGTGTTGGATTCCATAGGGGTAAACCAGGTCGAGCGACCTTTTTTTTTTTTTTTTTTGTCGCAAAATCAGTTTTCGCACTAAACTGATGTTTGATTTTTCGAGAAAGATATTGTACAGATAGTTTTTTTCGCCAAATACAGATTTTTGGAAAAAACAGTTGACAGCACTGATCACAACTCACAAATCGTCTCTTAGTGGGTTCTATTATTTGATGTGCACTCAGCGCTCATCTACTGATTGCTTAACACTACGATGTTGAGACGATGTTTTCTCTACACAAATGTTTACCCAGCTACTCAAGTAGCTGTGATGCTTCTGAAACCGATTTACAGGTGAGCTGAACTCAGTGATGATGAAGTACGGAGTTGATTATTGCCAGCCCTGAAACTGGCATAACCAAAGTCGGTTTTTGCCTTTCTCATATAGAAAGGTTATGCAATCACTGTGTGTGTGTGTGTGTGTGTGTGTGTGTGTGTGTGTGTGTGTGTGTGTGTGTGTGTGTGTGTGTGTGTGTGTGTGTGTGTGTGTGTGTGTGTGTGTGTGTGTGTGTGTGTGTGTGTGTGTGTGTGTGTGTGTGTGTGTGTGTGTGTGTGTGCGTATGTGTGTATGTTACGTTTTTTTTCACTAACTTTTCTCAGAGATGGCTGAACCGATTTTCACAAACTTGGGTTCAAATGAAAGGTCTTGTAGTCCCATACAAAATTCCTTAATATCCCGACTTCCGATTCCGGAGTTATGGGGTAAAATGTACAAAAAAATGAAAACATGTTCTGCAGCTTTTTTCATAGATGGCACAACCGTTTTTCAAAAACTTAGGTTCAAATGAAAGGTCCTGTCGTCTCATACGTAATTCCTGAATTTCATCTGGATCCGATTTCCGGATCCGGAAACATAGGGTAAAGTATGTTAAAAATTATATACCATCACTGAAAAGGGCGAAAAACCGTAAAAAGTTTTTTAAATCGATCTCAAATCTTTTCCAATTAATAGTTTTTATCGGTAGACGGTCAAACAAACCGATTTCGGTAATTCTTTTAGGAATCGAAGAAAATTTTTTTGAAGAATACCAGTGTTATATATGATGGTATGATCGATATGAGAAAGGCATCATTACACCACTAGGTGGATTAAAACAGGTTTTTTGACCATCATATAAGTTCTTCAAATTGTAATACTACTAAGCGTAAGTTTGGAAGAGTTTCATACATTTGTTGCATTGTCACTTTAAATGAGGGTTTGTAGTTTTTAAAGCTCATCACCTTACTGTACCACTAGAATTTAAAATCCTTTCATATGAATTTATGTTCATAAAAATCGGTGGAAATTGAGTGCATATTTTTCTCTTTTTATGCGCATATCACCCTGTAATTCAGGAATCGCAAGTCGGATTAACATGAAAATCAAAATTGTTATGAGGGAAAGAGAATGAGACCTTTTTACGAATCTATGTTTGTTAATAGTGGTTCAGCCAAAGATAAATAAGAAAGACATGTATGTCATTTAGGGGTTATCCTATTTTGTGCATTGGGCACATAACCAATTTCTATACTTTATGTTTCGTCTTCGACTCGTCAGTACAGAACAGTTTATGTTGAACTGTTATGTAACCTAGCAGCTCAACATAAACCGCTAGGCAGACATAAAGTTTCTGCTACATACAGAACACTTTTTTTTATTTGCACCGAAGTGCAACGTCTTTACTGTCGTGCCGAACGTAAACGAGTTTCGACTTAAACTGGCCGATTCAGGTGATGGTCATTTAGGGGTTATCCTATTTTGTACATTGGGCACATAACCGATTTCTATACTTTATGTTTCGTCCTTTATGTCTGCCTAGCGATTTATGTTGAGCTGCTAGGTTACATAATAGTTCAACATAAACTGTTATGTACTGACGAGTCGAAGACGAAACATAAAGTATAGACATGTATGTGCTTACAAATATTTAAAAAAAATCTGGTTCGTTCTCGGTACTTTCTAAAAAGACCGCACTCACCGCTTGGTGGAGCACGAGATTAATTGCATTGTTATCATTTCGACCAAAGTGTGCGATAAAATCTCAATATATACAAATGAGCAAACGAATCGAAAGGGTTCTCACGGTTTGACATTTGCATTATGAATGTGATGATGGGAACTCAGCAGTGCAACCAATTTATCACCATTGGTGCCAGTTTCAGGGAGGACCGTAGATGTGCGCCAAAAAAGATCGTGACTGTCATGTCTGCAAATTCGTTTGTGGTTCAGCTATCTCTGAAGAAAGTGAGTGCAAATTTGCGTTATACACACATACACTCAATTTTTTCTATGGTCAATGTATTGTACGTACGTTTGAGAATAAGAAACACAATTTTTATATTTTCTAGTGATTTGCAAATAGCAATTACTTTATGTCGGCTAAGTGAATTTTTTTGATATGCGAGGTGACAGTCCAACATGATTTTCTAATGCACTGGTGAGCCGAAGGTGAAACGTGCAAAATGAATGTTTCTTATACAACAATACTATTCAAAATGACGAACATATCAAGCATCTTCCGAGACTGATTTTGTTTTTAGATAACATATTTATCGATTAAAAATCGATTTTTCCCAAAGTGCCCCCCTTAAACACCAAAGGCGGCACCTATTGAACAATAAGTTTAAAAATGTACCCACAAATATGTGGTTGAAGGTGTCTACACAACCTAAGTAGTGTATATACTACACCAACTCGTCACAGCATGGTCTTATTCCTTAGGATTATTTGCTTTAAACAATTACTAAGTTCACACCAGCGGGTTACAATGTTTATAATAGTTAAATAAGGAAATTTAACTCCATTATGCGAACAGAGTATAAAAACAAAATATAAACAAATTTGTCTATGTTGAGAAAGGTTTTTAGGGCATTTACATCTTTGTCAGCCCTTCTTAATCTGGCTTCCTTTAGACACCAGACGAACGAACTATCACATACTGAGTTACAGAATGGGCACTGGATTCGAAGTTGTCAGTATGTAACAGGTATTTAGTAAACAAAACAATGATTAAAAACTACTTTAAAATATAGATGTCGAATAAATATTTAATAAATGTTCTTACCTGCTGTCGGGAAGTACTTAGTCAACGGTCCACGTTGTAAAGTCGGCAAGGACTGACCGTGATTTAGTTTCAAGTTCAGTACCAGACTGTTTTCGAGCTCACGTGTTTGCTGTTCGGTGGTATTTTGGGTGGTGGTGATTGGAACAAAAACATCATACCAACGACATTTGGTGATTTGATAGGTGCGCATTTGATAGGAGATAAGAACAGGAAACAATAAAGTAACCGAAAGCATGGTATTTAAATGTACAAAAACAGTACCAAAACTGGCAATATTGGAATAAATTTTGTTCATATTTTTAGAGTAACTTTCAATTAGCTATTAATTTTGAATATTACTTCCAACTTTGGTAATGTGTGAAAGGGAAAATGAGAATCCAAAGACTCTCCAACGTAAAAAGAGGCAGGCGCGGATCTAGGAGGTTAATTATGCGAGATTTGTGCAGTCGATGTAAAAATGTCACATTCCTACACACTATAAAAAGACTAACAATGAGACCGTCTTTATAGATTGCAAATGGGACGCCAATCATTACCCTTTAATTCTCAGGTTAGAGTAAGAATAAGTCTAGATCCACCCTTAAGATAATAATTATTGCGTATTTCGTGGTGAAAACGATATGAAAAGGTGAAGCAAAAAAATGTATCTCAACACGTTACCTGTTAGCCTCTCGCAGTGCTATTAACGCATTACAAACTACAGAAAAAAAACAAAGGGAAAATTTTTGTACACTCAAAATCACTACCTTGATAGGAAAGAACCGCAAAAAGCAGTCTCTACTCTCGCAACATGGAGTGTTTTTCTTTCATTGAAATGACATATTAGATCGATCAAGTTGGGGAAAACATGCTGAGTATGGAAGGACCCAATTTAACATTAGTTATGCTACGCTACCAATGTTGCAATAAGCAGCTTGCATCTGTCGTTTTTTGTTATGAATGAAACGTTAGAGGGAATCGTATTTATTCTGTATGAAATGGATGATGCTAGGCTAAGTAAGACAAGAGGAAGAAAAATAGTAGTTATATAGAGAATTTTTTTCTAACCTGAGCTTGTTAAATATACGTCAATATTACTGCCCCTTTTTATCGGTGGAAGGTGCTTGGAACGTTTTGCTTCCAACTTTAGGCGTAAATTATTTTCTAGCGATTTTATTTGCTACAACCAGTAATAATATGGAATAGTTAAAACGTTATACTGAGAATGGCGAAATGCAACTTGAGGATGTTTAACAACAGCCAAATTTGTATCGTACTGTTAGTTAAGTGCAAATATCACAAATTTAATGGTTTTGACAATCATTGGACAAAGACTATTAAATGAATCCCGTTGATACGTAACATGAACGCGTCGCTAACATTATCGATTTTTCACAAATTCTATTTCTGTTTCTCTTCCGTTGAAGGCTGTGGTCAATCATCCAATTTTATGAGTTTCCATAGTATAAAAATTTCAAAATATGGACACTCGTAATAAATAATACATAAAAAGCGGAAAATATTTAATTAAATAGCTAAAATGATAAACAAGCAAGAATAGAGCAGTAGAACCATACTTCAAATGAAATTTTAGGCGGCTCGCGCTCTGCCCGAAAGTACTCGATGTTGATCGTAATCAGACCCTGGTTGAAGAACCTGATGGTTGTGACGATTCCACCGACCGTAGTTAGCATACAAAGGTATCCATCCTCCGTCAGCATATCGTAGGTAATCTTCAGTCCCGGCAAATATTTTTCCAAGTGTTCTCTACACAGCTTGACTATATCTTTGCGAGACACCTCGTCACTTATGCGAGTTGGATCTAGTGAAAAATCTAGCAGCACCGTGTTCGCCGACATTTCTTTTGATATTTGACTGTAGACACGAAAACCACAATAAAATTTCACTGAAAATCTCGCCCTCGCCTCTTTTCCGTTTTATATTATCCGACGATCGAGACACACATGTGCAAACGAAGAGCTAGCATTTACGACACGAACGGCTAACGAATGAAATAGCGCGACCCGGTAAAAGCTTGCATAAAAATCATAAAACTGTATGAACATGTGACGACCAGCATAAAACATAAATGTCAAAATCTGCGGTGTGAATACACTCTAAAAAATTACACAAATCAATTTAAAAAACAACTTTGAAATCTGTCTGAATCTACAACCCGCTTGTGAGAAATTCTGGAAGCCGACAAAAGTCTGGTAAAATTCTGGCTGCTTCAGCAGGCTGAAGTGTGTCATTCTCTCGCCACGTCACGTCTTGCAAATATTGAAAAAAGAGTCAGTTTTTTACTGCTATTGTCTTTTCTTTATTTGAAACGCGAGTAAAACGCTGCTGAGATTGCCAGTTTTTTGTTATAGTTTTCAGATTTAAATTTTACAACTGACATAAACGTTGTCTGAGTTCAAACAAAATTCAGAGTTTAAAAAGGGTTTAGGAGAAGTTAGGTGAGAATTGCAGGTTTACGAAAATTTATGTGGGATTGTGCGGGACAGTGTTGCCATACATGCAGATATATCTGTAGTATTGAGATTTTAAAACCCAAACACTGATCCGATACAAAACACAGATTCTGGAAGCACTAAACAGATTTGTCCAGAACTGCTAATACTAATTACCAAAGTGCGTTGAAATGCCCGAAATTATCCTTCAAAAGAGGATGTTGACAAATGGCTTATAGGTCGTTTTAAATAATATGCAAGGTTTAATACGCCGAATACGAATTGATCAGATTATCTGCATCTGTAACTGTTTTCTTATTCTGACAACTTAATGAATTGGAATAAGTTTACAAATTTAATTTAATTAACAAAATTTCGTCATATTATTGAATACTGATAAATACAGATTTTTTATATGGAGTAAGTATCTAGCACCTCTAGTTCGGGATTAGCGAAATTAGAAAAATATAGGAGAGATTGTGCAAGATTCGAATGGACCTATCTTACTATATGACTTGACCTCATGTTGGTACCGAATTTTCGTTGATGACAAAATGCATCTTCTTCCGATAATCTCAAAAATAAATTACTGAGCTTCTAATACACTCTAATACAATTTTTAAAAATGCTCAATAATCAAGAGTACCCAGATTGCATTTCAATACACAAAAAATATGCAATATACAATGCACTTCTTTTTACATGGCACTCGAATCGAAACGAACCGCCTTCGGTGTAATCCCGGAGCAGAGATGCCAGATATTTTCATAGAAAATCTGTATTAATTCGTATAAAATATCTGTATTTATCTGTATTCGCTAATAAAATGAAATTTCTACAATACAATTATGTTAAAAGGTGTTATTCCAATAGATTATGGTTATAGAGTGGTAGATTAAATTTCATATCTTATATTATATTCATCGACGAAATTTTATAGTTCTTTCCTATCAACAACAATTGAATTATGGTGCCATATACTTGTCTAATTTCAAAATGTTCACTTCATAAGTTGAGATGGATTTCCAAAACCCAATATGCATCGTTAAGTCAGGTAATACAACTGTCAGTCTAGCAATAATGTTTCATGATGCCAAGACTTGTCTAACTTTTAAGTTCAGTTTAGTTATAAATTTTAATATAAATGGATTTCTGTGTTCTTCATTAAATATCTGCACAAAAAATATATATTTTAAAAAGTGATTTGTACGTTGATTCCTATACGTTTATCTCGTCATTGAAATCAAATAATAATAGATAGCTCAAATACTAATAGATAGTTTAATTTTTTCCTTAATACTTTTGATGAAATCTGTATAAATCTGTATTAAATTTAAGAAATCTGTACTCTGTATTAAATCTGTATGCGCATGTAAAAATCTGTATGATACAGATAAATCTGTATAAATGGCATCTCTGTCCCGGAGTTAAGAATCAAACAAAAAATTCTAATATTAGGACACTCTAATTTTAACGGTCGTTTCAAATATATCTAATAATATTCAAATATTTGGGCAAGGACTCGCATGTGTCATGATGGAGCCACGTTACCCTATCAAAAATATCCAGTCTGTCATCTAGACTGTGTTTATTTTTTCATTTATCAGAAGAACTACCATTCATGCAGAATTATTATTTGTAATGTACTGATTTGTATACTCTCATGCGGATTTCATGCAAAGTTGAGTTTATGTTATTGATAATGTATTTGTTGATTCAATAATGTTTTATATTTTTATCAAGAAAAATATTGGTATATTTTATTTATGATCTTATTTGTGTAATGATACAACGAAGTATATTGGTTAATGAAACCGTTTCAATTTTAAGTCTTATAAGCCAGAGAATTTTTCTCTCCCGTGAATAATCAATAAAGTTTACACGAGTTTTAGAATGAAAATTTATGTGCTTTTTTAGTTTTCTTGGAGTTTTTCAACTACTGTATGTATGGATAATACAAAATATTAGCAAACCTTTATAACGTTACATAATACGATTATTGCAAAAAACTACAACAATCAGCCCCATGGGGTTGTTCGAGCCATTGATGTGGAAAAAGGCAACAGACCAAAATTTCTAATGATCGACATTTTCAATTAATCGTAACACATTTGAATCCGCAAATGCAAGAGAGTCTGGTTAGATTGATCTTTATTAGGAACCAACACGTGAACTCAGAATATAGACACTATTTGTCGTGATTTGTATTTGTTTTGTAGCCAATGAAATTACATCAATAGCCCAAATGTATACAATTATATGTTTGTACATGCTTGCGATTCGGATATCGATATTTATGCTTCTCTTCTCTAAGCTTGTGTTCAAGTTTTGTATGCAAGCAGTTATTTCTATAGCGTTTCTCTACCATTACTACCATTCTGCGATTTCGGTTGAAGCGATAAACTTTTTCTCATTATCAATCGAGTTCATCTTATATAAATTAGAAATTAATCTTATGCACTCAAAATTTAGCCTGGGGTAGTTGTCAATTTCTCAGGCGAAACGACATATTTCATCCGATCTTGCATGACTCAAGATCAGAGCACACCAGCTTCAATCGTTTTATGGCACTTTTCGTCTTGCTGTCAAGCAACAACCTACCTCTAGCATACTACGCGTAGGACTGAAACGTTAGCTATAATTTCGCTAATATTTATAGATTCGCGTGCTTTCAACAGCTTCGCTTTTGCATCGATTGACCAATCAGAGTGATGCTTTCCCTTTGATATATCGCTTACTCCTTCAAAATCGTCGTCTATGGCAGGGAAATCCGATATGCTGGAGATTTTTAGCAGACAAAATAGGACACTGCTCGATACTAATAAAAATTTCAATCATATATAATTGAAAATACGTGGCTTCATACAATCAAATCTAATCTTAGAAATATTTCTAATCAAATGATGCAATAATATTAATAATTGATACAAAATAGACTGAGCTATAAGTGTTTAAAACCTGACCACATTTCTACGTGTATTTTTCTTGAGTTTCTAATTTGCACCCCTATATAGAAAACAAAAATGTGTTCCACATTAAAATATTCACCATTAAAACATGATCACTGATGATGAATACATAAAGTATTCGGAATACAAAATACATAAAACAAAAAAACGACGCAAAGAAATTCGGAATATTTTCTAGTGATTGAATGTAGTGGGCTAATCATTCAATTTATAACCAAACTGCTCTTATAATTGATATTCTCGCGAGATTCTTCATTATTTGTTGCAGATCACAATCACTGGCGTGATAACAATATTTCATCTAGCTGATGTATCATAGATTATGGTATCATTGTATAGAAGAACTGAATAATATTCAAACAAGCTCTTTTTATATGGAATTACGACTGGCTTGCAAGATGTTCACTAAAAATATCTAGTTTGTGAAGTGCATATCATATCAGTATGTGAGTGAATATTTTACAGTTTCTCATAAATTTTAAAAGAAATCATAGATAATTTATGTCTCCGCTTAGCGAGATATCAATAATTTATATTATATTCTTATTCGCATAATTTAGTTATGTCTCTGACCCCTTCCGCATTTTTATAAACTTTTTCAAGCCCGCAAAATCTTGTTTGAGCTCAGACAACCTTCAGGCTATTCGCAACGCTGTGATGAATATTAGTTCTAAAATGACAGGCTGTCGTATAATTTAAAATATTCAAAAATAAAACTCGAGCTTGATGATCTCAATGCGAAGATTTAACATCTGTTCTACATTTGTCTGTTAATGTATTGGTGTTATGTCAACTCACTGTGATGTTTCAAATCCGAAACAAACAAACAAAATAAATGGTTTCGGAAACGATATAAAGTTTTGTCACGAACTTCTAAAGAAAATTTCTCGATGATAGTGAGCTACAGTGCTTTTCAATGATACTGTATTATTCAGTGCAAAACTGCTTATATTGACAATTTCTGATATGTCATTCGACGCTTTGACATTTCGCCTGTCAAATCTCGCTACCCACACTTACGTAAGATATTTAAAACAGTGTTCTATTCGTGTTTCAAATTTTCATTAATTTGAAACAAATTCGTCCAGCAGTTTTAAATCTGTTTCAAATTTGTGCTCGTAAAATAGAACTAGATCTCAGCGTTGTGATTGACATGGTTTAGTCGTAGATCTAAAATAGATCAACCCATACGTAATAAAACAGCGTTGCGAACAACCTTAGAGTGATTTCCCCCTAAGAAAACATCAATTCCTTCCTAAGAAAACATTCATTCTTTCCTGCAATTTAATTTTCTTTTTTCTAATGTGACAAATTCGGACAGCCGACAAAAATATGGCCAGATTCCGCACTCACTGTCTAAAAAAGTAATGAATTTAAACTCTCTCTTTCTCCATTTTTTCTGTTCGACTTCTTTTGATATGCGTTAAATCTGCATGTACATAAAGGGTGATTTTTTAAGAGCTTGAGAACTTTTTTAAACAATAAAACGCATAAAATTTGCAAAATCTCATCGGTTCTTTATTTTAAACGTTAGATTGGTACATGACATTTACTTTTTGAAGATAATTTCATTTAAATGTTGACCGCGGCTGCGTCTTAGGTGGTCCATTCGGAAAGTCCAATTTTGGGCAACTTTTTCGAGCATTTCGGCCGGAATAGCCCGAATTTCTTCGGAAATGTTGTCTTCCAAAGCTGGAATAGTTACTGGCTTATTTCTGTAGACTTTAGACTTGACGTAGCCCCACAAAAAATAGTCTAAAGGCGTCAAATCGCATGATCTTGGTGGCCAACTTACCGGTCCATTTCTTGAGATGAATTGTTCTCCGAAGTTTTCCCTCAAAATGGCCATAGAATCGCGAGCTGTGTGGCATGTAGCGCCATCTTGTTGAAACCACATGTCAACCAAGTTCAGTTCTTCCATTTTTGGCAACAAAAAGTTTGTTAGCATCGAACGATAGCGATCGCCATTCACTGTAACGTTGCGTCTAACAGCATCTTTGAAAAAATACGGTCCAATGATTCCACCAGCGTACAAACCACACCAAACAGTGCATTTTTCGGGATGCATGGGCAGTTCTTGAACGGCTTCTGGTTGCTCTTCACTCCAAATGCGGCAATTTTGCTTATTTACGTAGCCATTCAACCAGAAATGAGCCTCATCGCTGAACAAAATTTGTCGATAAAAAAGCGGATTTTTCGAATGGACCACCTAAGACGCAGCCGCGGTCAACATTTAAATGAAATTATCTTCAAAAAGTAAATGTCATGTACCAATCTAACGTTTAAAATAAAGAACCGATGAGATTTTGCAAATTTTATGCGTTTTATTGTTTAAAAAAGTTCTCAAGCTCTTAAAAAATCACCCTGTATAAAATAGTGACGAGTAGCATACGATATCAATATCATTTATTACTTATGTATGCTTTCCATAACAATTTGAAGCGTTTATATATGGACCACATTTTGCAACTCGCTTGAGCTTCTTTCTACAACAAGTAACTCAAAAATGATTTGTTCAAGACATTTCCCGATATCCAGTTTCATGAATCCCATTGATTTTTCCAAAGGGTGGGTACAAAATGCACTCAAATATACTAATTGTGAGCATTCTCTGACATAAATAAGCGTTGTCATACAATAAGTTTTTTATTTCACCACAGACTTAAAACAAATGTACCTACCGTATCTACCAGTGTTTACAATAATTTAGTGTTCGGCACACAAGAAATTGAATTGCCTAGATTTTATTTAGTTTGTTATTGCCTCATCCCATGAATCATTAAAGTCAGTTGTGGCAAGAAATCATTATGTGCTGAATGTAAACATATGTTTGCTTCCTTTCCAACTTGTTTTGTTTCCATGGTATTTTTCGAGCTTTGATTCACTAATACATATCAATGTGAACCAACTTCGTCTGCTTAGAAGTGTCTGGCGAATGGTTCAGTTGGTAGTGCATTCATGAACCATGAAGCGAATGTATGATGCTTATTCAGTTCATTCATTTTCCAAGCACTGCTATTGTATGTCGAGACTCGCAACCAGTAATATTATACAATGTCCACGCTTCATCATATCATTACGAAATAGTTTATTTTCTAAAAATTTACTATACGATGGAAAAAAAGTTTCTTTCCGATAAATAAAACAATTATTTGAAGCAGATATCAAAAATGTGTCACGCATGGTCTCGAATTCAACTTCAAGGCGATTGTACTACATGCGTTCGATAAAATGAACGTAAAAACAAGAACATTGAGTAGAACTACAGCTAAAGCAATGGAAGCTTATACTTATTTGAATGTTCTGCCAAAATGAGCGCTCGTAACTGATATTATTAATCAAGTCGATGGGTTATTCGATTATTTAGCGTTGAAAATTCCTTACTCTTCACTATACGGCGCAGGGTGGCAATAAAAAGTTTCAAAATCAGTCGCGTAACCTTTTCCTGTCATAATTTTGAACGATAATAGTTCAGTCATTTATTGATGGATTGCTATAATTTAACAACCAATCAATTGGGAAACATTTAACTTAAACATGAATGGCAACGTCGTTTCAGTATTTCAATAGCATACTATTGAAACATTTTTTAGAATCGACCCATGTTTTCACGAACCAATCACAGCAGACCATGATGATGTCATCCTCTTGTTTCCTCGTGCACGGCCCAGGGTTGCCACATATACAGATTAATCTGCATTTTACAGATTTTTCAGATAAATTTGTGACCAAGATTCTGTATATGCAGATTATAGATTTTTGGCAAAAAATACAGATTTGTACAGATGATTGATAGCGTGGATTAAAAATTGCTTATGCTTTCAAAAATTGCTTCTGATAAGATGAAAAGATGGCCATAACGTAAGGTAGTAAAGAAGAAAGATTGCCAATTGATCAATCAGATTAAGTTTCACTTTCAGATTGGATTTTGAAAGTTTTTCGTCAAATCATTATTTCGAAAGGCTCCAACGCAAAAACAGCTTCCAGCGTTTTTTCAACCACAAAATCATAAAATTCAGACTAAGAAAAGTTTTGTTTTCTTTAAATTTTTGTTCTAAAGACTTTTTCATTCCGTTGTGCTTCGATTTCTTATCACTTCTATATACAGATTTTCAATACAGGTTTTTGAGCTCCCGATACAGATTTACAGATTTTTCTTCTGAAAAATGCAGATTTCAATGTGGCAACCCTGGCACGGCCAACTGCTTCAATCGTTGGTCTACACCTCGAATTTATATTAGTAGCAGTTCTGCTTCGTTCGGCATAGGGAGGCTTCGCGTCATGTATAAAAAAATACAGCATCATTCTGCGTAGTATAAAGTTTGGCACAGAGAGGAATCTATAAATATATGTAATTTGACCATTTTTACTTCAGTCTGATGCACACCGTATTTGGTAGAGTATACTGAATACCGATCAGCTGTTGATTCTACGGGAACTAGCAGGTCAGTATTGCAGTGTGTAGCGTAACAATTTTCCTCCTCATAATTACCACAATCTGTATGGCTAGCAAGCCGAAACTTGTTTCATCCGAGACGTCAGTTTAGAAATTTCACTTCGGTGTAATACCAAAAAGTGTCTTGCAAATAGCAATAACTTTACGTCTGCCTAGCGGTTTATGTTGAACAGTCAGATCGCGATAGCAGTTCAACATAAACTGCTGCGCACTGATGAGTCTAAGACGAAACGTAAAATCAGAAAACTAAGCATTACCAGTTATGTTTCAGTGTCATCCAGTTATGTTTCAGACATTACCCACCCATTTTTTATTTAACATTTATGACCAAAGATTGGCATCCGATGATAAAAAATTAAAATTTTTAAATTCAAGCTTGTTCAAACTCACTATATTTACTAGAAATCTATGTGCTATGCGATATTCATGGTGAAGCTAATCATTGTAGGGCTATTGCACCAACAGTCATCTTATTAGTAGAGTCGGCATATAATTTTGCAGATTACTCGACATTCAATATATAAACGACAGAAAAAATAGTTCGAAAATTGTTCAATACTGCTGTTATAGCGACGCGAAAACTCGAAGCGAATGCACCTATTTTCATTCCACCCTTAAGGTCAATCTATCGAACAGAGACACGAAAATTTCACTATAACTAATGGTTTTCGTATATGAGATGACTACTGAAACCGTTACCTTATTTATTGATAACCTGCACACCATCGATATTTTGGGTTTTAGGGTCTGCCCGCCGCGTACGAGTGGGTAGCTGCACACTATCCATCGGATGAAAGTACTTAATACTAAGTAATTTTCAGGCAGCGTGTTAATTGCAGTGTGAATTGGTTTTCTTTCGCCTCTTTAGCTCTCATTCTACATATATATCGGTAGTAACATGTGATTAGGGCATATCGCACGATAGGCCCTTGCGAAAGTTACAAAATATAATGCTCATTGTTCGGCTCTACAACCTTCATTTACACAATAATCGATATAATCTCGTAGATAGAAGCCCAATCTACGAAACTGTGTGCAATATACTTCAATTCCATGTTCAAAACTTGAGTAATGAGCATTATTTTTCGTAACTTTCAAAAGTGCATATCGCTCGATATGCCCTAATCACATGTTAGTTATATTATATGCAAACACGCTTTTCGGTGTTGACATTTCGCATTATTTGGCCATGTGTTCTCGAAAAATTGTTAATCTAGAAATTTGAAGTGATTTTCAATTGTGAAGCAGCCCATCGTTCTATAAATTTTCGTAAGTCCATTTATTAATCAGTTCACGATTCGTTTACTACAGTACCATCATTTCAACAGTTTAGTTATAAAACGCATTATAGGATGCCAATTCGGAAGAAAATCAAAATCAGTTCAGCGAAGCGTGGACATCATGAAAAGCACAAGAAAAACTTTGGTAATTTTAAGGGCTCAATTCAAAAAGCCACTCAAAACAAGGGAGATAAGGTTAACATTTTTCGTAAAAAATGCAAGGCGACCCGACAAGTGGCAAAAAAATCCAATGATTGCAAAGGAATTCCCTTGAGGTTGCCCGATGTTAATGTAGATGATATTGGCGATATGATTGACGATTTTGCGGGTACCATGTCATCTGACAATAGTATCGATTCGGTCGTTATACCTAGCAATATTTCAACAGAACGTGCTGATGTAAAAAAGAGTGCCGAACAGATTGAAGATGAATATCGCATTCAAGCTCAAAATCAACTAAACTATGTGGGTAAAACAAAACCACTTCTGCCAATCAAAACTAAGAAGGGCGGTATAATCAATCGTAATGCTGAAATAATTCTTAAGAAACCAACTGAAATCGAAGAACGTGAGTCTATGGAAGCTATGGAGACTAACAACGATGAATCTGATATAATCCCAGTAGAAAAAATCAAAGTTAGTACAACTGATTTGTTGATGGAACGATTCGAGGATATAGAGAAACAAAAATATATGATTGGCATAACATGTGCATCGATTGTAGAAAATCCTGAACTGAAGGTAACCAGCCTACAATTGCTATTGGATTTAATTACTGAAACAAATCTTGATGCAAAAGTTAACATGTTTGTAATTCGAAAATTGGCCCTAATTTCTTTGGTGGAAGTATTTAAGGATATTGTTCCTGAGTATAGACTTGGAATTGTAGATGCGAATTCACAGAAGTTGAAAAAATCCACCTTGTTACGCGTCAATTACGAGAAAGAGCTTCTATTGCAGTATAAAAAATTTCTTGTGCTGTGTGAAGAATTTACTCAAATCCTACATCGTGGTCGGGTAAAACAAAATCAATCCTTAGGTGAAAAAGTACAAATAGCAGAAATTGCTGTACAATGCATCTGTGATTTGCTGATTGCGCATCCATATTTTAACTACAGTTTAAACAAAGCGCAAATGCTTGTTACTCTGTTGAACAACGATCGCGAGGATATTCGTAAACGAATATATGCGTGTTTTGTAGCAATTTTTAAGGTGGACAATCGGTTTGACATAAGCATTCATATTGTTCGTCACATTAACCAGTTGGTGAAAAAGAAGCAACATGCCGTGCACTCAGAAATGATAGGTTGTCTTAAATATTTACCAATAAAAGATATTAATGTGGACGCTGAAAAGGAGCATGAAATGAAATTGAAAAAACTGGAAGCGAAAAAATCACGCGTCATCAACTTATCCAAACAGGAACGCAAGCGCAAAAAGAAACTTAAAGAGCTGGAAAAAGAACTGTTTGAAACAAAAGCCGAAGAAAACAGTCAAGTTAAATTAAAAAAGTCAACTGATCTATCGAAACTTGTATTCATGATTTTTTTCCGGATTTTAAAGACAGCACCAAAATCAAAGCTTTTAAGTGTCACCCTAGAAGGACTTGCCAAGTTTGCACACACAATTAATATCGATTTCTTTTCGGATCTAATCGATGTGCTCGATAATCTTTTAATTCATGGCGATCTTGGCTATCGAGAACAATTGCACTGCATTAAGACGGTATTCACTATTCTCAAAGGACAAGGCGAGATTCTCAATATTGATCCAGCACGATTTTACACACATTTATATAAAAATCTGTTGAGCGTTCATGCTGGAAAAACCCACGATGATTTGGAACCTATACTTATGACACTGGATAACGTGCTGCTTAAACGCCGTAACAACATCACCTATCATCGATATTTGGCATTTGTAAAACGCCTATCTACGATGACTCTACAGCTGCTGCACTTCGGTACACTCGGTTGTCTTGGTGTTATAAAAATGGGATTTGTTTTAAACTCTTCACTAGATGTCTTGTTGGATACTGAATGCGTTGTAGGATCGGGCAAATATGATCCGAATGTAGAAGATCCGGAATTCAGCAACGCAAGCTCCACCAATTTGTACGAACTATCAGCATTGCATAGACATTATCATACACATGTTAGAAGACTGGCCTGCAATATCGCTAATAACGTTCCCAGTTCTGGGCCAGGTATGCTGCCTCCTGCATTAGCGAAACTAACACCGTTAGATCTGTTCATCAGACATGACAGTACTAAAATGGCATTTGTTCCCGTTATTCCTGCTCCAAAGGAAAATAAACAGTTAACAAGTAGAGTGCACAGGTTTAACGATCCAGAGCTTGAAATGATTTGTTCTCGTGTACAGCGAGCTCCATGCAATGGAACAGAATTTTTTTTTTTTGAAAAATCATGTAAGATCAATAAATAATGTAAATGTTAAGAAATTTTGTTTAAAAAGTTCGAAAATATAAAATTATTGGCTAAAATCCTGACAAGCGAAAAAATATTCGGCAGGAAATTCTAAAATCTTAACACAGAACTCCTGAGTGAGCAGTTTGCATATATCGCGACTATGTAGCTTAGGTGCCATAATGGTATCATGTCAGACTTTTCACATGCTGTAGTTTTGATCCATATTCTTTTCGGTCCGCTTAGAGACTAGAACTATTTCGTGTACGAACGTCATTATTCTTCCCATTTTTTCTGACCGGTCAGAGAGGAGTCCTATAATTTCTTGCTGTATGTAGAAGCCGCCTTCATCCCACTCGGTCCATTGTCGCTTGTTGCCAGCACTGCAGACTGCGGAGGTTTCGCAGGTCGTTCCCTACTTGATCGATCCATCGTCTTTTTTTTTATTTAAAAGATATTTTATTCAGGCCTATTTGCGTACAAACTTTACGTGGCCGATTTAGCTGAGTTTTCAGATAAAAATTTTAATGTGGAACACATTTTTGTTTTCTATATAGGCGTGCAAACTAGAAACTCAAGAAAAATACACGTAGAAATGTGGTCAGGTTTTGAACAATTACAGCTCAGTCAATTTTATATAAATTATTAATATTATGTCACCATTTGATTGGAAATATTTCTACGTTTTGATTTGAATGTTCATAGGCATGTATTTTTAATTGTGTATCATTGAAATGTTTGATTAATAGCTAGCAGTGTCCTATTTTGTCTGCAAAAAATCTCCGGCATACTGGATTTCCCTGCATAGTCGACGGTTTTGAAGAAGTAAACGATATATCAAAGAGAAAGCATCGCTCTGATTGGTCAATCGATGCTAAAGCGCAGCTGCTGGAAGCACGCGAATCTATAAATATAAGCAAAATTATAGCTAGGGGTAGGTTGTTGCTAGACAGCAAGAAGATCGGATGAAATTTCATGTTATGTCGTTTCGCCTGACAAATTGACAACTACACCAGGGTAAATTTTGAGTGCATAAGATTAATTTCTAATTTATATAAGATGACCTCGATTGATAATGAGAAAAAGTTTATCGCTTCAACCGAAATCGCAGAATGGTAGTAATGGTAGAGAAACGCTATAAAAATAGCTGCTTGCATACAAAACTTGAAGTTTGGCGAAGAGAAGCATAAATATCGATATCCGTATCGCAAGCTTAAATATCGATATCCGTATCGTGTACAAACATATAATTGCATACATTTTGGCTATTGGTTTAATTTTGTCTTCTACAAAACACATACAAATCACGACGAATAAAGACTATATTCATTCCCCTTTCCCTGTTTTTTCACCATCTCGATGGCAACTAATTAGATCTCTGTCGTTTTCAAACATTTTGTTCCCACACCCCTTTTTTACCCCGTTTCCCACAATATTTACTTCTTTTTTTTTCATTCTCTTCCGTAACATCACCATCACCGGAAGACCGCTCCAGTCAATGACCAGCATGCGGGCCACCCGCCGGGCCTTCGTAGCCTGGGGGTGTTTCCCGCGGACCCACACGGACCGAAGGATGCGGCCAACATGGATATTCGCCATTTGGAAGACCCTCACCCAATATTCAATTCACCTCGCCTGCTGAAAGCTGAATTGTCGAGAATCCGCTACCCCGATACTACATTACATAATAATACTATTCTAGTTTTAAGTTAGTCGTAATTAAGATTAGTAAATACCCTTGGCATCTTAGAGCTTAAGCAGTGTGCCTTAATATTATAATATATTATTGAATAAAAAAAAAAAAAAAGGCTATATTCTGGGTTCGCGTGTTCGGTTATGGTTCCTAATAAAGTTCAATCTAAGCAGACTCTCATGCATTTGTGAATTCAAAAGTGTGACGATTGATTGAACTGTTTGATTGTAGATCATTAGAAATTTTGGTTGCCTTGTTCCACATCAATGGCTCGAACAACCCCATGGGGCTGATCCTTGTAGTTTTTTTGTATTGGATCTCGTTGTCACCCTTTTTCTAGGGGGAGAGGAGCTTCCGTTTGAGTCCTGCGAGGATTGAGGGGCAGTTTGTTCGTGGTTCGTCTCGTCATGCATTGCCGTGGTATTGTTGTTGATTTCGTTGCTAGTTGCTGTAGATGCGCCTTGTTGTACATTGTTTGCAGTTGCTGGTTGGTTGGATGGTAAGCTGTTAACTTCAGCTGGTGTACTTTGTTCTATAGGGGTTACGTAGGATGGTTTCGTTGAAGGGGATACTTCCCTGTTGTTGGTGACTGTCACAGGTGTACTGGGGTTGCTTGGGGTTGATGTGAAGGAAGCACCGTTGTCCTTTGGTATAGTTGTCTCCATGTCCGGTTTATCACATGGCTTACCATAGTGAACAGCTTTTTGGCAATATTGACATTTGGCCATCTGATTGTCATAGGTAACAAATGATTTGCACGGTATTCTTGTATCCTGACCGAATGTCACATAAGAAGGTATAGGCCTCCTCAAGCGCATGCGTAACAAACGTACGCCATTTAGAATACCGGGGAAAAAATTCTTCCACTTTTCTTTTTCGATAGAGAGAATCTCTCCGTATTGGGACATAGTTGCGCGAATATAAGGATCGATGACGCTTGAGGGAAGATCATGCACACGCACTTCTATAGCACTATCTTTCATATATACTGGAATGTTGTACTTGATATTTTCATGCTCCACATAGTGCACATTATTATTGTCTTTAGTTGCATCCAACTCTTTATAAAACTGAATATAAACAACATTATTGGTCTTATTGCATTGAAGTAAATGCACACGTTTAATGTCAAGATGCATTTGCTCCTTAAACAAACCTTCAAGTTCTCGTATCGAAGGTCGAATTTTGCACTGTCTGACGTCAACAATAATTGTATTCTTTCGTACCGGCGGTAGCATTTGTTCGTTTGGTTCACTCATTTTCGAGGTCTATTGTTCACTACACAATACTGTACTTGGTTTCTTCTGTCCCCAACGTAAGCGGTTTTGTTTTATAAGGATGGGATGTAAACCCGAACTGATCCATCGTCTTGATGTGCGCCCGTATTCTTGTTCCTGTAGGGTCACCCGTAAGAACCATCTTCACCGGGTCATTTTTTGGCATCCTTACGACGTCCAACGCAAACATCCGATTTTTGCGGTATGCACAATGTGTGGTTGTTCGAGCTGCTGAAGCAACTCGTGGTTCTTTCGTCTTCCATCTGCACTTAACCATGGTATGGAACACATTCTGTTAAAAAACATCAAGGGTGCGCGTTGATCCCAAATACACAAAATCGTTGACCACCTCGATTTCGTCCCCGTCGATCCGAACACGGGATGGGAGGTTAACATTGTCGTACTTCGAACTTCTTCCTCTGATGCATTTTTTGAATGTCGTACAATTTTCACTCTTCGCTCTTCTGTGCGGTGGACAGTTCATTTTTCGAGACGAATGTGTGTTTTATAAATATGATGTTCGCACTAAAAGAGAATAAATGAATTGATTACTCGAACATATTTTTCGTCGGAGCGCGTAATGTCACTGCTGTGGGAAAATTACCAATCCGCGCACGATTCAAGTAACATAGTAATCGTTGGATACAAGTGTGCACAGAGAAAAACATTCAACACCCGTGGTTACGTACGGAAAATAACAACTAGAAAACTATATAAGCAGTGCGCTCGCTTTTCTTGTTACAATCACTGTAGGAGAAGTGATTAAAGCGGAAACCAATTTCGAGCGCGAAAGATTGTTCGAAACAAAAGCACACAAATAACACCAAAACAACAATGAATTCAAAAGAACATCGTCTGAAGAAGCCTATGAATGGTATAGGGAATGGAGTTGGCCCGAAGAAAAATATATCGGCCAGAAAAAATCCTAAATATGACCACATCCAATCAAAAGTCGGTCGATATAACAATGAAAAAGCCGAAAACATGTCTGCACACAGAAATTCAAACATTCGTGCTAACAAATCGGTTTTGAAAAATCAGCCGGCTATTCCGAAAAAGAAAATCTCCAGGGCGGATAAATTTAAGAATATACTATCACCTGTTGGTAAGTATATTCGCAGCCCTACTAGGAGATAGTACTGCTTGCTTAGTGATTCAAACCGACGAAACGTTTGAAAATGAAAACCATACTACACAGCAAGCAGTTGAGGCTACCGAAGTTGATGATGTGGAAGAAGTAGTACGGTCTAATGTTTTTCCAAATAATGTGGAAACCGATCGAAGCGATCAGGAAGCATTAACTAATGACGTGGAAGAGTTTCCAAACGATCAGGAAGCATTTTTGAATGATGTACAGCAAGCTGTATTGCAACTTTTTGTGCTTGGATTTCTAGTTATTATTTTTCTTTACTATTTTTCATATTATTTTTACGTTTCGTCTTTGACTCATCAGTGCAGAGCAGTTCAAATTTAACTGCTTAGTTCTAAACTCAGCAGTTCAATTTGAACTGCCAAGCAGACGTAAAGTTTCTGCTATTTACAGAACACTTTTTGTTTGGCAACGGAGTGCAATGTCTTTTCTGACGTGCCGAACGAAAACGTGTTTTCGACTATTTCTGGCCGATGCAGGTATGGTCATTTAGGGGTTAGCCAAATTTTGTGCTAGAGAACATAACCGTTTTTATTATTTTTACGTATTCTTCTGTGCGGTGGACAATTCATTTTTCGAGAGGAATGTGTGTTTTATAAAAATGATGTTCGCACTAAAAGCGAATAAATGAATTGATTATTCGAACATATTTTCCGTCGGAGCGCGTAATGTCACTGCTGTGGAAAAATTACCAATCCGCGCACGATCCAAGTAACATAGTAATCGTTGGATACAAGTGTGCACAGAGAAAAACATTCAACACCCGTGGTTACGTAGTAACCAGGGTGAAGAAAAATAACAACTAAAAAACTATATAAGCAGTGCGCTCGCTTTTCTTGTTTTAATTACTGTAGGAGAAGTGATTAAAGCGGAAACCAATTTCGAGTGCGAAAGATTATTCGAAACAAAAGCACACAAATAACACCAAAACAACAATGCAATGAATTCAAAAGAACATCGTCTGAAGAAGCCTATGAATAGGGAATGGAGTTGGCCCGAAGAAAAATATATCGGCCAGAAAAAATCCTAAATATGACCACATCCAATCCAAAGTCGGTCGATATATCAATGAAAAAGCCGAAAACATGTCTGCACACAGAAATTCAAACATTCGTGCTAACAAATCGGTTTTGAACAATCAGCCGGCACTTCCGAAAAAGAAAATCTCCAGGGCGGATAAATTTAAGAATATACTATCACCTGTTGGTAAGTATATTCGCAGCCCTACTAGGAGGTATAGTGCTGCTTGCTTAGTGATTCAAACCAAAACGTTTGAAAATGAAAACCATACTACACAGAAAGCAGTTGAAGCTACCGAAGTTGATGATGCGGAAGAAGTAGTACGGTCTAATGTTTTTTCCAAATAATGTGGAAACCGATCCAAGCGATCAGGAAGCATTAGCTAATCACGTGGAAGTGCTTCCAAACGATCAGGAAGCAGTTTTGAATGATGTACAGCAAGCTGTATTGCAAATTTTTGTGCTTCGATTTGTAGTTATATTTCTAACCTTATTTTTCTTCACTATTTTTCATAGTTTGTTCGGTTTTCGCATAAAAACTATTTCTAGTTTCGAGCATGTAGACTTTTCTAGAAATAACAATCAAATTTTCAAAATTGCAAAACTGGGCTGACATTATGAATCTCGAATCGAGTTGCTCGAAACGATTATTTTTGAAGTCGATTCGACTGAACTGAGGCATTACGTATCGCTTTCGACCTCGTGATCGAGATCCTAACAATGTGGTACTAGATTTCGACTGACGCTGCTCGAACTGTCATAACCAGAGATGCCATTTATACAGATTTGTCTGTATTATACAGATTTTTACATGCGCATACAGATTTAATACAGAGTAGAGATTTCTTAAATTTAATACAGATTTATACAGATTTCACCAAAAGTATTAAGGAAAAAAATTAAACTATCTATTAGTATTTGAGCTATCTATTAGTATTTGATTGCAATGACGAGATAAACGTTTAGGAATCAACGTACAAATCACTTTTTAAAATATATATTTTTTGTGCAGATATTTAATGAAGAACACTGAAATTCATTTATATTAAAATTTGTAACTAAATTGAACTTAAAAGTTAAACAACTCTTGGCATCATGAAACCCTATTGCCAGACTGACAGTTGTATTACCTGACTTGATGTTGCATATTGGGTTTTGGAAATCCGTCTCAACTTATGAAGTGAACATTTTCAAATTATACAAGTATATGGCACCATAATTCAATTGTTGTTGATAGGAAAAAACTATAAAATTTCGTCGATGAATATAATATAAGATATGAAATTTAATCTACCACTCTATAACCATAATCTATTGGAATAACACCTTTTGACATAATTGTATTGTAGAAATTTCATTTTATTAGCGAATACAGATAAATACAGATATTTTATACGAATCAATACAGATTTTCTATGAAAATATCTGGCATCTCTGGTCATAACATACATAACAAACCCATATACATAGCAATCATGAAAAAAAATTAAACTGAATTATTGTTTGAGTATTTTCGATTACATTTATTCAGTTCAAGTACTGAAAAGAAGCAAACTGTTTGTAATACTGCGGTTTTAAGTTGCCGCACGAAATTAACATGAACACATTTCTGAAATTTAAATCAAGAAGCAGATTCGTTTCCACTCCATTTGAAAACGTAAAGAATTTTTTCAAGCGTGTTCTAGTACACAATTTATCGATGAACTTTTGAAATTATAATAAAAAAAATTCTGCATTTTTCATGTATTGTTTCAAGTCTAATACAATTTACGTCATCCATATGTGTAGTTTAATCAAAGGCTTTTAGGTTTTGCAGCTTTCTTTGTAGTATTTTATCATATTTATTAGAAGATATTGCTTTAGCTAATATACCAGGAGCAATCCATTCTTTGTAGTCTTCATAATCTATTTAGGTACTATTGAAGAGTCAAATACACGCTAATAGCACGAGATTGTGATGCTTTTGGCATATTCTAAATACTTTCAAGGTGTTTGGACAAATTTTTCAATTTACTTGAGTTAGATATATGGGTAAAAATGGCTGATTGGCTCATTGTTATCGAGCCAATAAGCTTTTTCCTACAATCCGTTTAGGCGACGTTTTCTGTCCACAGGATTCAGAAATTTTATTACAAACTACAGTTACTGGGCATAGGTTAGTTTCGACTTACTTTTGTTATTTTAAGTAAACACCACGCAGCTTTCAATTAATATGCTTTCTAAACAGTTCGACTTGTACATAATATTCCAAACACACAAAATATATACAACGATATACAAAACAATGCATTAAAATAAAGATTTACAATACTAATATGTTTATCAAAATCTAAGATGTTATCGATAATACCTAAATAAAAAAGAAACGTATTCGAAAACTCATAGTCGATAGTAATAAGGCTTTCGACCATTTCTTATCGAGTTCAGTCGTTTACGAGCTCGATTGTTTTGGTTCCATAATGCCAAAACTTCTCGATAATCTAATACTTCTTCGAGTGAAGTCGAACGAAGCTCGATGATCGACTTCGAATCGAGAACCATAATACGAAACGTGGTCGATTCGATAAAATTTCAGTCGAATCGAGATACATAATGCCACCCCTGTACTGTGCCTTCTGGGATCTATACGGTTTTGCCTTTCTCATATAGAAAGGTTATGCAATCACTTGAAAAACCGACTAGTGTGTGTGTGTGTGTGTGTGTGTGTGTGTGTGTGTGTGTGTGTGTGTGTGTGTGTGTATGTGTCAAATAATCTCACTAGGTTTTCTCGGAGATGACTAAACCGATTTTGACAAACTAGGATTCAAATGAAAGGTCTCGTAGTCCCATACGGAATTCCTGAATTTCATCCGGATCCGACTTCCGGTACCGGAATTATAGGGTAAAGTGTGTTCAATATTGCACACCGTCACTTAAACCGGCGAAGCAAAAAACGTAAAAATTTTTCTAAACTGGTCTCAAAACTACACAAATCGATATTCATTATCAGTAGGCAACTAAACAAACCGATTCCGGCTATCCTGGTTCCCGGTATCCGGTTCCGGAAGTACCAGAAATAGTGGTCATATATACCAAAATGGATCTCACTCACTTTTCTCAGCGATGGTTTGACCGATTTCCACAAACTTAGATTCAAATGAAAGGTCTCGTGGTCCCATACGGAATTCCTGAATTTCATCCAGATCCGACTTCCGGTTCCGGAATTATAGGGTGAAGTGTGTTCAATATTGTACACCGTCACTTAAACCGGCGAAACAAAAAACGTGAAAATTTTTCTAAACTGGTCTCAAAACTACACAAATCGATAGTCATTATCAGTAGGCAACTAAACAAACCGATTCCGGCTATCCTGGTTCCCGGTATCCGGTTCCGGAAGTACCAGAAATAGTGGTCATATATACCAAAATGGATCTCACTCACTTTTCTCAGCGATGGTTTGACCGATTTCCACAAACTTAGATTCAAATGAAAGGTCTTCCGGTCCCATACGGAATTCCTGAATTTCATCCGGATCCGACTTCCGGTTCCGGAATTATGGGGTAAAGTGTGTTCAATATTGTACAACGTCACTTAAACCGGCGAAACAAAAAACGTGAAAATTTTTCTAAACTGGTCTCAAAACTACACAAATCGATAGTCATTATCAGTAGACAACTAAACAAACCGATTCCGGCTATCCTGGTTCCCGGTATCCGGTTCCGAAAGTACCGGAAATAGTGGTCATATATACCAAAATGGATCTCACTCACTTTTGTCAGCGATGGTTTGACCGATTTCCACAAACTTAGATTCAAATGAAAGGTCTCGTGGTCCCATACGGAATTCCTGAATTTCATCCAGATCCGACTTCCGGTTCCGGAATTATAGGGTAAAGTGTGTTCAATATTGTACACCGTCACTTAAACCGGCGAAACAAAAAACGTGAAAATTTTTCTAAACTGGTCTCAAAACTACACAAATCGATAGTCATTATCAGTAGACAACTAAACAAACCGATTCCGGCTATCCTGGTTCCCGGTATCCGGTTCCGAAAGTACCGGAAATAGTGGTCATATATACCAAAATGGATCTCACTCACTTTTGTCAGCGATGGTTTGACCGATTTCCACAAACTTAGATTCAAATGAAAGGTCTCGTGGTCCCATACGGAATTCCTGAATTTCATCCAGATCCGACTTCCGGTTCCGGAATTATAGGGTAAAGTGTGTTCAATATTGTACACCGTCACTTAAACCGGCGAAACAAAAAACGTGAAAATTTTTCTAAACTGGTCTCAAAACTACACAAATCGATAGTCATTATCAGTAGGCAACTAAACAAACCGATTCCGGCTATCCTGGTTCCCGGTATCCGGTTCCGGAAGTACCAGAAATAGTGGTCATATATATTAACGAGTCGTGGCTCGTGGGTTTCAAAAAAAAATATATTTTTATTCACATTAACTCTTAACTAATTACAAACGTCTTACTTCTACGCGTACACGAACTGTACCGCTCAACTGAAATCAATTAACTGACTCTCCTAAGCCCGATCATGGCTTTACCTGCGCTAACCTATTCTGCTGATGCACGCGTCTCATCGATATCCTGCTGATGTGGCGGTGGACTTCCGTTCTTCTTCCAGGGATCGTCGCTCGTCGTTGCTATGGTCGATCTGTCTAGTCAGCGTTTCTTGCTGTAGGCACCCGTGTGTTTCTGGTGTTGTTACTAATGAAGTTCTGTTGGGTCAGCAGTTATTATGGACGGGATCATTGTAACTCCTCCGGGGGGTGAAAAAGCATGTCCTCATGCGTCCTGATTTTGTTGATTTGCCTGTGATGAGCTTTTGGTTCGTCTTTTCTTCACGAGTTTAATAATAATTTTGTATAATAGTTTTCGGTGATAGAGGAAAGCATAAACAGAAATCGTAATGGTGAATATCATTGAGATGGAGATTCCACCGAGCAGACTCCAATTCCATAATTGACTTTTGAATTGCATCAGGTAGACGTGTTCCAATTTCTTCCTGTTGGTTATTGTCATGTTGTTTATCAATTCCAGGACGTTTTCCTCCGATTGTTGATCTATCAAAAGGTTGTGCATTGCTCCTTGTAGAATTTCCGACGTTATTGCTTTTGAATACGATGAGAAAGTTTGATTTTTATAATTAATGGAGCAATTTGTAAAAGATATCAAAATATTTCCGGTTATGTTCCGATCATCTGGACCGCAGTTTGACTGCAACAGATCATTTTTAGCATTGCTTATGAGTAGCAGATCGTCTGTTAAAAATTGTGTCTTAGTTTGAGGTGATTCTTTCGTTATGCATTTACCGCGTCGTCCTTCTATTAGGGGTTGTATACAACTGTCGGAGAACTGGTTAATGAATGTTTTTTGTTGGATGTATTCATCTGGTTTTGTCGTCAAGTATAAGGTTTTTCTCGTTTTTATCAGATAATTTGGGTACTGAGTAATTATCTGTTGTTTCGTGGGTAATGGAATTATACGTACTATTGATGCTTCTTCTTGACTAACTTGTGGGATTCGTACGATGTACAATAGTGTTTCATCGTTGACGGCTATTATTGGTTTTACCAAACTGAGCGCCTCATCTGGAAGCTCTGTTCTTATGCCTTGATCATCAAGGATAGACTTAACAATTGATATTTCATTCCATGAAAGAATTTTGTTGCTGGTTAACGAGATTTTGGATAGTATGACGGCGTCTGAAATATCTTCTAAAAGTTTATTGATGATGTCTATTTTCATTATCGTGACGATGGTGTCTATCTCATTTAATACGAGTTTGTTTGCTGCTTTGTTCTCCGTCACCTCTTTAATGGCTTTTGTAACTGCTTTGAGGCGGTTTCCGAGTTGCTCATTCACTTTATACTGTTGGTTGTTACTGCTTATCAGCTCGTTCATGGTTTGGTTGATAATTCTTAGGTCCGTTGCGTCTGGACTTCCACCTATCCACTTCCATATTGTTCCGATCGATTCGAGACTTCTAACTCTGCGATTCCTAGGCATAATTTCTAAGAAATTTGAATGAAGTTCTCTAATTTTGTGTTTTGCTATTTGGCTTAAGTAATTATCAGACTTTGAATAAATTAGATTAGACAAGAGATTTATGGTACTTTCCAAATCTGTTATATTGATTGGATGTATTATATTTATAGTATCTGTTTGTATTATGCACTTTCCTGTAATAAGTGTCAAGATTGGTTGGTCGTTTAAATTTGAAATTTCTAGGTTCTGACAATATACAATCGTGCTGATTAAGAAACAAAATGTTAATTTTCTGTCTATCATTTTTCTTATTCTGTCTCAGTTCGTGTTTTTGGTTTTCGTTTGTTATTAATTATTGATACTAGTAGTTGGTTATTTTTCGCTTCCTGGTCTTGTCTTGTGGCTAGAATTAGAAGAGCAAATGAAATGATTATAAGTTGGGTTTATTTGACTTAGAGGGTATCCTTTCTTGTTTTTTTTTTTTTTTTTTTTTTTTTTGATAACATTCATAATATTGGATTCCTGAAAAGATAAAAAGATAATCAATTAATTTGGGTTCCTTAGTCTTTTCAGTTTATTTTTGTTTCTCTTCACGTTTCTTGTTATCATTATGGTTCTGTCGTTGTTTTTAAGGCATTTTGTTGTTGAAAATCTTGGGTCTAGTTTTTTTCTGGTGTTCTTTTTCAAGTGAACGCTGCTTTCTTCGTTTACTACTGGTGGTTCTTCTTTAAGCTGGTTATGTTTTTTCATTTTATTGGCTGCTTTATTAAGATGTTTTGAAACATTTTCGAAAATTTGGTTAGCCCTTTCTGTTATTTCGCTACGATCTGTTGAGTTTCGTTGATTAAAGATTATTTCGTTGGGTGTGTAGGTCGTAGCGGAGTGGATTGTGTCGTTATACAATGATGTAACTATTTGAACTATTGCTGGTGAACCAGTTTCTTTAAATTTATGTTTGTTTGTGTTGTAGAGTTCGATTATTGTGCTGTGTGTTTTCTCTATTTGACCGTTCGATTCTGACGATGAAGCAAATTCAATGCGGGTTCCGAAGTTTGCCAAAAAAATTTGAAACTGAACGCTTGTAAATGAAGCTTCGTGGTCGCAAATTATTTTTTGAGGAGGTTGAAACGTTCTAAAGTATTGGGATAATGCATTTTTAATGTCGGTGAGGTTGCGTGAGTTGATCTGGATTAATTGTAAATGTTTTGAAAAAGCGCAAATTAAGGAAAGATAGTAAAACTTATCCATGCTGAAAATGTCCATGTGGACTCGGTTAAACGGTCTGTTTTCTATTGGGCGAGGTGAAATTTTAATATTATACGGTTTACGCTCGTATTTATGTTGAGCGCAAATTGGACAGGAGTTGATGAGCTGGCGAATCTTCTTCGTCATTCGAGGGAAAAAGTATGAACGTTTGATTTGATTTTCTACCTCCGTTACTCCACGGTGAGCACGTTCGTGTTCTTTTATTACGATAAGGTCCTGTCTGGTTTCGAGAGCTACATCTTCGACGATGTTTTGCGTGATTACGAAATGAATGTTAGAAAAGTTTGTTCTATAAACATTTTGTATTAGTTGTAGCATGTTCTCCGGAGCGAGGACTGCTGTTTGTCTTCCGTTAGTATATGTTTTAAAGTTTTGTGTTATGGATTCTAGGTTATGATTGGGTGAGCAAATTGTTATCCTTCTGAAATTCGGAAATGGGTGCTCTGTTATACCGTTTTCGTTTTTGAACCTAGACGCGCGCTACTCTGACTCCGAGTAAAACGAACACGTTTTACGCGCCCTAAACAACAACTCATGAAAAAAAGATAAAATAAACAAACTCGACTGGATGCGTGGTGCGACCCGAAAAAATTTTCAGAGCGAAACTACGCGATTGGAGTCCGCTCTAGAGCGACCTCAGGTTGCTAAAACAAACATATTAAACGTTGTTTGGGCGACTCTGGGTCAGCTTTCGGGCTGCTCTGATCAATAAACGAAAACGGTATTAGTATGCTGTGGAAATTGGTTTGTTTGAATATGATTTGGTTCCTGTAGTTGTTAATTGGTCTCTCTGTGAAGTGAATGAAATAATCTTCTGATGACTCCGCGGAGTGAACTGTTTCGTCATCGGATTGGTTGGAGCTGTTGTTACTGGATGTGTTAACGTGTACTTCTAAGTTGCTATTGTCGTTTTCGATTTTTCGGCTTAAAGCGTCCGCTACGACGTTCGCTTTTCCGGGTTTGTAAGAGATGTCGAAATCGTAAGTGGCGAGTTCGAGGCGCCAACGGAGTACTTTTGAATTTTTGGTAGCTGTTTGGATGAATGTTAGCGGTTTATGATCTGTTACCATATAATATATAGGAATTTCTTTCCTTTGGCGACGGAAAGCCAACTAGCCCAAATAAAATTCACGTTGTGTATCGTTTCATAACATTTATATTGAGCATGCACTCTTTCTCCTTCCGTCTGCCTTCTTCTTTTCACAAAGCTTCATCATTTATCCACAACTTTCTATACTAGCTTCTCCTTTCTCTCATCTCAATTCTTTCTTCCCTGTCTATACCTTCAACTGATCTATGCATACTCAAAACTCTACTCACGGTACCGGAGCTTCCCTGTTCTACTTGCCACCAATTGCCTTCAGCACGGGATTTCGATCGTCGATGCAGTATCAGCACGGGATCTGATGAACGTCGGTATCGTGTCAGCACGGGATTTCGATCGTCGATGCAGTATCAGCACGGGATCTGATGAACGTCGGTATCGTGTCAGCACGGGATTTCAATCGTCGATGCAGTATCAGCACGGGATCTGATGAACGTCGGTATCGTGTCAGCACGGGATTTCGATCGTCGATGCAGTATCAGCACGGGATCTGCTTTGGATTGTCAGTGGCTCGACCAGTGCGAGACTCGCTCACTAGGCGCGAAGGCCAGCTTAACACCCAAGGGGAAACTCCACAACAGCAAAACTTCAAATGAGGGAACTCCAAAATGAGATGACTCCCAATGAGGGCCCTAAAACGGCGAACATGTAGTTCTCCCATTGCGCATAACTTCGTTTGATTTTTCTTACCCTTCCGGGGCTTCCAGTGAATTGACTCGGCTCGTCTTATTCGTCTTCTTCTTGTTCAAAGCCTGGTTGTAGTTCCGATTTTCACTGTCATTCGCACGTGAGCTAACATTTTCTGCACTAGCTTAAGTGGTGTGAATTTCCTCTCTTCTGAGAAGGCGATCCGTTTTTGCAGCACAGCCACGTGGGCTGATTCTCTTCTATTTATCCCCGTTTAGTGCTGAGACAGAACTGCAATACATTGGTGTAAGAGTTGGACTTCTATGTCCTATATTGAGTTATACCTTTTAATTTTCTTGTATTTCACCACGTTTTTCGTTAGCAGCCAACGACCGAGAAATGTTTTTAGGATTTGCTGCTGCCACACGGACTACCGTCTGTCTTCTGTGAATGATGAAACGACTCAGACATTCACTTCTACTTTCGTTGTGTGCTGATTGACGTGTGAGCGGAAGCTAATGTCCGCTTATAGCCATTTGCGTTTGACGAGGGAGCGATCAGTGATAGTACCGTGCTGCCAGTATTGCCGGTTTGTGCTTCCTCCAACTTACGCCGCATATGTAGAACTTTCCGAGTTATCGTTCAGTGCATACTTGATATTACCTAACAAAATTACTCTACGTTACACAACTTTACCAAAGCGGATGAATTTTTCATGCATCGTTGCAAATGATGCATGAAAAATTCTAAAACTTAAACTTTTCCATACAAAAAGTCGGTCAGAGACTGTGGATCGCTCAGAGGGAAATTTGCTGTAATAAACGTTAGACAAATAACCAAAATATACTAATCATAATACGCAAGCTTATGCTCACCAAAACACCAAATTTCTTGACATAACTAAACAAAACTTCAAAATCGTATACCAGCAAATTCTGGAAAATTTAGCGATCACAAACACCACAAATATGTGCAAAACGTCTCCGACTGAGTTTTTTATCCTCACTTCTCTGTACCCTTCCACTTTAGCTCAACAGGCACAAATCAATACTAATTTATTATAAAACTAAACTAGATTATTCTTAATTTACGAGAAGTTACAATAATAGGTGATAGATATGTACAAATTTAGGTACACAATTGCATAGGTAAAGGGGTATTTAGTCCCTAGAACGTCATGAGTCCATAGCAAGGGTTTTACCGCGCCCAGAATCGCGTTACTTCTGACGATTTGTCATGACGACCCCTGATGCGACTGTTTCCCTTACGATCTTATGGATTATATGGACACTGGATCTGAGAAAATTTTCGACACCAATCCAGGAATTGTAATGGTGATTCCGCAAAACGTATTTTTACTGAGTGGCTTTTATCGTGACACTAAATGGTAACTGGTGTTGCTCATAGCTTGTTCAACGACTGTCAGTTTCTCCCGATCTGACCAAACGTCTAGCCTGCGAAGGCTTCGATGTTTTCACGGTATCTTTCTTGTACGGTCATACATTAATATTTTGAACCAAGGTTCGCGGTTTACGAAAGTGGTGGGCGCTTTGCTTCGTCCATTTGCAGTTATCGTTGTGCGCGAGTTTTGTCCCAGTGCGATTCCACTCTGCGCCAACTAGCTGCGCTATCGCTATTGTCCTGTGTTGTTTGTACTGTTATCTGGTTCTTGAGTTCTCATTTTCCGTGATGGACGTATCCTCCTGATGGTTCCCTCAAAGCTGCATTAACTTGGGTGCGTTTTCTCTCGGTACGCTAACGGACTGCCTGAAGAAGGCTATTTTCCTCGTACTTGGGTGCGTTTTCTCTCGGTACGCAAACGGACTGCCTGAGGAAGGCTGTTTTCTTCGTGCTTGGGTGCGTTTTCTCTCGGTACGCAAACGGACTGCCTGAGGAAGGCTGTTTTCTTCGTGCTTGGGTGCGTTTTCTCTCGGTACGCAAACAGACTGCCTGAAGAAGGCTGTTTTCTTCGTGCTTGGGTGCGTTTTCTCTCGGTACGCTAACGGACTGCCTGAAGAAGGCTGTTTTCGTAGAACTCTAAATGATTCTCTGTTGGTTGTCGACATAACTCAAGCTATGGTCTAGCTTGAATCCGTTTTCTCGCCGAACGGTAACGTGTGGACATCCTCAGTTTTTTCTGGGAGGAAGTCCGATCCCGTCCCTGACGTCTCGACAGCAACTTGCTGCGACTGTCAGTTGTCTTGGGCCTTCCCCAACCAATCTGTCCACCTTATGACTCGCTTTCCTCGATCCTATGACTTGGATTGACAAGACTCCCGAGTCTATGCTTCGACCATCCGTTTTCTCCCGTTACGGTAACGGTCGGCCTGCTGAAGGCTTTCTGTCTCCTCTACTCGACTGTATGCGTTTTTCTCTCGGTTCGCTACCGGCTGGCCTGCAGAGGCTCTGCTTCGCTGAATCTACGAAGGTTCCGATTTGCGTTTTTCTCACGGTCCGCTACCGGCACGCCTGAAAAAAGGCTTTTCGCTTCAATAATCGTACAACTTGGGTGCGTTTTCTCACGACACGCTAACGGTAAGCCTGCAGAAGGCTTGTTTCCTTCAAATCGTCTTACCAAGGTGGGAAGGTAGTCTAAAAGTTGTTGCTTGCCGCACCCTGATAATGTGTAAATCATCCCGATCATTTGCGGTATTTCTGGAGCTTCAAAACTCTTTGTTGACAGATTTGGTCTGCGTACATAGCTGTATAAAAGTTCTCTAATCGGCTTTGATGTCCTTCGCATGATATCGTCCCCTTTTTCCAGTGGTAACGTCCTCTAAGAGATACAGATTTGTTCCAAGCGTTTCTTTAACTATGGCTGGTACAAATTTTGGATCTAATTTCTGGCTGATGTGATTCAATTTCGATGATAGCCCGAATGTTCTGCGCCATACCAAATCGCCAATCTTGAATGAAGTTACACGTTTTCTGAAATCATATCGTTGTTTTGATTTGTCGTGATTGCTTTGAATACGCTTTACAATGAACTTTTGAATTCGCTGGATTTTTGATAATCGCATGTCCTGCGCCACCTTTGGGTCGTCCTCAGCATTCAGATTCTGTTGTTTGTACAGGTCCGTGTGAAGAATGAGATCTCTGCCGAAGTTCGCTGAGTGTGGACTGACTCCGGTTACTTCGTGTTTGGCACTGTTGATTGCCGCCGTTATCGCCGGAAGCTGTTCATCCCATTCACGATGATCCCCTTCTAACAGTGAACGTATACATGTTACGAGAACTCGGTTGACCCTCTCCGTGTTGTTAACCATTGGACAGTAGAACGCCGTTTTCATGTGAACGATGTTGTGCCGTGCTAGCAAAGATTTGAATGCCATGGATTCAAATTGCTTTCCGTTGTCGCTCAGTACTATTCTTGGACGAGAGAATTTCAGAAACACTTCCTTCTCTAAGAATTCTACCATTTTTGTCGCATCAGCTGATCGCATGGGGTGCACGATGACATACTTCGTAATCCAATCAACAATTACCAGCATAACGGTGTTTCCTCGCTTTGATCTTGTTAACGGGCCCACAAAATCCATCGAGATTAGTTCCCATGGCAGTCTAGCCGGTTTCAACTTGCCCATTGTAGGAAGCATTCGAGTGTTCGGAGCTTTGCTCGCCTTGCACGTACTACACTCCCTCACGTACTTGCCAATTTCTAGCTGCATTTTTGGCCAGTAGAAATGAGACTGAATTTTCTGCCATGTTTTGAAGAAACCTAGATGTGCGGCTGTTGGTGAATCATGATATCGTCTAATGATATCGATTCGCTCTTCTTTTGGAACGACCTTCTTCCATTTGTGACTTGTGTTTCCAAGCTCATCCTTGCAGAGACAGTTTTTGTACAGTTCATCTCCTATCAATCGAAAGTCAGGAAAGCTGTCCCCGTTGTTCATCACCCGCTTTCTCAGGCTTTTGTACCAATCGTCTTTAACCTCATCAATCACAAACACCATGCTAGAAACAATTCTCGATAATGCGTCCGGAACGACGTTGATGCTGCCTTTCCGATACTTGATGTCGAAATTATATGCGTTAAGCCTCAACAACCATCGACTCATGAGCGCTGTTGGATTCTTCATGGATCTCAGATAACTCAATGCTGCATGATCACAGTATACTGTAAATCTGGTGCCTTCGACGTATCCTCGAAACTTCTCAATAGCACGAATTACGGCCAAACATTCTCGCTCTGTCACTGAGTACTTCCTTTCCGAAGATGAGAGTTTCTGCGAAAAATAGCAAATAGGATGTTCTTCTCCATCTATGTTCTGTGATAGCACTGCTCCTATCGCCACATCACTAGCGTCGCACGCAATATCAAATGGCTTTGTGTAATCTGGCATTGCCAATACTGGTGCTGATACCAACGCTGCTTTCAGCTTCAGGAACGCCTGCTCTGCTTGTGGATTCCATTGAAATTTCGCTTTTGTCTTCGTGAGTTCTGTGATTGGCGCGGCCAGTTGTGAGAAATCTCCGATGAACCGACGATACCAATTACAGAGACCGAGGAATCGTTGAACTTCCTTCCTGCTTGATGGAATCGGAAACTTAACGATGCTTGCTATCTTATCCTCATCAACTTTCCATCCACTCTCGTTGAGAATGTACCCGAGATATTTGATTTCGCGACGACAAAACTTGGACTTTTCTGTTGATATTGTCAATCCCGCATGCTCCAATCGCCTTGCTACCTCCTCCAAGGTTTTCAAGTATTCCTCAAACGTCTTAGAACAGATAACTATGTCGTCCAAATAATGGAATACTTGCGGCTCCATATCTGCAAACAGTTGCGTCATTACTCGTGCCAATGCTTGACTCGCCGTGCATAATCCGAATGGAACCACTTTGAATTGGAAGTGTCCTCTGGACGGGACTGTGAAAGCTGTTAGAGGTCTCGAATCTGGGTGCAACGGTAGTTGCCAAAATGCGTCCTTCAGATCAAGCGACGATATGTAAGCGCATCCACCGAGGTTGTTCAAGATCGATGATATCTGCGGTATTGGATATCCTTCGTTGACCATGACGGAGTTTAGGTGTCTAGCATCTAAACAGACGCGGTATTGGCCTGTTTTCTTTTTTACCGCTACCAAAGGGTTATTCCAAGGTGAATAAAGTGCGTCTTCAATCACGTCTAATGCTATCATCCTGTCGATTTCACGGTTGACCTCTTCTAGAACGTATGGAGACATTGGATAGTAGCGCTGCTTACGCGGAACTGCCTGTCCGACGTCGATCCGATGCTCATACATGGAAGTTCTTCCTAACTTGTCACCGGTTGCTTTCGGGAAAGTTCTTATCACTTGCTGAAGTCTATGATACTGCTCATCTGTCAGGACTTTCATCGACTCTTCTTCTGTAGACTTCGTTTTCTGGAAATCGGCTTCAAGTGTACAGCAAATCGCCTTTACTCCGAATTTCTCCCAAAAATTCATTCCTAAAATCACACAATCTGGAATGGTGGGAACCAAGAGTACCGGTAACGTTTCATTCCGATTGTTGTATACGATAGGCAATCGAGTGAAGCTGTTTATGTTGTGCTGAGTTCCATCAGCTGTTTGGATGCCACCGTTTACAATGCCTTCTCGTAACTGGAGTTCTTCTACCAACTTCACGTAGCTTCCTCCTAACAACGAACAGTTAGCGCCGCTGTCTAATAAGGCTGTTATGTTTCTGCCTAGCACACTGATGACTGCATGCGGCCGGTTGTCTTGTCCGAGATTGATGATGATCGAACTAATGTTTTTAAATTCAGGAACTGTTGAGGGATTCTCGAACTGCTGCGGAAAATCGTCTCCCTCTACTGTCGGTTCTCCGCTTCTTCGTTTCCCGTGTCTGTTCTGCAAGTAAAGCAGCTGCGTAAGGAGTATCCTTTTCTTCCACATCTGTAACAAAACAGGATTGCTTGTGGTTTTGGACAATCCATAAAACGATGTCCTTCTTCATCACAATTCCAGCAAATCAATACTAGTCGCCGATAACCCGAAATGTCTTCCTGTTGTATCAGTGATGGATGCTGTTCCTGTCTAGCTTCCGTCCTCCTTTCTTGCTTTACGGCTATTGGAAATCGCCGTTGATTTTGCAGCGTATTCGTTTGAACGGTTGTTGGCGGCCGTGCCAGTTGCCGCGCGTCTCTATGTTGCTGCATTGGTTGTTCCGTCTTCTGGGAATTCGACGTTCTGGGGAGTCTTGTTGACCATTGCAGTTTTAACTCGCACACTTGCTCCATCAGTTGATCAAGTTTCCAAGACCAGTGATTGTTTTCATCCTGTGATTGAGCAGTCTCGGGGATTGGTTCTAAGCCTTCAACGGAACCATATTCTTCTGCAGCATTCTCTTCTGATTGTACCGCGTGAACTCTAGCGAAACGTTGATGATACTGCGTTGTCTGCTGTGATTTTACTGTAGCCGCTGGAGTTGCGAAACTAGGTTCCAACAATGCGCTGTGTGGTACTGGAAGTCGTCTCTGTCTACTCAAGAGCAATCTGGTTTCATCATAGCTCGTGCAAATCTCGACCATCTCCTGCAGAGAATGAGGCCTTGCTGCGGTGACGATCGCTGCGTAGTCTCCGTTCATGTTTTTCTTGACGATAAAGAACTGTTCTTCTTGCTCCATTGGTGGTGTCACAAATCGAAAAAGAGTTGCGATGTCTCGGTAGTATTTCGCAAAAGTTTCATTTTGCCCTTGAAAGCGAAAGCAAGCTTCCAAACGTAGTATCTGTGCATATCCTGCTGGTAGAAATTCCTTGCGTATCTCCTGTTTGAATGCTTCCCAGGAGCTTAATCTGTTCTGCGCCATGGCTCGAGCGTACCAATCAAGCGCATCTTCTTGTAGTAAATGCTTGATTGATAACAACAAAGTTTCGTCATTCATGCCTTCCGATCTAGCAAATGTCTCAACCCGATCCAGAAATATGTTCAACGATGTTGTATCCTTTTCTCCTCGAAATTTGAAAGGCCAGTTATGTACTGCCTTTAGCATGCGTCTGTCTTCGCCTCTTTCTTGCGTTGGTCTTGATTCTCGTCGTAGCAGATGTCGAAGCAAATCATCTCGTAATTCGTTGTATTCTTCCCATGCATTGCGACAAACATTGTTTCGATTCCAATTGCCAGTTGGGTTCTCTTCTTGCTGTCTTCTCGGTGGTGGGGGCCAATATTCATTCGAAGCTCCCGTTTGATTCAGATGAGAGTTATCTTGGAACACGCTATCCATCCCTCTCGTATTGGTATTGCTTACCAAGTTTCTTTGATTTCCTAATGGAAGTGGAGAGTAATGTGAACTTCCATCGAATCTCCTACCGGTAACGTTCGACCATGATGAACTGCTTGCTTGTCCTGCAGCTTGAGGGGAGGTGGAGGGTGGTTCCAATCTCTGCTGCCCATCTGCGGTTACCGTTGTCGCATTGCTATCGGCTGCTGTGTTATTCTGTTGTGCTGGTGTTATGCCGCTGCCTTGCACCACACGAGTCACTGCTTTATTTAATACACTTCTAACATCACTTCCCATCACTTTAACTAGAGCACACAATGAACTGTGCATCTCTAAACGATCACTCGGCGGATTTATTAGTGATAAACGAGACCGATAATGTGCGATACGCGACCGTAATTGAACAAGCATTTCAATGTTTATATTTCTAAGAGCAACTTCAACCAGTTTTTGAAGTTCATAAATCTGAATTCGACATGACTCTAAATTTTCCGAAGGGGTTATAGCGTGATCAACGCTTCTTCGTACTATATTTCGCGATTCATCTTCGCGGATTGCTTTAAGTAAAAGCTGCACTCTAGTGCGGTGAGTTTTTTTTTTTTTTTTTTTTTTTTTTTTTTTTTTTTTTTTTAAATAACTATTTATTGGAATATGAGTTAAAATTAAATTATTAAGATTTAAATTGGGTGTTCAGCCACAAGTGGTGACTTTTCAGCCCTGTTATATATATATATATATGTATATATATATATGATTTGGTTATTACCATGAAGACATCATTTGCTTCCGCAATTCTGAGATTTTTGTGTAGGGAAAATTCTAAACCTACTTGTATTGTGTAATGGGGAAAAGGAACTTATATACTAACTTACTAACTAATACAGAGAGCGAATCGATTCAATTGAAGATTGCATCGATTTTTGTCGGAATTTGCTTATAATATTATGTGACATTACATCTAATGGTTCTATATTTGTGAGTCTGTGTAACTCATTTGTACTAAACCAGGGAGGACGCTTCAGAATCATTTTCAGAATTTTATTCTGAATCCTTTGAAGCGTTTTCTTCCTGGTGGAACAACAGCTTGACCAAATTGGTACCGCATAAAGCATGGCTGGTCTGAAAATTTGTTTATAAATTAACAATTTGTTTTTTAGACAGAGCTTAGAATTTCTGTTTATAAGAGGATATAAACATTTAATATATTTATTACACTTTGCCTGGATTCCTTCAATGTGATCCTTGAAAGTGAGTTTTTTGTCATACGTTAAACCTAAGTATTTAGCTTGATCAGACCATGTCAATTCCAAGCCATTCAATTTGAGAATGTGATTATTGTTTGGTTTAAGAAAAGAAGCTCTTGGCTTGTGAGGAAAGATAATTAATTGCGTTTTTGCTGCATTTGGTTTAATTTTCCATTTTGACAGATAATCACTGAAAATATTTAAACTTCTTTGTAGGCGACTGCAGATCACTCTTAGATTTCTGCCTGTGGCTAACAGACTTGTGTCGTCACAGAATAGCGATTTCTGACAACCAACGGGTAGATTTGGAAGATCAGAAGTGAAAATATTGTACAAGATTGGAGCTACACTCGAACCCTGCGGAACACCGGCTCGTACGGGTAGCAATTCAGATTTACAATTCTGATAGCTAACCTGAAGAGTACGATCAGTTAAATAATTTTGAATCATTTTGATCAAATAAATAGGAAACTGGAAATCAGACATTTTTGCTATTAAACCTTTGTGCCAAACACTGTCGAATGCTTTTTCTATGTCTAGAAGAGCAACTCCAGTGGATAACCCAGAAGATTTATTTGATTTTATCATGTTCGTTACTCTGACAAGTTGATGAGTAGTTGAATGTTCATGACGAAATCCAAACTGCTCTGGTAAAAAAATTGAATTCTCATTTATATGAGTCATCATTCTTAACAAGATAATTTTTTCAAAAAGTTTACTGATAGAAGAAAGTAAGCTAATTGGGCGATAACTTGATGTTTCTGCTGGGTTTTTATCAGGTTTTAGGATAGGAATTACTTTAGCGTTTTTCCATCTTTTTGGGAAGTAAGCTAATGAAAAACACTTGTTGAAAATTTTAACCAGGAGTCTCAAGGCAACATCGGGAAGATTTTTAATAAGAATATTAAAAATTCCATCATTACCAGGAGCCTTCATGTTTTTAAGTTTTCTAATAATTGATTTAATTTCATCAAAATTCGTCTCAATAATGTCATCGTGTGATAACACTTGGGTTGAAATATGATCATATTTCAGTGAGACTTCATTTTCAATAGGACTCACAACGTTCAAATTAAAATTGTGGACACTCTCGAACTGCTGAGCAAGTTTTTGAGCTTTTTCGCCATTTGTAAGAAGTATTTGATTTCCTTCCTTGAGAGCAGGAATAGGTTTCTGAGGTTTCTTAAGAACCTTAGAAAGTTTCCAGAAAGGTTTAGAATATGGTTTAATTTGTTCAACTTCTTTAGCGAAATTTTCATTTCGCAAAAGAGTAAATCTATGTTTAATTTCTTTTTGTAAATCCTTAACTATGTTTTTCATAGCAGGATCACGAGAACGTTGATATTGTCGTCGACGAACATTCTTCAACCGAATGAGCAGTTGAAGATTGTCATCGATGATAGGAGAATTTAATTTAGTTTGAGCTTTGGGAACTGAAAGATTTCTAGCTTCGATAATATAATGATTCAAATTATCAATTGCTGTGTCGATATCCGCAGAATTTTCTAAAATAGTTTCATGATCCACATGATTTTCAATGTGAGATCTGTAATCCAACCAATTTGCTCTATGATAGTTGAAAATAGAACTAATTGGATTAATTATAGCTTCGTTGGAAAGTCTGAATGTTACAGGAAGATGATCTGAGTCAAAATCAGCATGAGTAATCGGTTCACTACAAATGTGACTTTGATCTGTTAGAACCAGATCAATTGTAGACGGGTTTTTCACGGAAGAGAAACAAGTAGGATTACTGGGATGAAGAACTGTAAAGTAACCAGCTGAGAGTTGATTATGAAGTATTTTACCATTACTGTTATTTTGCCTACAATTCCACTGGACATGCTTAGCATTTAAGTCCCCTATTACGAAAAATTTCGATCGATATCTTGTAAGTTTTTGCAAATCGCCTTTAAAGAAATTTAATTGTTCGCCGGTGCATTGGAATGGCAAATATGCTCCAGCGATGAAATAAATTCCATGAATGGTTTCAACTTCGATTCCCAAGCTTTCAATAACTTTAGTATTGAAAGAAGGTAAAATTCGATGTTTAATTTGCCGTTGGACAAAAATGGCAACTCCACCACCAATTCCAGTAAACCTGTCAAATCGATGAACCACATAATGTGGATTACTTTTCAATTTTACATTTGGTTTAAGAAAAGTTTCTGTCACAATGGCAATATGAATTTTGTGAACTTTGAGAAAATTATAAAATTCATCTTCACTCGATTTCAAAGATCGAGCATTCCAATTTAAAATATTCAAATAATTATTTAACATCACTGTTAAATTTTAAATTCATTATAATATTATTTGCAAATTTCCATCCGATTTGAAATGCTTCAAAAAGTGATGAAGTCGAATTCATTTGGATGATCATTTGAAAAAGTTGATCTTGTAGGTAGATCATTTTATTTTCAGTTATATCGCCTAAATCGACTTCATTTAAAGAAGCGAATGGCATTGAAGGAATATTTGTAGGTAGACTGCCATTAGAAGAAGATGATTTGGTCGGTCTACCTATTAATAAATTGTTTTCGTTAGAAGAAGAACTGCAAGGCGGTCCTGTGTTTTGATTATTTACATTAGAAGAAATAGGAGATAGATTTCTACCTAATATACCAGCATAACTGACATTAGAAGAAGATGATGACGAGGTCGATCTACCTGTCAATAAATTGTTTTCGTTAGAAGACGAATTGGCAGGTGCCTTAGAAGAATTTTCAGGTATGTTCTGTAAATTTAAGGTCGTTGATTTGACTTGTTGTCTAAGCGAACGAGCGTTTAAAATTTTTTCCCTGACAGGACATTTCAAATAATTGGATTTATGATTTCCATTGCAATTTGAACATGAAAATTTATCAGTGGTTTCATTCATTGGACAAGCGTCTTTCGAATGCGATTTACCACAATTCAAACACCGTATATCCATATGACAATTTTTGGTTCCATGACCGAAGCCTTGGCAACGACGACATTGCGTTAAGTTTGCAATACGATTATGCCGTTTATAATGTTCCCAATGAATTTTAATGTGGGAAATGAAACGTACTTTTTCTAAAGTTTTCAAATTGTTTACATCACTTCGATTGAAGTGTATTAGGTAAAGTTCATGGGAAATTCCAGAGCGTGGTTTAGAAGTACCATTCGCTCTTTTTTTCATAAGTATTACTTGGGAAGGGGCAAAACCAAGCAATTCTTTTAGTTCATTTTTAATTTCATCAATACTTTGATCATTTGATAATCCTTTCAAGACAGCCTTGAAAGGTCTGTCTGATTTTATATCATATGAATAAAATTTATGAAGTTTTTCGGACAAATATCGAATAAGACTTTCGTAATCTTCCAATCCATCCACCAAGACTCGACATTCTCCTCTTCGTCCGATTTGAAATGAGACTTTTACTTCCGGGAGAAAAGTAGAAAGCTCAGTACGGAATGCTTTGAAGTCGGAAATCATCACCGTCACTGGTGGCATAGATTGATGTTTCTTCCCAGAACGACAAGCGTCCATTTTGGGAATTTTTGAAGAATTTTCTTCTATGTCGCTACAATCGGATTCAGTAAGAATCTCGTAAATATTGTTAGACGGCATAGGATCAACGGAAGGGAAATCCGTCCGTTGTCTTTTATTTTTACATTCAGATTCTATAAGATCATGAATGTTATTAGAAAAATGTTGAATAACGGATTGTGATTTATTCCGTATTGAATTATTTTTAGCCTTAGGCTTGTTGCCTTTCCGGTTGGACGCAGGCATTTTTGAAATTAATGAAATTTTAAATTAAATTAACTAGGCTAAATTAGTCTTCGATTAGACTCCTAGCTAGCCTTAAAAAAGGCTGATTAATTTCTTAGTCACTCTAATATCACTCTTTGTATCACTTAGTCACTCTAATATCACTCTTTGTATCACTTAGTCACTTAGTTAGTGATTCAGGTAGCCTTGAAAAAGACTGAAGCCTTGAATCAATGAAACTCTAGGTAGCCAGAAAAAAAAATTCCAGGAGCCAAGAGCTATACGCGTGCGGTGCGAACGACTGTTCAACACCGACTGATAGTGCGGTGAGTTTTTGCGGTTATATTGACTACATGTCTCAACGCCAACTCATAATCAATTTCTTCATCGATTAAGTGTGTATAATCCATACTTAAAAGATCGAACTGAATTCACAAATCAAAATATGCTTAAAACAAACTATCACCCAAATCACAAAACTCAAACTCTAACATTAATTTTTCAAATAGGTGGGGTTTTCAGTTGGGCGCCAATATATAATATATAGGAATTTCTTTCCTTTGGCGACGGAAAGCCAACTAGCCCAAATAAAATTCACGTTGTGTATCGTTTCATAACATTTATATTGAGCATGCACTCTTTCTCCTTCCGTCTGCCTTCTTCTTTTCACAAAGCTTCATCATTTATCCACAACTTTCTATACTAGCTTCTCCTTTCTCTCATCTCAATTCTTTCTTCCCTGTCTATACCTTCAACTGATCTATGCATACTCAAAACTCTACTCACGGTACCGGAGCTTCCCTGTTCTACTTGCCACCAATTGCCTTCAGCACGGGATTTCGATCGTCGATGCAGTATCAGCACGGGATCTGATGAACGTCGGTATCGTGTCAGCACGGGATTTCGATCGTCGATGCAGTATCAGCACGGGATCTGATGAACGTCGGTATCGTGTCAGCACGGGATTTCAATCGTCGATGCAGTATCAGCACGGGATCTGATGAACGTCGGTATCGTGTCAGCACGGGATTTCGATCGTCGATGCAGTATCAGCACGGGATCTGCTTTGGATTGTCAGTGGCTCGACCAGTGCGAGACTCGCTCACTAGGCGCGAAGGCCAGCTTAACACCCAAGGGGAAACTCCACAACAGCAAAACTTCAAATGAGGGAACTCCAAAATGAGATGACTCCCAATGAGGGCCCTAAAACGGCGAACATGTAGTTCTCCCATTGCGCATAACTTCGTTTGATTTTTCTTACCCTTCCGGGGCTTCCAGTGAATTGACTCGGCTCGTCTTATTCGTCTTCTTCTTGTTCAAAGCCTGGTTGTAGTTCCGATTTTCACTGTCATTCGCACGTGAGCTAACATTTTCTGCACTAGCTTAAGTGGTGTGAATTTCCTCTCTTCTGAGAAGGCGATCCGTTTTTGCAGCACAGCCACGTGGGCTGATTCTCTTCTATTTATCCCCGTTTAGTGCTGAGACAGAACTGCAATACATTGGTGTAAGAGTTGGACTTCTATGTCCTATATTGAGTTATACCTTTTAATTTTCTTGTATTTCACCACGTTTTTCGTTAGCAGCCAACGACCGAGAAATGTTTTTAGGATTTGCTGCTGCCACACGGACTACCGTCTGTCTTCTGTGAATGATGAAACGACTCAGACATTCACTTTTACTTTCGTTGTGTGCTGATTGACGTGTGAGCGGAAGCTAATGTCCGCTTATAGCCATTTGCGTTTGACGAGGGAGCGATCAGTGATAGTACCGTGCTGCCAGTATTGCCGGTTTGTGCTTCCTCCAACTTACGCCGCATATGTAGAACTTTCCGAGTTATCGTTCAGTGCATACTTGATATTACCTAACAAAATTACTCTAACGTTACAACCAGTTTGAATTTATTTCCGTGTAGGTAAGGTTTAAATTTATCGACTGCCCACATTATTGCAAGTGCTTCCTTTTCGGTTGTTGAATAATTAATTTCAGTTTTATTCAATGTCCTGCTAGCGAAAGCAATTGGTTTTTCTACTTTGTCTTGTATTTGTGATAATACAGCACCAAGCGCATAGTTACTTGCGTCCGTGGTCAGGATAAATGGTAATTTGAAATCGGGATATGTTAAAATTTGGTCTGAAGTGATAATTTCTTTTAAGTTTTTGAATGCTTCTTGATATTCCGTGTTTTCGATGTCAACTATGCTTTCTGTTTTTAGACACTTAGAAAGTGGTTTCGTTATTTTAGAGTAGTCTTTGATAAATCTCCTATAGTATCCAGTCAGTCCAAGGAATTGTTTTATTTCCTTTTAATTCCTTGGGATTTGCCATTCTTGAATTTTTTTTACTTTTTCTGGGTTAGGTTTGATTCCTTCGGGTGTGATGATATGCCCAAGAAATTCTGTTTCTCTTTTAAGAAATTCGCACTTATCTAACTGAATCTTCAGGTTAAATTCAGAAAGGCGAGTTAATACTTTAGATACATTTTCAAGGTGATTCTGAAGGTTGTATCCTATGACAATAATATCGTCAAGGTATACGTAACAAATAACTCCAATATACCCAGATAGTACATTGTTCATCACCCGTTGAAAGGTAGCGGGGGCATTCTTAAGTCCAAACGGCATTCGGGTAAATTCAAAGTGACCCTGTGCTGTTGAGAATGCCGTTTTTTCCATATGATCAGGATCCATTTCGATTTGGTGGAAGCCTGATTTCAAATCGAGCGTTGTGAAGTATGTCGATTTGCCGAGATTGTCCAATATTTCTTCGATTTGCGGGATCGGAAATTTGTCGTCTATCGTTTTCTCATTGGATTATGCCGTGGTCTAATAATTCTTTAATCTGTTCTTCTACATCGTTTTTGAGAGCATGTGGATACCTGTATGATTTGGTGTACACTGGTTGATTATTATGAGTTAGAATTCTGTGTTTGATTGCGGTTGTGGATGTTAGTTTTTCATTAAATTTCAACAAGGTTCGTTGGTGTCTTAGGATCAGTTGAGTGAGTTGTTCTCTCTCGAATTTGGATAGATGATTTGTTCTGATGAGACCATCGATTGTGTCGATGGTGAGCTCTTCGTGTTCGGTTGTAGGAATTGAGCTTAATGTTTCGAAATTATTCACAAGGAGTTTCAACTTTTCGGCTCCGAAATCAGGGGTTGTTTTGCTGTTCGTTGTTATTAGAACAGTTGTTTTGTGGTTTCTAGCTTTATAAAGGCCTGGGCATATTGTTATGCTGTCAGATAATTTGGAAAAATTTGGTACGAACCAATCTCCGTTGTTGTCGGTAAGTAGGGTAATGATGTGGTTGTGGTTTTGAATTTTGTTTGGGTAGAATTTCTTGAATAATGTTTCAACGCCTGAAATCGTTATAGTACCTTTATGGTAATTAATTTGCGATTTCGTTTTGGCAAGGAACTCGGATCCTAGTAATCCGTCAAAGAAATCGTGGAATTTTAATTCGTAGTACGTTTGGGCGGGGAAACCTAGTCCAAGAAAATTGTATTTACCTTTCTTATTGACGCGATGGTGACCTGTAATGTTTTTAATTTTTGTTTCAGAAGTTTCTCTACAGTTTTTGAGAAGGCCTGGTTTGATGAGGTTTTTATTTGCTCCCGTGTCAATGAGCAACCTAATTTTTTCTTCGTTTTCTTTATTGAAGCATTCTAAATAAGGGAGAAAATTCAAGTCGTTTGTGGTTCTAGCGTAACTAGTTGAAAATTTGTGTCGATTTCAGGATCTGAGTCGGATTCTGATTCTAATGAGGTGTCTTCTGCATCTGGGTCTGTACAAATTTCGTTATTGTGGATAGTGCGCTTGTTCAAAGTCAGCCTCGAGTTCGTTGATTTTGTGTCCATTGGTTCGACCGCGTTTTCTAATTTAGGCTGTTGGCTTTGGTTGGATTGCTTTGAATAATAAGGTTTTGGTTGTGTTTGTTCGTTTTCTTGCCTGGGTTTTCGTGAGAAATGAGATTCTGATTTGTATGTAGACTGTGAAGACGGATTCTGGGTCAAATTTCTGTTGGACTCATTAGATGAAAATTTGCACAGGAAAGCGTATGCGTTTTCGATGTTTTTTGGTTCTGCTGCCTGAACGTATCCGAAATAGGGTTTCTGAAGTCCGCTAACGTATGCTGCTAGACTATATTCGTCCATGAATTCATTAATGGCATCCCAATGATCATTGTATTTAACTTTCTGCTTAGCTAGTGATTTTATATTTTGAACTAGTTGTTTTGTTCGATGGTAGTGTTTGGTTATACTACCATCCATTTTGTTGTGCCAAAGTTGGCAATTATAGGTAGACAAGTCTTGTTTGTCTCCTAGCGCTGAAATAAGTAATTCTTTTATGCCTTGAAATGTGTTCGGGTTGCCATTGGTACATAGTACGTCTTTGGCGTGTCCTTCAATTTTGTTATTAACCGCAGTTAGATAAATTTGGAAAATTTCTGGAGAAACCAGAAGTTCGTAATTGTTAAGTGTTTTTTCAGCAGTTTCCAACCACCAATTCAACTGCTTTTTGTTGCCGTTGAATGTTGGCAGCATTTTGATAGGGTCAGGTATTCTAAACGGATCACCTGACGCTTTTCTCGTATTACTGGCGACGGTGCCTTGGCTGGTCGATGCGCTGTTATTTAAGTGTATATCGCACATGTTTTGTTTCGCGGTGAGGTCGTTTATTGCCTGCATTATGCTTTGCATTTGCTGGGCAAAAACTTCTAAATGGTTTATTTGGGTTTGATTTTGCTCGTTCATGCTGAGACTTTCGACTGTCAGTGATAAATTATCAACTGGTACGTGGGAGTATTCGTTGGATTTTTCACTGTTGTCCGAATCGGAGCTGGATGCGTCTTCCAACAGTCCGAGTAGTTTTCGTGTCTTACTTAAAGCTTTGACTTTTGGCATGAAGTTTACCAAATTTGCCTTGTCACGTTAGTTTGTGTAATAAATGGAAAAACGAACTCTATCTTGTAGTGGTTCGAATTATTTTACCGAGAACCGTCTATCTTGTAGTGCGGTATTCGGTTGCTGTATGACACCTCTTGAGTTATCACAAAGCGTTTGTTCGCGAATAAACGGGAGGAAGTTTTCTCGTGAACACTTCTTGAGAGATCTATCTTGTAGTGTCTCTTAAGGGCGTGAGTAAAAAATGTTACTATAATACGATTTTAGTACTCACGATTTGGTTCCTGAGAGATCTATCTTGTAGTGTCTCTTAAGGGCGTGGGTAAAAAATGTTACTATAATACGATTTTAGTACTCACGATTTGGTTCCTTTGCTCAGTTGCTCCAGTGGGTCGGCGGCGGTACTCACAAGTCGACCAGACGTTGACTTCTTGTCTGATGATGATGTTATTTTATTTCTTCTGTTGAAAAATAAATATCGGGGTACACTTTAAGAAGATTTTCTCTTTTCTTCTTTAGCACTGTTGTCCACTTTCGCTTTTCACTAAACTCCGGACGGCTGCGCCATTAACGAGTCGTGGCTCGTGGGTTTCAAAAAAAATATATTTTTATTCACATTAACTCTTAACTAATTACAAACGTCTTACTTCTACGCGTACACGAACTGTACCGCTCAACTGAAATCAATTAACTGACTATCCTAAGCCCGATCATGGCTTTACCTGCGCTAACCTATTCTGCTGATGCACGCGTCTCATCGATATCCTGCTGATGTGGCGGTGGACTTCCGTTCTTCTTCCAGGGATCGTCGCTCGTCGTTGCTATGGTCGATCTGTCTAGTCAGCGTTTCTTGCTGTAGGCACCCGTGTGTTTCTGGTGTTGTTACTAATGAAGTTCTGTTGGGTCAGCAGTTATTATGGACGGGATCATTGTAACTATATACCAAAATGGATCTCACTCACTTTTCTCAGCGATGGTTTGACCGATTTCCACAAACTAAGATTCAAATGAAAGGTCTTCCGGTCCCATACGGAATTCCTGAATTTCATCCGGATCCGACTTCCGGTTCCGGAATTATGGGGTAAAGTGTGTTCAATATTGTACAACGTCACTTAAACCGGCGAAACAAAAAACGTGAAAATTTTTCTAAACTGGTCTCAAAACTACACAAATCGATAGTCATTATCAGTAGACAACTAAACAAACCGATTCCGGCTATCCTGGTTCCCGGTATCCGGTTCCGAAAGTACCGGAAATAGTGGTCATATATACCAAAATGGATCTCACTCACTTTTGTCAGCGATGGTTTGACCAATTTCCACAAACTTAGATTCAAATGAAAGGTCTCCCGGTCCCATACGAAATTCCTGAATTTCATCCGGATCCGACTTCCGAATCCGGAGTTATAGGGTGCGTATTAGAAGAGTTTGTGTGTCATGTTAGTTGGTGGCCGTACGAACCGACTTCGATTATACCGGTTCTCGGGTTCCGGTGCCGGAAGTGCATGTAATAGTGAACCCATTTTGTTCTCTTAAGGATGGCTTACGCAATCAAAGCACTGTTTTATTCTGTATGTTGTGCATGAACAATACCTTGGTTTCTTTCAAAAATCGAAGAGAAATTTTTTGAATAGAATACCACAATATTATGTGTACATGAGAAAGGCATCATTACACCACTAGGTGGATTAAAACAGGTTTTTTAGAACATATTTTAAAATTTTTATTTGGTCAGAATTTCTGAAGTTTTTTCCACTTTGTTTAAACTAACACTACATACCTGCACAATACTTCTACTTCACGTAGAATAACAACAAATTTTCTTTCTATGTAAAGGTAACACTTAATTTTCACACTATTTTTGCAAGAGAAAAAAGGCGGGTGGGTAATGTCAGAGACATAACTGGATGTCGTGAATACGAAAACAACTGACATGTTCCTTAACACTTCCGAATATCAATTGTATGAATTATGCACGCATTCCCCTTTTTCACATTTTTCGCAAAAACAAAGAAAGCTTCACTTGATCTCGATTACTGTGAATTTCACACAGCGAAAAGTGCACAAATCTAAGCAAACTGTTCTTGATTTGTAGTAAACTGAGGATATTTCCCTACGATTTGCAAACAACAAATCCTAATAGTTCTTTAGAAAACTTTTAGAGCCATTAGAACGGCTGATATTGTGCAATGCTCTCCACTGTTGTTTTTTTCCCAATGCTAATGACTGGCAGCTGTGACGAATTCGCTCTTGTCGAAAGCGAAACTAGCTGTGCAGACGACACAAAACACATCTGCTCATAGGGGCGATAGAATCCAAACTGATTCAATTTTTGTTAAGAGATTTCCTTTTATGTGATTTCGTTTGTAGCTTTTTCACTAATGGGCGGTCCTAACGGCTATAAAAATAGCCGCATTCAGAATTTTAATGTTGATTATTTCATTTCGGATTTGCATAATTTATTGAAAGAAACTATCAATATGCTGAAGGGACTCGTTTCTAGCATTCAGAAAAGTCAAATTGCGTAATTCTCTACGACATTAAACTCTGGAACATTTTTCGCAAAAACAAAGAAAGCTTCACTTGATCTCGATTACTGTGAGTTTCACACAGCGAAAAGTGCACAAATCTAAGCAAACTGTTCTTGATTTGCCGTAAACTGAGGATATTTCCCTACGATTTGCGAACAACAAATCCTAATAGTTCTTTAGAAAACTTTTAGAGCCATTAGAACGGCTGATATTGTGCAATGCTCTCCATCGTTGTTTTTTTCCCAATGCTAATGACTGGCAGCTGTGACGTAATCGCTCTTGTCGAAAGCGTGCAGACGACACAAAACACATCTGCTCGCAGTGGCGATACAATCCAAACTGATTCAAGTTTTGTTGAGAGGCTTGTTTCTATCTGATTTCGTTTGTAGCTTTTTCACTAATGGGCGGTCCTAACGGCTATAAAAATAGCCGCATACAGAATTTTAATGTCGATTATTTCATTTCGGATTTGCATATTTTATTGAAAGAAACTATCAATATGCTGAAAGGACTCGTTTCTAGCATTCACAAGGACCAAATTGAGGAACTCACTGCGATATTCACCACTTTTCGGAACATTTTTCCCGGACGATTTGTTGTACAGCAGCAGATATTTTGTTCTCTTCCTTAGAACGCGTTCTGATTCTTATCACTCTCTCAGAGGGTAAATTTTGAAAAGGCACCCCATAGTAAAGTAAGTCGTATTCACGACAAAAATGGGTTGTATAGAGGTACAGTAAAGTAAATTCCGCATAATTCTTTAGGAGTATTATTATGGTTTTAAGAACAACCGAATAGAAGTCTGGAATAGAGAACTGGACCCTGAGTTCAAGACCTAAATTTAGATCCAATAACACTCAGAATCCAGTTTCAGTCGCTGCTGGTTCTCGCCTTGGTGGCCAGCAAACGAATGAGAGATGCGACCTGAGCGTTTGAGGTTGTAACCACGCAGAAGGTGCATTCTCTCTCGCTGCTGGTGGAAAGTTTAACTCCCGCTGCTGGCTGGTCCTCGCGCCTCGATGGCCAGCAAGCGAATGAGAGATGCGACCTGAGCGTTTGAGGTTTTTATTAACCACGCAGAAGGTGCATTCTCTCTCGCTGCTGGTGGAAAGTTTAACTCCCGCTGCTGCTGCTGGCTGGTCCTCGCGCCTCGATGGCCAGCAAGCGAATGAGCGATACGACCTGAGCGTTTGAGGTTTTTATTAACCACGCAGAAGGTGCATTCTCTCTCGCTGCTGGTTAACTCTCGCTGCTGCTGCTGGCTGGTCCTCGCGCCTCGATGGCCAGCAAGCGAATGAGAGATGCGACCTGAGCGTTTGAGGTTTTTATTAACCACGCAGAAGGTGCATTCTCTCTCGCTGCTGGTTAACTCTCGCTGCTGCTGCTGGCTGGTCCTCGCGCCTCGATGGCCAGCAAGCGAATGAGAGATGCGACCTGAGCGTTTGAGGTTTTTATTAACCACGCAGAAGGTGCATTCTCCGTCGCTGCTGGTTAACTCTCGCTGCTGCTGCTGGCTGGTCCTCGCGCCTCGATGGCCAGCAAGCGAATGAGAGATGCGACCTGAGCGTTTGAGGTTTTTATTAACCACGCAGAAGGTGCATTCTCTCTCGCTGCTGGTTGATGATTCCACTCCCACGACGTCTGCTTCCATCGAACGCACGAAAAGAAATGATCGATTTTCGACCACGGTTCCCCTTTTATACGCATTCAGTTGAAGATATGTGCCTGACTATCTCAAAATCGTCGTCCTTGCGCGAAAAACCCAAGCAAAAGTAAAAAGTTTTCCGCGTTGTTTTCAAATTTTAAGAAAACTTAATTTTTGAGTTGTTTGTGGTTATCGCACACTGTTCAAAATATTATCCTGAATTCCTGATCATATTTTTGATGAAATGGTGAAAGAATTATGTTGCTACCATTAATACAAGTCGAGATATTCGCGATTAAGTTCTGCCCATTCTTCCATATGGCTAATTTTGAAAAGGCACCCCATAGTAAAGTAAGTCGTATTCACGACAAAAACAACAACAAACCGTTCCAGCAAATTGAACGAATATTTCGTGCAATATATCGTTCAACAAGCGCTCAAAAACCAACAAAATTGAACGGCCTGCTGAGAGGGTTAATTGAAAATGTCGATCATTAGAAATTTTGGTTGCCTTGTTCCACATCAATGGCTCGAACAACCCCTTGGGGCTGATCCTTGTATTTTTTTTTTCAAAAATTAACAGGTTAACGTGGAGAAAATGCTGCAATATACTATAAATTTGGTGTTGGTAATATTAAAAAATTTTAAATGCAAAATTCTGTAATTGTGCTAAGTTGAGAGTAAGATGAGAATAGATGAATGAAAAAAAAATTTTTTTTTAAAGTAGGACATCGATATCGGTCGGGTGACGGTCAGGATGTAGACCATGTTCGATATACGTTCTACTGTGTCTGACTGACGTTTTAGAGTGACTAAAACAAGATTCAGAGTGGCGAATTAGTAGCGCGTATGCACGGAATGCATAAGAACACAGGTTCGACTCCTGTCTCTGAGCGTATCTTTGTCCAATAAATCATCTTTTCTGTTAGTTTTTCATTCATTTGGCTTCTCTAATATATGTTTCCGCTCAGTTATTGCAAAATCAAAACATACTACCAGGCCCGTACCTAGGATTTCGTTTCGGGAGGGGCACAAAGACAAAAAATTAATGTTACTGAAGATTACTTATGTATCTAATTCTCGGTGTGCCTTTTACGGGTGTTTTTAACAGACACTTTAAACTTTTCCACTGGAACTGTTCTGCCCATACTCGCATATCAGTCCCATAACGATTTTCGCCAATTTTGAGTTAGCTTCAGGAATGAAATCTATCGTCAATATACTCTCAGAAATTGCAATAAAAGTTTGGGGTTTGTTCTGTAAAATGGGAAAAAAATATCAACTCGTGTATGTCCCATATGCAAAGTACCCACATATCAGTCCCATTCAGTGCAAATTTCAATAATTTCATTTGTTACAATATTGGAATAGCAAAGATGTATTACCGATATTTCATTTAATAATACCATGATTTAGCATTAGGTAGCACAATAAATCAAAAAATTCGGAAACAAAATTTTGATCGTCTTTTCCTCGACATGCCGATTTTCCATATGGGACTGTTATGCAAGTATTGTGTTACATTCCTTTACGTTTACTACCTTTTTATTTCTGTAACACATTTCTGAGATCTTCTAAATAATTATATATCTGTTTTTGATTTCGGGAGGGGCCAGGGCCCCTCGAGGCCCCCCTTCCCCCTCAGGGTACGTGACTGCATACTGCTATTCTCGAAAGTTCAGGATCATTATCAGGTTAAGTAAATAAAATTGCAAACGTGAGAAAACAGAACATGTATTCTAACCAAAAAGATTAAAAGTGTAGAAAACATGGGAATGGACATGAAATTGTATATAAATACTAGCTGACCCGACGAACTTCGTCTCACCCGATTTTTTTTTGAATTTATGTTTTTGGACAGTAGAATTGTCAAACGTCTTATGGTCGTCAAATGGTGAGATAACTAAGTCCTCACAAGTTCCTATATCATGCCTCTCCGAGCGTCTTTCATGACATTTGGTCAATAGAACGGCGTCGACTGGGTGCTATCACCTTCTGCGTTAGTAGCAAAATGAGAGGGTGCGAAATGGATTGTAGTTTGAAGCCCATCCTAAAGTGCTATATCATAGTATATTGCAACATGTTGTTTGTTATATATTTAATTGAATTATATTACATTATATTATATATTGTTGTTGTTATTATTATTATTGTTAAAAAAGAAATATTATATTTCCTGCTGAACTGCGACGAAAGAAGAGCATTAACTTACACTGCGAAAGCAACTGTTATAGATTGTATCATAGCATAATATTTCATATATTATCTTATTATATTATATTTTGTTATGTTGTATGGTATTATACTGCATTGCATTATGTCATATTATATTGTATTATATTATATTATATTATAAGTATAAGTATTGTGTTATATTGTATTATGTTATGTTATATTGTGCTAAATTATATTATATTATGCTGTGTTATATCATATTATATTATATTATATTATTTTGTATTATGTTATATCACAGAGAACAGATATCCAACAGACACTCATACGTGCAATGTCGTGTGCAACGGTGATTTTTAATGGATTTTCACTTGTATGCTTTACACAGCTTTTTAAAAAAGTTTGTACTAGCTTGGATAAGATATATTATATTGTATTTTATTATATTATATTTTTTATATTATTTTATATTATATTATAATATATTATATTATGTTATAAAGGGTGATTTTTTAAGAGCTTGAGAACTTTTTTAAACAATAAAACGCATAAAATTTGCAAAATCTCATCGGTTCTTTATTTTAAACGTTAGATTGGTACATGACATTCACTTTTTGAAGATAATTTCATTTAAATGTTGACCGCGGCTGCGTCTTAGGTGGTCCATTCGGAAAATCCGCTTTTTTATCGACAAATTTTGTTCAGCGATGAGGCTCATTTCTGGTTGGATGGCTACGTAAATAAGCAAAATTGCCGCATTTGGAGTGAAGAGCAACCAGAAGCCGTTTAAGAACTGCCCATGCATCCCGAAAAATGCACTGTTTGGTGTGGTTTGTACGCTGGTGGAATCATTGGACCGTATTTTTTCAAAGATGCTGTTGGACGCAACGTTACAGTGAATGGCGATCGCTATCGTTCGATGCTAACAAACTTTTTGTTGCCAAAAATGGAAGAACTGAACTTGGTTGACATGTGGTTTCAACAAGATGGCGCTACATGCCACACAGCTCGCGATTCTATGGCCATTTTGAGGGAAAACTTCGGAGAACAATTCATCTCAAGAAATGGACCGGTAAGTTGGCCACCAAGATCATGCGATTTGACGCCTTTAGACTATTTTTTGTGGGGCTACGTCAAGTCTAAAGTCTACAGAAATAAGCCAGTAACTATTCCAGCTTTGGAAGACAACATTTCCGAAGAAATTCGGGCTATTCCGGCCGAAATGCTCGAAAAAGTTGCCCAAAATTGGACTTTCCGAATGGACCACCTAAGACGCAGCCGCGGTCAACATTTAAATGAAATTATCTTCAAAAAGTAAATGTCATGTACCAATCTAACGTTTAAAATAAAGAACCGATGAGATTTTGCAAATTTTATGCGTTTTATTGTTTAAAAAAGTTCTCAAGCTCTTAAAAAATCACCCTTTATTATATTATATTATATTCTATTATATTATATTATATTGTATTATGCTCAAGTATATCGACAACGGGGAGGGGCAGGGAGTGCATCAGGGTATCTTACAAGTGAATGACTGGATGATGGAGTGGATTGCCAACCTGAGTCACGCGGGGGAAGCTTTGTGTATCTCCCTGAAGGTCTGAAATGAGTAAGACGCACCCTTCTAACAAACAAACCATCAGGCGGGTTTAAGCTGGTACAGGTGGTTCTTTATTATATGGCCGGATGTTCTTGCTGGAAGGCGCCGGGTCCTCAAAACCTATTTTGGCCTTCTTAACAGCAATTATATGAAAGCTATCTGATAATCAAATTCGGATCTTTTGTAAGTCTACCCACATACATTGGTAATGCCTTGAACTGATGGTGGCTTCACAAATACATACATACATACATACAGTAGAATTGTCAAACGTCTTATGCCGTTAATGTATCCTTCCATTATTTTACTGATTACTTGGCTGCGATGAATTCATAAACAAAAAATTTTGAATATGTTAAAAGCTTTTTTAGGCAAATATTGAGCGAATGCACCGATCGCCATATCATCTTTCGAGTCAGTGCATCGAATGGCGATTGTTGACCTCTCAAACTATGGTTTCGACATATGGAATAAAGGGTGAAGCAAAAATAACTAAAATGACTACTTTAAATTGATTCCACAAATTTACAAAAGCTGCCCTCACGACTTGTAGTTCATCACTTCCCGGTAGTCGAGTGATATTATTTAATCGTGTTTGATGAATGTTCGTAGCGTGACAATTACAGGAAAAAATTTCGATTAACAATTTAGCGATAAAACTTTATTTTTACTTTTAATTTATGACTTCTAGTCAGTAAGTAATTATTTAGTAAATTTTTGACATATCAGAGACTCGGATGTTTGGCATCGCTAGGTTCGACTCCTTTGGTAGAAGGTAAAAGTTTAGATGCGAGAAACCTTCTTCTTACTTAAATGAACCTTGTTATGTCGAAGTTTTCCGCACTTTATCTACAAATCCTTACTCTTCCTTGAGTACTATGGTTTCACATTTTTCATATTCTTTCTTCTCTCACAATCTCTAGTTAGTTTAATATTGTTAAAAAAACGAAAGATAAAATGAGTAATTCTTGGGCATTCGAAAACTGAAGTTACCATTCTTTTAAATATTGTGTCCATTAACTTTTACATGGATACTGCATTCGTTTAATAGTTTTATCAATAGTCGTCTTATTAGTCAACACCACATTATTTTGTTTAGTACCCCACTTACAATTAACGAATGGTGGAGTTCGGTACTGAGAATCTATATCAGAAAGTTTTATATGAAAATAATGTGCAATTCTTCTGTTATAGAGGAGTGAAGATGAGGAGTGATTGTACCAGTATTCAGCTTACACGGGAAAAAATCCGTTACTGCTGTCATGATTAGAAAATCATGAAACCAATCATTTCAACTTCTCATGAAACCATGAGCAATAAGTCTTCTCCCATGAAAATTAATCATGATCCGGAAATGCGTTACTTGAAGAATGTATTTCTTTCAAAACTCGTAACTTCTACCCGTATATTACTTTGAACCCTCTGTCTCAAGTGATGTGATGGATTGCTCACGGAAAGACCGATATCAGCATTTTGGCGAAAAAATTAGTTGATTTTCTTATTTTAGTTAGTTATTTTTTGAGACAACTAAAAAAATCTTACTTTTGCTAATTTAGATTTTTTAATTCTAATTTCCTTGATAATAATAAAATATTTATTGAAATGGCTATTTTTTTAGTTGAATTCACCAATTGTCATTTCTTAGCTAAGGCACACTTCATATCCATTCAACTAATTTTTTAGTTGAATTAGAGAAATAAAACGTTGTTTTCAACCAACATAAATGGTTGAATTGGTTTCTGCAATTTGCAGCTATATGGCGCTCTGTCGCCGAAATAACGCACCGTAATGACTACTAGCCATTAGATGGCACACTACTACCGAAAAAAATTTCAGTCGCGGTTGTCTTTTCTATATTGGCAGCTATAAATACGATGTTGTATTGGAGAAAAAGACATAAGCGAAACATAAACTTCTTTTTGAACATTTTTCTTCTAAATCGCTGTTTTCTTCATTCGACTACGCGAAATCGACTCTCTCACTGAAAACTTTGAGCACTCGGAAAATAAAAACCGAATTCAAGTAGTACATCTAACGGCGTGACCCGGAAGGTTGGAAGATACAAAAAAAACATCATTTGATATGTAAAATAAGAGTGCAACATTCGAAACTCAATTCACTGTTCCGCGTAAAAACATTATTACGCACAATCGCTTCAAATGCGCACAAATTCTGAATAAATACACTGATCTAATTTCGGTCGTTCCGTGCTCAATACACACTTAAAATTTTTTACATCTTATTAGATGCACATAAATGGAGCGTCGCAGTTCACGCAAATTTACGTGGAAGAACATTTAATATTGTGTCTAAAACTCCATGACATGAAATTCATTGAAATAAAAAAAAAAGAATTCCCACCGCGACTTGAACCCAGGCCTTATGCACGCGCGCTCTTTATTTTGCGCTGAGACAAATTTTTTTTTTTTTTTTTTTTTTTTTAAATAACTATTTATTGGAATATGAGTTAAAATTAAATTATTAAGATTTAAATTGGGTGTTCAGCCACAAGTGGTGACTTTTCAGCCCTATTATATATATATATATATATATATATATATATATATATATATATATATAAGTTAACAGCCAGCGTTTCCCAAGAACGTCACCAATAGCAGACGATCGAGATTCCCACAGAATGAAGACCGCAGCATCAACAACAATCGTCGCCCCAGCATCAGTCACGTACACGGTAAACAAATCTTGTATCGCGTTACCGGCGCTAGGAAATAGTAAATCGACAGGGTTCTCACGATCGGCAGCTAGCTAGGTTAGGCTTAGAGTAAAGTTAGAACAAAAATAAAGTTTAGTTTCAGTTTAACCTTAGAAGTGAAAAGTGTTCTCTCTTTTTAAAAACCCCTTTGCGAGGGTAGATATTTTAAATGGCGCAGTCGTTCGGATTGTAGTGCGGTTTTTTTAAGTGATTTCTTTCGGCACGAAGAGCCATCCCCGAGTGTACATCGGTGATTAGTGAAGAGATCCAGAAGAAGCTGCACCGGACCCATCATCTAGTTAACAGCGAGAGAATATCGCAACCTAACCGTAAGTAATTTTAATCTTTTAATTAACTATTATCACATAAGTTTAACGCATTTAACATTTCTTAGCTATTGCCTAAAAGTGAGCTATTGACATTGTAGTGAAGTGAAATTAATTTTAGTTAAACAAATCAGTGAAAATGGAACAGCACATCGCTGCTCTCAATCAACAGATCGCCTCACAGGAGGACGAAATTCAACAATTAAGAATGGAGCTTCTAGGTGCGTCAGAAGCTGCCCAAGCGGCTCAAGTAGCAGCTGCCGAGGCTAGAACAAATATGCTACCTCGAGCTGCAGGGGATCCTGAGAGTATTTTAAAATCTCTCCAGACTCCCCAGATCATTCGAGACCTTCCCAGTTTCGATGGAAACCCAATAAAATTGCATTCTTTTATTAGAGCCATTGATAGTTTAATGCCAACTATCAATAGAGCTGTTGGAACAGATTGCCACCAAGTTTGGATTCAAGCAATTCGAACCAAAATAGTGGGAGAAGCAGACAATATTCTAGAATTGTACGGTACAAATTTGAATTGGACCGACATAAAGCAAAATTTAATCACACATTATAGCGACCGACGGGATGAGGTGTCTTTGACACGCGACCTCTTCGCTATTCACCAAGTGAACACTGTAGAAGAATTCTACAGCAAAATCTCGCATGTGGTGTCTCTGTTAGTGAATTTGCTAAACATCAGTGAAGAGCACACAGCTGTGAAAGCAGCGAAGAACAATTTTTATCAGCAGCTAGGACTAAAAGTATTTTTGGGAGGATTAAAGGACCCGTTAGGACCAATAATCCGGGCTCAGGCCCCAACAAATTTAAAGGATGCTCTTCGATTATGCATCGAAGAAGGCAATTACTCTCACACACGAAATAAACCATTTGGCACACCTCCACCAATTCCACAAAAGCCAAATTCATCTCCACAATGGCCCATTAAACCGTTTAACAATAGATTACAATTTCCACCATTTTCACAAAAACCCATTCAATTTCCACCACAACGACCAATTCAATTCACACAACAAAGACCTTTTCCCTTCCAACAACCACGATTCCAATTCCCGCAACAACGACCATTTTCCTTCTCACCGCAAGGACAATTTCAAAATCCCCAACAACGACCATTTCCGTTTCCTCAAAGAGTGACTCAAAACCCACAACCAAAGCCAACTCCAATGGAAGTGGATAGCTCCATTAGAAGTAGGCAGATAAATTATATGAACCGTCCACATTTTCAAATAGAGGAATTTCCAACAAATTGTGATGATTCCTATTTCTATGATCCCAATGAATATTATTATTACGATAATTATAACCAACAATATCAAACTGCGTATGAAAACACTAACGAACCTCCACCAGTCGAAACAAACCCCCAACATTTAGAATCCAATCAAGAAACCGATAGCAAGGAAGCCGAAATTGATGATCTAAATTTTCATCAAGTGGCGGCAGACTTTCATCCGACGTAAATAATTTCATCCCTTACATCGAAATAAACACTTCCAAAGGCTTACTAAAATTTCTCATAGACACAGGTGCAAACAAGAATTACATTAGTACCAAGCACGTAAACCTTCAAAAATGCAGATTTACCGAGCCAACCTCTGTTCAAAATATCAATGGTTGTCATAAAATAAATCAATTTGTTGAATTTAACCCCTTTATTCAGATTCCTGGCACACAAAAATTGAAATTTTATATCTTTGATTTTCATCCTTATTTCGATGGATTAATTGGATACGAGGCGTTACAATTGCTGAAAGCCAATATTCTTACTGCTAGTAACGAACTTCAATTTGCTTCTGGAAAAATTCAAATGCAACGAAAATATCCTCATTCTCAACGAATACAATTAAACTCTAACGAGACGAAATTCGTAAGCTTTCCTGTTAATATCAATAACGGCGATTTCCTAGTATCAGAAGATACTTTTATTTGCAACAATATACTCCTGCACTCAGGCTTGTATAGCGCAGTGAATAGTCGAGCTTGTTTAGCCATAACTAATAGTTCGAACGAGTTATCGCGAATCGATATTAGTCAACCCATGGAATTTGAATTAAATAATTTTGAAACCCAACCTTCACCAAAATTTGCCAAGCCGATAAACCAGCGTTTATTCGATCAATTGCGATTGAATCACCTTAACTCGGACGAAAAATCGAAATTGTTGAACGTCATCAGTAGAAATCAGGGTGTATTTTTGTTAGAAGGAGAACACCTTACCTTTACTAACGCAATAAAACATAGCATCAAAACAAAAGATGATTTGCCTATTTACTCCAAATCGTATCGGTACCCCTTTTGTCATAAGGAGGAAGTACAAAAACAAATTCTCAAAATGCTTGAACAGGGTATTATAAGACACTCTGTCAGCCCTTGGACTTCTCCGGTTTGGATCGTCCCGAAAAAGATGGACGCTTCCGGTCAAAAGAAATGGCGATTGGTAATCGACTATCGGAAGTTAAATGAAAAGACTATCGATGATCGATACCCAATCCCGAACATAACCGACATCCTCGATAAACTCGGGAGATGCAATTATTTTTCTACGCTAGACTTAGCATCCGGTTTCCACCAGATCGAAGTTGAAGCATCAGACATTCCCAAAACGGCTTTTAATGTCGAGAATGGACACTATGAGTTTTTGAGAATGCCCTTTGGACTAAAGAACGCCCCCTCTACGTTTCAGAGAGTAATGGACAACGTTCTAAGAGAACACATTGGCCTAAGATGTTTCATCTATATGGATGATATCATCGTTTTTTCAAGTAGTCTTCAAGAACATCTGGATAATTTGGGAAAAATTTTCGATACACTATCTAGATGCAATATGAAAGTACAATTAGATAAGTGCGAGTTTCTATGTAAAGAAGTTGCATTTTTAGGACACATCGTTACTACTGAAGGAGTTAAGCCAAACCCAGACAAAATTAATATTATTAAAAATTGGCCATTGCCAAAGAGCGAAAAAGAACTTAGAAGCTTTCTTGGAATTTTGGGTTACTATCGAAAATTTATAAAAGATTTTGCGAAAATAGCGAAACCTTTAACAAATTCACTTAGGAAAGGCGAAACCATCATTCATTCTGAAGAGTTCATTAAATCATTTCAAAAATGTAAAGCAATCCTCACTAGTAATGACATACTCCAATACCCAGATTTTGATAAACCCTTCATTTTAACTACAGACGCCTCTAATCATGCAATTGGCGCTGTTCTTTCACAAGGACCTTTGGGTAAAGACAAACCCATCGCGTTTGCTTCACGCACATTGAATAAATCTGAAGAGAATTATTCAACGATCGAAAAAGAACTCTTGGCGATCGTTTGGAGTTGTAAACATTTTCGACCGTACCTCTATGGAAGAAAATTTACGCTCTACACCGATCATAAACCGTTAACTTACAGTTTGAATTTAAAAGAACCGAATCAAAGATTGATCCACTGGCGTTTAAGCTTAGCAGAATTCGATTACGATGTTCAATACAAACCTGGAAAACAAAACGTCGTAGCAGACGGATTGTCTAGAGTTGTTCAAGAAATTAACGTTAACGAAAATGAACTATCATCAGATAACGCAACAGTACATTCCGCAGACACGGATGATTCCGAATACATTCCGTGTACAGAAAAACCTTTAAATTATTTCAGTAATCAAATAATCCTTCAAGTTGGCCCCGAAGAAGATAATATTCACGAAGAGGTTTTTCCGAGAGTTCATAGAAGAACCATTACAAAATTAATATTTGGTATCCCCCAATTGATAACAATATTTAAAGATTTTATGGACTTGAAACGCAATAATTGCATATTGTGTCCCGAAAGTTTGATAAATACGATTCAAATAGTATACAAAAATTACTTTAGTCGATGTAAGACTTTCAAAATTTTCATCACGCAGAAACTTTTGGTTGACTTAAAAACCCTCGAGGAACAAAGTGCCACCATTGAACAAACTCATGAATCAGCCCACCGAGGAGTTTGGGAAAACGAAAAACAAATATCCAATCGGTTCTACTTTCCAAAAATGAAGCATAAAATTCAACAGTTCATCAAAATTTGCGAAATATGTAATCGAAACAAATATGACCGACACCCATACAAAATTAAACTTGGCTCAACACCGAACACGAAAAAACCATTAGAAATAATTCATATTGACATATTTTTAACTCAACCGTACATCTTTTTATCTGCAGTAGATAAGTTCTCTAGATTCGGAGTATTGATCCCAATAAAATCCAGGAATATAGTCGATGTTAGAAGAGGCCTGCTGAAACTTTTCTCAACCTATGGTACACCGGAGCTTATCGTAAGTGATAACGAACCTGCATTTCGATCAGCCGACATAAGAGGTATGGTAAATAATTTGAATGTACAGATGCATTTCGTGCCTGCTAATCACAGTGAAAGTAATGGTTTGGTCGAAAGATTTCATTCAACAGTTGCAGAAATCTTTCGATGTATAAAGCCCCAGTACAATGACCTTACGCACAAAGAAATTTTCTTAATTGCTTGTACTTTGTACAACAACACGATTCATTCAGCCACCGGTTTCAAACCGAGAGAGATTTTCTTTGGGCTAAAGGACGAACACGAACGGCCTCTTGACATTCAGAAAATGATAGAAAAAAGAGACAACTTCTATGATGAGGTAATTTTGGCAAACGATAAGACACGATCAAAAAATTTATCCTTCCACAATAAAGGAAGAGAAGAAGCACCTCACATAGCAGACGAAGAAATAGTTTTCAAAAGGATTCAAGGAATCAAAAAGAAAACTAAAGAAAGATTTTCACCGACTGAAGCTATGGAGGACAAACAAAGAACGATCCTCGATAGGTCCGGCCGGGAAATTCACAAAGAAAACATAAAAAGACTTTGAAATTAATATTTGTCTTTCTTTCAGGATGGACTTTCGGATCATCGCACTCATTTCTCTCATTCCCTTTTCCTATCCTCAATTCATTCAAATACATGACATTTCGAATAATCCGGGTGCGTTAATTATGAAAGTTGGAGAAGGAAGAATTAGTTTAGGCTATGATAAGGTTTTGCACATTATAGAATTAAACCAGTTCCAGAATTCAATTACTACAATTAAAAATGTGTTGAATCGAATCAACAATAAAACAGGAGATTTTTCAAATTTAATCGAATTAAAGCTTTCAATGATAAATGATACATTCATGAGCCTTCTCCCAAGAAACAGAAAGGTAAAAAGATCAATAGAAGTGTTAGGAAGCACTATCAAACTAATCACCGGAAATTTAGATGCCCAGGATTTGAGAAATATTAATGCAGATCTATATGCACTGAAAAACAATGAAAATAGCTTATTAAATGAAAATAACAAACAAATATCTATCAATGCAAATTTTCAAGAACGAATTAATATTGTAAACAATCAGATCAAGGATCATGAGAACAGTTTAGCTAAAATTTTACTTAAAGAAGATTATATCATAACTGAATCCACTAAAATTTCAATCTTATTTCAATTAGATATGCTCTTAAACTCATTACATTCTATAGAAAATAGCTTATCACTCGTCAAGGTCAACATAATAAACAAACAAATTTTATCAAATAGTGAACTAGAGGTCATAGCAGCAAAGCTAACCAAGCAAGGATTCAAGATTGATAGTTTAGACGAAGTTTGCGTGTACCTGACAACTACAGCGTTTTATCAAGGAGATAACATCATTATCAGCATCAATATCCCTAACGTACAGCCTATTGTGTTTGACAAAATGCTTTTATTACCGCTACCTGTGAACAACAAAACAGTGAACATTGACCACAAAGTAATCTTCAAACATGTAAACGAGACGTTAGCCGTTTCTACAGGATGCCAAGAAACGCCCAAAATTACTATCTGTAAACGAGAACTATTGACAAACATCAGTGCAGATGATTGCATCGCACCATTGATTAGAGGTTTGAACGGAAAATGTCCCTTCTCAGAATTGCCACAAACCATCGAATATGAATTACCCGCACCTGGTACCATAATAGTCAAAGCGCTCACCAACAAAATTACATTGAGCAGCACGTGTGGAATTAATCAAAAAGAATTGAAAGGCATTTTTCTCGTCTCATTCCACAATTGTACCATCATTATTGGAAACAAATTATTCGAAAACTATGAAATTCAATTCCGTCACCCTATTATCGCACCTCTAAGGTCAAACCAAATCGCAGAAACACATTTGGAAAAATACGTCAACATAACCCAGTTACATGACCTACATATCGAAAACAGGAAGAACCTTCAATCTTTGGAATTGAAACAACATTTATCAATTGGTTCCTTCATATGCGCAGTTATCCTGATTACAACAATTCTAGGCATCGTTTATCATAAAACCAAAATATCTTCAACAGCATTAGTCGAACGCACGGGTCGTGCTTCTTTAAGGGATGGAGGAGTTAACAGCCAGCGTTTCCCAAGAACGTCACCAATAGCAGACGATCGAGATTCCCACAGAATGAAGACCGCAGCATCAACAACAATCGTCGCCCCAGCATCAGTCACGTACACGGTAAACAAATCTTGTATCGCGTTACCGGCGCTAGGAAATAGTAAATCGACAGGGTTCTCACGATCGGCAGCTAGCTAGGTTAGGCTTAGAGTAAAGTTAGAACAAAAATAAAGTTTAGTTTCAGTTTAACCTTAGAAGTGAAAAGTGTTCTCTCTTTTTAAAAACCCCTTTGCGAGGGTAGATATTTTAAATTATATATATATGATTTGGTTATTACCATGAAGACATCATTTGCTTCCGCAATTCTGAGATTTTTGTGTAGGGAAAATTCTAAACCTACTTGTATTGTGTAATGGGGAAAAGGAACTTATATACTAACTTACTAACTAATACAGAGAGCGAATCGATTCAATTGAAGATTGCATCGATTTTTGTCGGAATTTGCTTATAATATTATGTGACATTACATCTAATGGTTCTATATTTGTGAGTCTGTGTAACTCATTTGTACTAAACCAGGGAGGACGCTTCAGAATCATTTTCAGAATTTTATTCTGAATCCTTTGAAGCGTTTTCTTCCTGGTGGAACAACAGCTTGACCAAATTGGTACCGCATAAAGCATGGCTGGTCTGAAAATTTGTTTATAAATTAACAATTTGTTTTTTAGACAGAGCTTAGAATTTCTGTTTATAAGAGGATATAAACATTTAATATATTTATTACACTTTGCCTGGATTCCTTCAATGTGATCCTTGAAAGTGAGTTTTTTGTCATACGTTAAACCTAAGTATTTAGCTTGATCAGACCATGTCAATTCCAAGCCATTCAATTTGAGAATGTGATTATTGTTTGGTTTTAGAAAAGAAGCTCTTGGCTTGTGAGGAAAGATAATTAATTGCGTTTTTGCTGCATTTGGTTTAATTTTCCATTTTGACAGATAATCACTGAAAATATTTAAACTTCTTTGTAGGCGACTGCAGATCACTCTTAGATTTCTACCTGTGGCTAACAGACTTGTGTCGTCACAGAATAGCGATTTCTGACAACCAACGGGTAGATTTGGTAGATCAGAAGTGAAAATATTATACAAGATTGGAGCTACACTCGAACCCTGCGGAACACCGGCTCGTACGGGTAGCATTTCAGATTTACAATTCTGATAGCTAACCTGAAGAGTACGATCAGTTAAATAATTTTGAATCATTTTGATCAAATAAATAGGAAACTGGAAATCAGACATTTTTGCTATTAAACCTTTGTGCCAAACACTGTCGAATGCTTTTTCTATGTCTAGAAGAGCAACTCCAGTGGATAACCCAGAAGATTTATTTGCTTTTATCATGTTCGTTACTCTGACAAGTTGATGAGTAGTTGAATGTTCATGACGAAATCCAAACTGTTCTGGTAAAAAAATTGAATTCTCATTTATATGAGTCATCATTCTTAACAAGATAATTTTTTCAAAAAGTTTACTGATAGAAGAAAGTAAGCTAATTGGGCGATAACTTGATGTTTCTGCTGGGTTTTTATCAGGTTTTAGGATAGGAATTACTTTAGCGTTTTTCCATCTTTTTGGGAAGTAAGCTAATGAAAAACACTTGTTGAAAATTTTAACCAGGAGTCTCAAGGCAACATCGGGAAGATTTTTAATAAGAATATTAAAAATTCCATCATTACCAGGAGCCTTCATGTTTTTGAGTTTCCTAATAATTGATTTAATTTCATCAAAATTCGTCTCAAAAATGTCATCGTGTGATAACACTTGGGTTGAAATATGATCATACTTCAGTGAGACTTCATTTTCAATAGGACTCACAACGTTTAAATTAAAATTGTGGACACTCTCGAACTGCTGAGCTAGCTTTTGAGCTTTTTCACCATTTGTAAGAAGTATTTGATTTCCTTCCTTGAGAGCAGGAATTGGTTTCTGAGGTTTCTTAAGAACCTTAGAAAGTTTCCAGAAAGGTTTAGAATATGGTTTAATTTGTTCAACTTCTTTAGCGAAATTTTCATTTCGCAAAAGAGTAAATCTATGTTTAATTTCTTTTTGTAAATCCTTAACTATGTTTTTCATAGCAGGATCACGAGAACGTTGATATTGTCGTCGACGAACATTCTTCAACCGAATGAGCAGTTGAAGATTGTCATCGATGATAGGAGAATTTAATTTAGTTTGAGCTTTGGGAACTGAAAGATTTCTAGCTTCGATAATATAATGATTCAAATTATCAATTGCTGTGTCGATGTCCGCAGAATTTTCTAAAATAGTTTCATGATCCACATGATTTTCAATGTGAGATCTGTAATCCAACCAATTAGCTCTATGATAGTTGAAAACAGAACTAATTGGATTAATTATAGCTTCGTTGGAAAGTCTGAATGTTACTGGAAGATGATCTGAGTCAAAGTCAGCATGTGTAATCGGTTCACTACAAATGTGACTTTGATCTGTTAGAACCAGATCAATTGTAGACGGGTTTTTCACGGAAGAGAAACAAGTAGGATTACTGGGATGAAGAACTGTAAAGTAACCAGCTGAGAGTTGATTATGAAGTATTTTACTATTACTGTTATTTTGCCTACAATTCCACTGGACATGCTTAGCATTTAAGTCCCCTATTACGAAAAATTTCGATCGATATCTTGTAAGTTTTTGCAAATCGCCTTTAAAGAAATTTAATTGTTCGCCGGTGCATTGGAATGGCAAATATGCTCCAGCGATGAAATAAATTCCATGAATGGTTTCAACTTCGATTCCCAAGCTTTCAATAACTTTAGTATTGAAAGAAGGTAAAATTCGATGTTTAATTTGCCGTTGGACAAAAATGGCAACTCCACCACCAATTCCAGTAAACCTGTCAAATCGATGAACCACATAATGTGGATTACTTTTCAATTTTACATTTGGTTTAAGAAAAGTTTCTGTCACAATGGCAATATGAATTTTGTGAACTTTGAGAAAATTATAAAATTCATCTTCACTCGATTTCAAAGATCGAGCATTCCAATTTAAAATATTCAAATAATTATTTAACATCACTGTTAAATTTTAAATTCATTATAATATTATTTGCAAATTTCCATCCGATTTGAAATGCTTCAAAAAGTGATGAAGTCGAATTCATTTGGATGATCATTTGAAAAAGTTGATCTTGTAGGTAGATCATTTTATTTTCAGTTATATCGCCTAAATCGACTTCATTTAAAGAAGCGAATGGCATTGAAGGAATATTTGTAGGTAGACTGCCATTAGAAGAAGATGATTTGGCCGGTCTACCTATTAATAAATTGTTTTCGTTAGAAGAAGAACTGCAAGGCGGTCCTGTGTTTTGATTATTTACATTAGAAGAAATAGGTGATAGATTTCTACCTAATATACCAGCATAACTGACATTAGAAGAAGATGATGACGAGGTCGATCTACCTGTCAATAAATTGTTTTCGTTAGAAGACGAATTGGCAGGTGCCTTAGAAGAATTTTCAGGTATATTCTGTAAATTTAAGGTCGTTGATTTGACTTGTTGTCTAAGCGAACGAGCGTTTAAAATTTTTTCTCTGACAGGACATTTCAAATAATTGGATTTATGATTTCCATTGCAATTTGAACATGAAAATTTATCAGTGGTTTCATTCATTGGACAATCGTCTTTCGAATGCGATTTACCACAATTCAAACACCGTATATCCATATGACAATTTTTGGTTCCATGACCGAAGCCTTGGCAACGACGACATTGCGTTAAGTTTGCAATACGATTATGCCGTTTATAATGTTCCCAATGAATTTTAATGTGGGAAATGAAACGTACTTTTTCTAAAGTTTTCAAATTGTTTACATCACTTCGATTGAAGTGTATTAGGTAAAGTTCATGGGAAATTCCAGAGCGTGGTTTAGAAGTACCATTCGCTCTTTTTTTCATAAGTATTACTTGGGAAGGGGCAAAACCAAGCAATTCTTTTAGTTCATTTTTAATTTCATCAATACTTTGATCATTTGATAATCCTTTCAAGACAGCCTTGAAGGGTCTGTCTGATTTTATATCATATGAATAAAATTTATGAAGTTTTTCGGACAAATATCGAATAAGACGTTCGTAATCTTCCAATCCATCCACCAAGACTCGACATTCTCCTCTTCGTCCGATTTGAAATGAGACTTTTACTTCCGGGAGAAAAGTAGAAAGCTCAGTACGGAATGCTTTGAAGTCGGAAATCATCACCGTCACTGGTGGCATAGATTGATGTTTCTTCCCAGAACGACAAGCGTCCATTTTGGGAATTTTTGAAGAATTTTCTTCTATGTCGCTACAATCGGATTCAGGAAGAATCTCGTAAATATTGTTAGACGGCATAGGATCAGCGGAAGGGAAATCCGTCCGTTGTCTTTTATTTTTACATTCAGATTCTATAAGATCGTGAATGTTATTAGAAAAATGTTGAATAACGGATTGTGATTTATTCCGTATTGAATTATTTTTAGCCTTAGGCTTGTTGCCTTTCCGGTTGGACGCAGGCATTTTTGAAATTAATGAAATTTTAAATTAAATTAACTAGGCTAAATTAGTCTTCGATTAGACTCCTAGCTAGCCTTAAAAAAGGCTGATTAATTTCTTAGTTACTCTAATATCACTCTTTGTATCACTTAGTCACTCTAATATCACTCTTTGTATCACTTAGTCACTTAGTTAGTGATTCAGGTAGCCTTGAAAAAGACTGAAGCCTTGAATCAATGAAACTCTAGGTAGCCAGAAAAAAATTCCAGGAGCCAAGAGCTATACGCGTGCGGTGCGAACGACTGTTCAACACCGACTGCGCTGAGACAAATTAATTCTCATTCTCATAAGACAACCACGCGCATGCGACGTACTTTTGCCGCTCTCAAGAGAACTCTTTGGCACATTTACGTACCGCACCAGAAACTGATGCACGCTTCGCTGTATAGTCTCATCGCATTCTGCCAAGAGCGAGGCTCAAGCGCTCCCGTCGCATGAGATAGCGCGGCGCGCTCGTTTCATGCGATCTACGAGCGGTTTGTACGTTATTTTCATCCTCTTCATCTCTTCCTTTAGGATAGGACACAAGTCGCACGAACCGCTCTAGGCACGAAAAAATAATTATAACAGCAGCTTTTACTGTGGCTCACAAAGCACACAAGCTGCGTTCATAAAAAATCTCGTGCGCTGTCTCGTGAGACCAAAGCGCACGAGTCGCGCGCAGAAGAAAATGCGATGCTCTGAAATTTCAAGCTGTACATCCCGTTTCTATGTGCTCGCTACGCGTCTCGTACACGCTTTTGGTTTGCTCTTTTAGTCGGCGCTCACGCTCACAGGATATAATATATATGCGACACACACATTTTCGGTGCGCTCTCGCTGTCGCATTTGTGCACGCATGAGCATTCAGAAGGCCTGCTTGAACCGAGAATCATTGGATCGCAAGTTCGTCTGATAATCGACTGAGCCACAGAAGCATGCATCTGCTTGGCCGGTAAAAGGTGCATTTAAATTCATACAGTCGCACCTGCTAGTAGAACGCAAGTTACAGTCGAAACCAATAAAATTCAAGCTCATCTAGCATTAAGTCATTACAAATAAAATTTTCCGTCATTTGACAAATTAGGTCTTTATGAATTACATCGTATGAGTCAGTTCAAATTTTTTTTGAGTGTAGATTAATGGTAAGGCAAAAAGTAGTCATTGAAAAGCAAGAACTACTGAGATGTTTACTTGATCCTGAGGCATATTTATTTCATAATTGTGTTGTTTAACCCAACGGCTGACAGAGAATTGACAACATAACGATAATTAACCGAAAGTTGACATTATAAGAGACTAAGCACGGTTACGCTTTTCACTTTGGCAAACATATATGTTACATTTTGAATTAATATATCTGAATGTATTCTGATATATGAAAATTTGTCACAAATTTAATGTGACTATTGTTGTTAGAATAATATTACAATTATTATTGTTGTAGAATAATATTATTTTAAATAAACGTTTTTGCAAACGATGTTTTGAAAAAAATAAAAGACAATATCAATCCGCGGAATTTGCAGGTTCTTTTTAGAAGGTTTGATTTACACATGTTTTTCATGCAGTTCGTTTAAGTGTTTAAATTCTGAAGCAGAAAATTCAAAACTGGAGCAATTAACGCAAGTAAACACGTTATTTTAGGCGTCGTCGTTTGTCATAAACATAATATTTTAATTGTTAATGATTAGTCAAAATCGCGTACAAATTACGTTCATCGCACCATTCCATTTATTCATATTTGAAATCTTCATATTTTAAAACATAACGCCTGAATTTATGCTGCAAAAAATACCTTCGTTGCAGAAACACGCCTAAAGTTATACCCAACAACGTCAAGTGCGTTACGTTTAAATTTCAGCGGAATCAGTCCAAATGGATCATGATCCGAGAACTTTTAATCATGGTGTATTATCATAACATGAAAATACACTCTTTTCCCCAAATCATGACTCGTTTTGCTCATTTCTAAAATCGGAATTTTGCCCGTGTATCGTTTGAATCAATGCATAAACTCTCACAACTAATGGTTTTCAATCCACCAGAATACGGCGGGTGGGGCAAGACTTCCCATTTCAGCGTTTCCAGGTACTTTTTGACCACTTTTGCGACGTGAGGCCGAGCATTGTCGTGTTGAAGGATGACTTTGTCATGTGTCTCTTGATATTGTGATCAGTTGCGTTCGGTAGCGATCACCTGTGATGGTTTCACCCGGTTTTAAGAGCTCGTAGTAAATCACACCGAGCTGATCCCACCAAATACAAATCATAACCTTGGCGCAGTGAATATTCGGTTTTGCCTTCGACGAAGTAGCATGCCCGGGCTTTCCCCATGATTTAGGATTAGCGTTTAGGATTATCGTATCGAACCCACTTTTCATCACCGGTTACGATTCGATGTAAAAACCCCTTACGATTTTGTCTTTGAAGCAGTTGCTCACATACAAATAGACGGCGCTCGATGTCCCTCGGTTTCAACTCGTACGGCACCCAGTTTCCTTATTTCTGAATCATGCCCAGTGCCTTTAGACGTTTTGAAATGGCTTGCTGACTCACTCCCAACGATTCGGCAAGCTCTTCTTGGGTTTGGCACGAATCTTCATCAATGCTTCTAGTTGTTCATATTTGAAGGTTTTTTCTCTTCCACCACCATGTTTGCCTTCGACATCGAAATCAACATTTTTAAAACTTTGAAACAACTCCCGACACGTTCTTTTACTGAGAGCAGCATCACCGTAAGTTTCTGAAAGCATTCGATGCACTTCAGTAGCATTTTTTTTTTCGAATTGTAACAGAAAAGTAAAACATCCCGCAAATGGCGAGAATTGGTCACATAAACAGACATTTTCGAGCGTGAATAATACGAAAACAAGAACAACTGTCATTGAAACGGCGATGACAATTCGTTATGCACTGTACACACTCACTTTAAAGGCATTATCATCTATGTATTTTGACCAGCCTCAGCCGGTACAGCCACCTATCGGAAAACGGCGGAAGCAAAGTTGTACACCTGATAACTAGTTGTTACGTATTGTTTTGTACATACACTACTGGTGGCTGCTTTTCAGCACCGGACCACCAGTTCAGGGTCGTTTACCTTGTTGGTCTCCTGGAGAATCTTCACTTCACTATTGTTGGGCGGACTTTCTTCCCTACCTGTGGCCACTGAGTAAATCGTTTCGGCGAAAACAAGTAACAAAAAACAAAATGGACGACACAGCTTGTATAAAAAGAAAGACCGTACAATTTTAACTTTTTTTAAACACTATATTGTATCTATTCACTAATTTTTTTACTTGCGCAAGTTTATTCGGTGAACGTCTTAGCTTCGACGCTCCGTTGCGGCCGTGATGCACGGTGGTCGACTTGGTGGACTCTGCTGTCTTCGACGGACGGGGTGGCACGGACTTCGGGGCGGTGGAACAGTTATAAGATGACCAGGGTATCCAGGTAAAGCAGCAACTTTTGGCCTTGTGTAGCGAAGGCTCTGCTTTCTGAGGATAATACCCGGAGAGTGGTATGGCGCGCACTACTTTAACGTTTCACCGCGAAGGCACTCACGTCGGGCTAACAATAAACGAATTTTAACCGGCCACTTTAGCCAGTCTTAAGCGACGAATGGTCCCGAGTCAAACTTTTGTAGGCTACCTTCGGTACGGATTGTTGATCCCTTTGGATCCACATAAAAACTTTCAGGTTCACTGTCACGTTTGGCGTGTGACTCGTTGCTGCAACCTTCACTCCTCCGGGTCAGAAAAATACTAGTTCCCGCTCAAGGGTTTTCCCGCGGTTTTATCGGCTTGCTGTCCATTTTCCATCCCAATCCCACCGCCACCTTCAAAGCAGGCCACCCCGCATTTTATGCTGCGATGATGACGATGATGACGATGATGACGACGATGACAGTGTGTAGACAGATGACGGTTACAATGTATTATCGTTTTCTGGTTGGTGTCTTGACTAATATTTATACCTACTATACTTGTTTCCTTTTTCTAAATATTATTTAATATATGATATGATTTGATATATGAATTGAACAATAACAAAGATACATACATAAATTGATGAATATAAATAAATAAATAAATACTTTTGAATATAATATATAATTTAATAATGAATATGTAATAAATAAATGTAAATGAATAAATAAATATATAGATAAATAAATAAATAAATAAATAAATAAATAGAATAAATAATTGAACAAAACCCTACTTTTGACACCAACCTTTGCTATTGAGCAGAACTTAAACGTGACTCAAACATGTAAACACGGAGTATGAACGCGATTGACGTTTAAATTCTACTCAGACATTTACTGACAATGAAATAAACAAAAATATACAATATTTGAAAAATATATACAAGCTGGACTCAGTGACCAAAGGAATTATATTGTGACCAAAGAATAACAGGTCACAATTTTCCCCGACTCGGTTTAAAAAAAAAACCATAGGTTTTTTTTCGAACAAAAGCCGACTTCTAATGCGACTACTTCTTCCTTAGTACCAGTTTCAATTCCGAGGGATGATTTTTCCAAAGGCCAGAGGAGCTCTCTCTCCCGGAATTGTATGATTCTAAAGCAGTGAGCCTGTCCATTTTCAGTCTCGTGCTCTTGCCGAAATATTTGTCAAAATCAGGTGCGATATGTTCCATCCATCATTCCCAAAACAACTGCGAAAGTGTAGCTGTCGAAACTGTTTAATATGCGTCAGAATTTGAGACGGTCTTTGCATTGGTAGAGCAGAAATATTGATCGGAAATACAACAAATAACAGAAACTATCCGGAAGAAAAAGGCGGGTGAGTAATGTCAGAGACATAACTGGATGTCGTGAATACGAAAAAACTGACACGCTCCCATCACTTTTCCGAATATCAGTTAGTTGATTGATTGTATGAATTGTGCAAGCTTTCCTCTTTTTCACTAATAGAATTTGAAGCGATACACCTACATTAAAGTATAGATTAGTTACATTAAACAGCTACTATTCTACAACTACATATTCCAAACTTGAAACAATTCCTTTTTAATTTGCTAATATAGGAAGCTAGGTACGACAAATTTGTAGTTTATTTTTATTGAAGCTATGAAGTTCGAAGATATCTGATTCTTTTCGAAATTTCATTACGAGACAATTGCAATGGCCTGGTCTGAAATGTATCTACGATCTTCGGTATGCAAGAGTGATTCTAATAATAATAATGATAGTAATAATAATAATACAGATTAACCTGTATATATGGCAACCCTGTTTCGCATGGCATATTTTCACACGACCCCATACTAGTATAAAGATGTGTTCAACATCATCACTTTCGCTTTCGCATTGCCGTTCGTAATTGAATGTGTTAGTGACGGTACAAATCTGCTTTTCTACCTGTTTTCGGAGCCATCGTTCTGACGGTGTCTCGTACGTACAGAGTAGCTGCTTTAACTTAAATGACGCTATTTCTCACATCACATTTCCTTTTATACGTGCTAGTGGTAGCACGGTAGGACGTCCCCTTTGTTAGAATTCCTTTCCTATACGCAGAACGGGAAACAGTGAAACGATATAAAAGAGAGAGTTAGCAGAGCGGCAGCCAGTAATACTGAATGGGTTGTCGAGCTGTTAACAGCATATTGTGGAGGAACAATTAAGGCAAGGTAAAGTCCCGCTCAAACCGTGCTGGTCTGAAGTGCCCAGTTGGCGGCAGAATCCATCGTCTGCTCCGGAAGGGAAACCTCGCCGAGCGTGTCAGTGCTGGTGCATCGGTCTATCTGGCGGCAGTGATGGAGTACTTGGCTGCCGAAGTGTTGGAATTAGCCGGTAACGCTGCCCGTGACAACAAAAAACGAAAATCATCCCTCGCCATCTGCAGCTGGCCATCCGTTGAAAACCCCGTCCTTTTCAGGATGACCACATCACTGTGATAAAGAAATATTTAGAATTGCTTTAAGTTTAGCCAGTTCTGATACGCCTGGAAAGTAGAATGCGCAAATCAAGTGGAAACATTTGTTCTAACAATTTTTGTTTTCGGCCGCATACTAAAGTACTCGCGACAAAAATACATATTGATCTGTGGCAACTCTGTTTCGCACGGCATATTTGTAAACCAGTATAAAGATGTGTTCAAAATCATCACTTTTCGCTTTCGCATTGCCGTTCGTAATTGAATGTGTTAGTGACGGTGCAAATTATTTTAACTCCCATCTTGATGAATCTTTTGGTAGGAAATATTGAGATCTGAGATGGTTCTCGTGTGTGTCTTGTTTCAGCAATGGGCCTTGCTGGACTTTTTGGCTGCCTTTTTCGGTGTCATTGTGCTGACGGTGTCTCGTGCATTCATATCGGGAAACAATGAGACGACAGGTCCTCGATGTTGCTGTCGTGTTTCTTGTTTCGGGAAGAGTTGCTCAGCAAATGATAGGAAAAGTGAACCATTCAACTTTTATATGGATGCTCTTGTATAGATACAGACATCTCGCGTTCTGATTGGCTGGTGCTGTCATGGGTTAAATCAAACAGGTTTTTCAATAGTGTACTATTGAAAAACTTCAATATTGTTGTAATACACGTTCAAGTTGAAGATTTTCGATTCTATTGGTAGTTAGATTATATAAATCCTTCTACAGATCACTGAGCTATGAGCTTTCAAAATACGAGAAAGGCAAACGCGCCATATGAATTATCCTCTTTGATACTCGTTTATACCAAACATTTCAGAAAAGTTTAATTGTGAACTATTTAAGAATATGTCACACAACTGAAAGTTTTATCATAAAATTGTGATCATATTTCCGATGGCATATAGCAAGAATTATGTTGATTCGTTAGATATAACAGGAGATATTCACGATCAAAAACTTATCACTCTCTCAGAGGGTAAATTTTGAAAAGGCGCCCCATAGTAAAGTAAGTCGTATTCACGACAAAACAGACTAGATTTCACATTTTCTCCCCTTTTTCACTGTCACGAGAACGACGCTCGGACAAAAAAACCACTACAGTCACAAGAACGACGCTTGGACAAATCAACACTACTGTCACAAGAACGACGCTTGGACAAAACAACACTACTGTCACAAGAACGACGCTTGGACAAAACAACACTACTGTCACAAGAACGACGCTTGGACAAAACAATATTACTGTCACAAGAACGACACTTGGACAGAATATTTTCAACCTAACTCATTCGTACGTCTCATTCATTCAATTTCATTCATTCTCAGTCACACTAACATTCATTAATTTTACTCGATCGCACTCACTTTCTGACTCCATATTCATTCATGTTCACGACACGCATACTACCTTAAACTAATTAAAACTTATATTACGGATCCACTAATGCTAAAATCTTTATCTTTTGGACTCTTTCGCGAAGAGTCGAAAAGATTGATAAATTTAATGAAATGTCTCACTCGTTACGTACTTCAATTACTCTCTCGACTTGCGAGAGAAAATCTTATGAAGCTACGTCGAATGAACCCATTTACGTTGAGCGTGTATAGGCAACAACCGAATGACGGGCAAACGTGATCCCGCCGCCCTGGGTTCTACCCTGTCGTACAGGTGTTTATCTTCCGATCTGTCAGTTATACTTGCACGTTGCTGACCAGTTGCTGAAAATGGATCGAATGCTGATACCGCTGATATCACTTGGATAATGCTGGTACATATTTGGTTAATCTTATCGTTTTGTTTTGTTTATTTTTAGGTTTTTTTTTTTTTTTTTTTTTTTTTGGAGCTAGTGTGGCCGTTTTATTTGCTGCCTGGAAATATGTGGATGGAATAAGTGAAAAGCACGATAAATAAACAAGTGTTTTAGAAAATTTTGTTTTCATGATGCCGCGTTGTTCGGCTATCCGGGTTTCAAGTGTTCGGCCGGCCAAATGCCGATGTTTTTACCATTTAAATCCTCAAGTTCATACGAGGACGTTCCGATTTTCGATCTTATTCGGCAGGGTAGAAACAATGGACCGTATTTGGAATTATAGTGTTCCGCTGCGCTAGATTGTTTCATGTTTTTACGATAGACCATTTGACCTTCTCGCCCATCAGACTCGTTTCGAGTGACATTTGCCGGATCTGCGTTGCCGTCCTATGTCTATGTCGATAAAATTCGCCTCCCTGTTCGGCTTTTTGTTCCAAATGTAATGAATTGTACGAACTGCAAAAAATTCGGACAAACAGCTACTTACTGTAGTAACAAACCAAAATGTATTAAGTGTGAAGGACCTCATAAAGATAATGATTGCAACAAGGAAATTGAAAAATGTATTTATTGTGGGAATAGTCCTCATGATGATATTTCAGTATGCACTGCATTTAAAGTGCACAAAGACAAAATTAAGCTTTCTTTAAAAGCACGGTCTAAGCGCACATATGCAGAAATGCTTAAAACGGTCATTGATGTCCCCCCTTTGGAAACCGAAAACGGGTTTTCAAATCTAGAGGAAACAGAGGACTCTGACTCTGACGAAAATAGTGAAGGTAATTCGTTTATCACTACCCAAGGGTCAGTTAAGAGAAAGAAGTCTTCTTCCAAATTACCAAAAAAGACACCTAAAGTTTCATCTTCAAAAAAAGATCCCCGTGTTAAACAAAAAAAGTCAAAACCAAAGACTGTGCCTCCTGGTTTGTCAAATTCACAAACCAATCCAGGATCTAGCACAGAAAAAGGTAATAATCCTGTGGGCTCCATTTCACAGCCACCAACAGGATTACTGAAGTTTTCGGAAATTGTTGAATGGATTTTCTCAGCATTCAATATATCTGAACCCTTAAAGACCCTCATAATGGCATTCCTTCCAATAGCTAGAAATTTTTTGAAGCAGTTATCAGCTCAATGGCCAATTGTCTCAGGTTTTGTATCTTTTGATGGATAATTTATCACCCGCCGCAAATGATACAATCACTGTCCTGCAGTGGAATTGTCGAAGCATCATGCCAAAACTTGATTCATTTAAAATTTTATTGCATAGTCAAAAATGTGATGTATTTGCTTTATGCGAAACATGGCTTACTTCAAACATAGCTTTAAATTTTAATGATTTTAACATTATACGTCTCGATAGAGACTCTCCGTATGGTGGAGTGCTTTTGGGAATTAAGAAATGCTGTTCCTTTTATAGATTAAACATCCCTTCAACTTCTAGTATAGAAGTTGTTGCTTGCCAAATAAACATTAAAGGCAAAGATATTTGCATAGCTTCGGTTTATATTCCTCCAAAAGCACAAGTTGGACAGCGACAGCTTAATGAAATGGTTGAAGCCCTTCCTGCTCCACGATTGATTCTGGGGGATTTAAATTCGCACGGAATGATGTGGGGTTCCGTTTACAATGATAGCAGATCATCTTTAATACAAAACATTTGTGACAATTTTAGCATGACGGTATTAAATATGGGTAGCATGACACGGATCCCAAGACCTCCTGCACGCCCAAGTGCATTAGATCTATCTCTTTGCTCAACATCAATTCGACTAGATTGCACCTGGAAAATATTGCCTGATTTACACGGTAGCGATCATTTACCAATCATCATCTCAATTAGCTGTAACAAATGTATTGCTAATTCAGCTAGTATTCCATATGATTTGACAAAAAATATCGACTGGATTAAATACCAAAGTAGAATCTCTAGTATTTTGAATTCAATGGAAGAGCTCCCTCCACTTGAAGAATATGACTTCCTCGTTTGTTCGATTCTGGAGGCCGCAGAACAATCCCAAACTAAACGCTTTCCTGGGCCAACGACTAACAGAAGGCCTCCCAACCCCTGGTGGGACAAAGAGTGCTCAGAGGCTAAACTCGCAAAACAAAATGCTTGCAAGACGTTTCTAAAACGGGGAGGAGGAACTCCTCAGAATTTTGAAAAACTTATGGTTTTAGAAACCAAGTACAAGAGCATACTTCGAGCCAAAAAATGTAGCTATTGGAGACATTTTGTCGAAGGTTTGTCAAGAGAAACCTCAATGAGCACTCTTTGGAATACGGCCAGACGAATGAGGAATCGTAACGTGGGCAATGAGAGTGATGAATACTCGAACCGATGGATATTTGACTTTGCTAGGAAAGTTTGCCCAGATTCTGTTCCTACGCAGAGCATTATACGGGAATCTCCTCCAAATAATGGTTTTATTAATAACCCATTTTCAATGATGGAATTTTCTATAGCACTCTTGTCTTGTAACAATAACGCCCCTGGGTTGGACAGAATTAAATTCTACTTGGTGAAGAATCTGCCCGACCTCGCAAAAAGACGTTTGTTGGAATTGTTCAACAAGTTTCTTGAGCAAAATATTGTTCCACCTGACTGGAGACAAGTGAAAGTTATCGCCATTCAAAAGCCGGGGAAACCAGCTTCCAATCACAACTCATATAGACCCATTGCGATGTTGTCCTGCATCAGAAAATTGTTCGAAAAAATTATTCTACGACGTCTCGACACTTGGGTCGAGACGAACGGTTTGTTGTCAGATACTCAGTTTGGCTTCCGTAGAAATAAAGGGACGAATGATTGCCTTGCATTACTTTCGTCTGACATCCAAATTGCCTTCGCTCAAAAGCAACAAATGGCATCTGTATTTTTAGACATTAAAGGAGCATTTGATTCAGTTTCCATTGATGTTCTTTCAGACAAGCTCCACCAACATGGACTCCCAGCGGTTATAAATAATTATTTGCACAACCTTTTGTCAGAGAAACGCATGCATTTTTCATATGGCGATTTGACAACATTCAGAATTAGCTACATGGGTCTACCGCAAGGCTCATGCCTCAGTCCGCTCCTTTATAATTTTTACGTGAATGACATTGACAGCTGTCTTGTAACCCCATGTACACTAAGACAATTGGCAGATGATGGCGTGGTTTCAGTTACTGGGCCCAAAGCTATTGATCTGCATAAACCATTGCAAGATACCTTAGATAACTTGTCCGTTTGGGCTGTTCATCTTGGTATCGAATTCTCTGCGGAGAAAACAGAGTTAGTCGTCTTTTCAAGAAAGCATGATCCCGCGCAGCTTCAGCTCCATATGATGGGAAGAATGATCCAACAGGTTTTAACCTTTAAATACCTCGGGGTGTGGTTCGATTCCAAATGCAAGTGGGGAGGACACATTAGGTATCTGATAACGAAATGCCAACAAAGAGTAAATTTTCTTCGAACAATAACAGGATCTTGGTGGGGTTCTCATCCGCAAGATCTAATAAAATTGTATCAAACAACGATACTTTCAGTGATGGAATATGGATGCGTTTGTTTTCGTTCCGCTGCAAACTCTCATATTATCAAACTTGAGCGAATTCAGTACCGTTGTTTGCGAATTGCCTTAGGCTGCATGCATTCGACACATACAATGAGTCTTGAAGTTCTGGCGGGAGTTCTTCCATTAAAAGATCGATTTTGGGAGCTTTCATCACGCCTGCTAATAAGATGTGAGGTGCTGAATCCCATGGTAATTAATAATTTCGAACGACTAGTCGAGCTTCGATCTCAAACAAAATTTATGACAGTATATTTTAACCATATGTCACAGGAAATCAACCCTTCAAGATATATTCCTATCCGTGTCAGCATCCTAAGTGCCCCTGACTCAACTTTATTTTTCGATACATCCATGCAGCGTGAAGTGCGTGGAATCCCGGATCATCTACGCTCGACGGAAATCCCAAAAATATTTTCAAGTAAGTTCAGGCATATTGACTCTGAGAAAATGTTTTATACGGACGGATCGCGAATTGAAGAAGCGACAGGGTTTGGTATGTTCAACAATAATGTTTCGGCCTCATTTAGGCTTCAAGAACCTGCATCTGTTTATATAGCAGAGCTAGCAGCAGTTCATTATAGTTTGAGTGTAATCGTCACATTATCTCCAAACCATTATTTCCTCTTCACAGATAGTCTGAGTGCAATTGAAGCCATTCGCTCAAACGCTGCTGGCAAAAATGAACCGTTTTTCCTGGCCAAAATAAAACAGTGCCTGAACGACATATTGAACAATAATTATCTAATCACTATAGTCTGGGTCCCGGCTCATTGCTCCATTCCTGGCAATGAAAGAGCCGATATTTTAGCCAAACGTGGTGCTATTGAGGGTGAAATTTATGAGCGACCGATTGCTTTCAACGAATTCTATAGCTCGTCTCGCCAAAGAACACTTGCCAGCTGGCAAGCATCTTGGGATAGAGATGATCTGGGTCGGTGGATGCACTCAATTATTCCGAAAATATCGACAAAGGCATGGTTCAGGGGACTGGATGTGAGTAGGGATTTCATTCGTGTGATGTCCAGACTCATGTCCAATCACTACACGTTAGATGCACATCTCCTTCGAATTGGGCTCTCCGAGACTAATCATTGTGCTTGCGGAGAAGGTTATCGGGATATTGATCATGTCGTTTGGACATGCGTGGAGTATCGTGATGTCAGATCTCAACTAATAAATTCTTTGCGTACCCAAGGTAGACTATCCAATATCCCAGTTCGAGACATTCTTGCTTGTCGTGACCTTTCATACATGAAACTTATTTATCATTTCATAAAGAAAATTGGAGTTTCAATTTAATAAAGACCCCTTTTAAGACTTAGTTCTGATCCCAGCTGCGTCCATGAGTTCAACCAATAGCTAAATTAGAATAAAAATTATGTAATGATACAAACAAACTCGAAACAGTTTATGAAATTATCAACAAAATGTCTGAAAATAACAGCTTATTTTATAATTTATAGAAGTTAATCGTTTGGTTCAAATAATATTTCCGAGTAGATTTCATAATTAATGACGAGTTACCTAAGATGATATTTAAGCTATAAGAGAATATGTTTTAATAAATTCAAAACGTTGTGACTATGTTAGAATTAAATTAGAATAAGAATATTATGTAAAAGTGATGCTACGGCGAAGAAAAACTTATGTAAACTGCCTTAAGAAATAAACGTATTTATGGAAAAAAAAAAAAAAAACCATTTGACCTTCGATAAACGATTTAGAAAATTTACGGTGACGTAAGTTATAACGGCCTCGAGAGGATTCGTGTGCTTTTTCCAAATTTTTGCGGACGAGCTCGTAGATACGTTCGAACATTTTTGTTCTCCGTTCTTCCAACTCTTCGACCGTTAGTGTTTCGTCGTTCCGGATAAGAATATGATCGGTACCAACTTCTATGAACTCATGTCCGCGAGTGATGAAATAAGGTGTGAAACCTGTCGACGAGTGAACACTAGTATTCAACACCATTTCAATCTCTGAGATACGACTGTCCCAAACACGTTGGTCCTCCCTCACGTATGTCCGGATAGCCGCATTGATAGTTCTATTGACTCTTTCGACGGGATTCGCCTGTGAGTGATAGCGTGAGTTTAACCAGTGAGTGATCTTGAATCGATCCAATAGATCCTTAAACTCTTTCGACACGAAACTGCTTCCGTTGTCAGTGATTATGACTTCCGGAATTGAGTTTCTCAAGAACCATTGGTCTTTCAAGATCGCACACATGGGCGCACTTCCGACATTCCTCACAGGATGAATCATCACCCATTTCGAAAAGTAGTCGCAAACTACCAATATATGTTGACTTCCGCGACGAGTGCGGGGGAGGGGACCAATGAAATCTGCTGAAATTATTTGCCATGGGCGTGTAGCGATTTTCATTTTACCCATTTCAGGGACAGTGGGGACGGAAGTTGCCTTAACTTCTTTGCATAACCCACACTGTTTTACATATCGCCGGATCTCTACTGCCATCTTTGGCCAGTAGAATCGTTGCCGGATACGCGCCAGTGTCTTGTCATAACCCGGATGGAAACATTCATCATGACACTGACGAAGAATGGTGAGTATTTCGCTTGGTGGGGGAATCATTTTCCACTCAAACCGAGCATCGCAGGGATTGTTTTTGGCAGTGACGAACTTAAACAGTTTGCCATCGTCGATTCGAAAGTCCACGAAATCGTCGGGTTTAGTTTCTACTTTCCTCAACATTGATGAGTGCCACGAGGAATGATCAATGGTTGCAATGCTTCGCGACAGGGCGTCGGGAACCACGTTCTCTTTCCCTTTTCGATGCTTTACAGTCATATCGAACTGTTGCAAATTCAACGCCCATCGACTGCATCTAGACCCTACTTTCCACTTGGAACTGAGAATGTGGGTCAATGCGGAAGAATCCGTTATGAGGGTAAAATGATACCCTTCGATGTATCCGCGAAATGCATCGATGGCGAGAATAGCAGCTAGTGCTTCTTTTTCGGCGGCATGGTAATTTTTCTGGGGTGTTGTTAATTTATGTGAGTAGAAAGAGATCACCAGTTCTACTCCCTGCTGTTCTTGGGTAAGCACCCCGGCAACTGCCACGTCGCTGGCATCCGTTTGAATGATGAACTCTTTGCTGAAATCTGGGCTGCCCAGGACGGGGGAAGACACTAGTCGCTCCTTGATTTCGCAAAAGGCATGTTCAGCATCATCATTCCAACGGATGCATTTGGTTTTGGTTTGCAGAAGGTTTGTTAGTGCTGCAGTCACCCCGCTGAAGTCTGGAATGAAGCGACGGTAGTAATTCGCCATTCCTAGGAATCTTCTAAGCTTTGTTACTGTGGTCGGCCGTTCGTATTCGATAATTGGTCGAATTTTTTCTGGATTAGCCCGAAGACCCTCTATACTCAGAAGATATCCCAGGAAGGGAATCTCCGACACTCCAAACTTCGACTTCTCGAGGTTTATGCTTAAGTTGGCTTTGCTCAGACGACTCGCAATTTCGATCAAGAGACTTTCATGTTGCTTAAACGTCTCCGTCACTACGACAATGTCATCGAGATAGACGAAGACGTGTGGTTCAAGCTCTCCATGGCCCAATACGTTATCCATTAACCGTGCCAGTGTTGCTGGGCTGTTTATCAGACCAAAAGGCATCCGCGTGTACTGGAATAACCCTTTACCTTGAACACAAAAAGCCGTGTACTTCCGGGATTCTTTTTCCAACGGAACTTGGAGAAACGCTTCAGACAGGTCAATGGTGGACAAGTACTGAGCCTTGAGGAGTTGACCGAGAATGCGACCCGGGTGGGGGAGTGGATATGCATCTCGGATGGTTCGCTCGTTAATCTTGCGCGCGTCTAAACAAAGCCGAACTTTGTTGGGTTTGATAACCGGCACACAGTTGAGTGACCAATCTGATTGGCTTCGTTCCAAAATACCGATACTCAACAATCTTTTTAGCTCGACGGCTACCAGTTCCTGCGTCTTTGGAGACATGACGTATGGAAACTGGCGTACGGGAGGTTTATCTTTCCATTCTTCTCCCAGTACGATTCGATGTTGAGCACGGTTGGTTAACGTTAATTGTCCTTCCCGAGCAGGGAGGAACAATTTTTTTATGTTTTCAATGGAATTCTTCTCCCTGTCGGAAAGGATATTTGCCGAATCTGATTTTTCGTCGACAGATACCGCTGCAGTGGACTCAAACTTACCATAATTTAGAACTGCGGGACGGATTTTGAATCTTTTCCAAAAATCCATACCACAAATACAATTTATGGACAAGTTCTTAACAACCAAAGTAGGAATTACTCTAACACATCCTTGAAACTCAAATGGCAAATGAGCTTCCCCGCGAACTTGAAGCTCATCCCCACTGGCGGAACGTAAAATGACATTTTTGGACGAGTTATGTATTTTGTTAAATTTTAATTTATTAAAAAAAGTTTCGCTGACGAGCGTTTGGTTACTACCGCTATCCAGTAGAACACATAATGGATAATCGCCGATCTTCACTTGTGCGTATGGACGATTATCATTGGGAACAGGGTAAGATATTTGATATGTTACAGTAGGTATCACGTAAGTATCGCTGGTAGCTGGTATCCAGTACGGGGACGGAATGTTTTGAGAACTATAAGAGTCTGTTACGCATTTGGAGATTGCGGGCGGCGATTTTCGCTCGCATTCAACGCGTTTTTTAAACAATACGGACAGTGTTTCGTAGGGAAACCGCGAAGACCACACGTACTGCAGAAAACAGCACGAGGTTGTCTACACAACGCGACGTGATGACCGAATCTTCCACAATTGAAGCAGTTATTATCCGGTGGGGGAACGTGGGAATTAATTACATCTTCCAGGGTTAACTGCGGGCGCGGATGACTTCCAAATGGTCCAGCATCTGGGTCGGAATTGGCGTTTCGTTTTGGTTGGATGTTTTGCGACGGTTGGTTATTTTTATTCTGGGTTTGACTGAGACGAGACGTGTTAGAATAAACTCTAGTTTGGTTGGATTGAGACACTGTCGCGGTTTGGCCACTCTCCTGCTGACCGGTTGGTTGATTCTTGGGCCCTTTCCTAGAGTTTTGTCCAGCGCCTTCAACAACAAACACATTTTTTTCCGTTCCGAAAACCTTGTTATATGCGGAGAAGTTCAAAGCATCTAACTTCTGACCAGCGGTAAGCAATGTTTCAAGGTCAACGATCGGAATAAATGTCATTTGTCGTTTATAATCTACTCGCATATTTTGCTGTAAAATTTGCACTTTTTCGTAATCAGGGATTTGGACACTCATAGTTCGGAATAAATTTTCTATTTCAAAATAAAACTCGTGAAACGATTCTTGTTTTTGCTGACGACGCTGATAAATTTTCATTTTAATCAACGCGTCCAAATCAGGGTGCATATAGGTTCGCTTCAACTCAAACACTAGATGTTGCCAATTCAACAGTCTGCCTGTGGTACGCTGAGCCATATACCACTTCAGTGCTGAACCCGTAAACAAATGAATTGCCGATTCAAAAAGTTCTACCTCTCCCACATGTTCTGCTTGAGCTAATGCTTGAACCAGTTCTAGAAATTCATTTAGTTTCAGCCCCTGGTCATCACCGCTGTATTTTGCTATGTTCCACTTTGAGACTGGAAGTGAATGACGGCTCTGATACGGTATTGTATATGGATTAGGTTGGACTGTGTTGAACATTTGTGGGTCTCTTGCAAAACAATATTGACCAGCTGGGGGTTGAGAATGGATGCTAGATATGGCTTCAGCTGGATTTGGTAGCATTGTTGGATCGAAAAAAAATGTGAGAAGGGTCATTCCGCATTAAATTATTGTTTTGAATTGGTTGGTTTGGATTATTGCGAATATGTGGATGACTAGACGAAGAATCGAATTGGTTGGAAGGCTTAGCAAATGGAATATTATTTAAAGGTCTTTTATTTAAACTGGGATATAGTGTGTATGGGGTGAATTTATTTGGGTCAGAGAGAGTTTGAGTCGTAGCATCTTTCATTTCCGTACGTTTAGCTAATTCAGCTTCTAAATTTAAAATTCTTGCTTGCAGTGATTCGATCCATTCTAGATCATCCTCACTGAGAGCAGTCTTTCGAGCATTATTATCATTTGAAGGAGGCGGGGTAATATTTAGTTCTTCGTTTGTCCCAGGCGCTAAACAATCCCCCAAGAAAAAGCCAAGAAGTTCCACCAATTCAACCACCGTATTTTGCAAATTACTATGCAAGTTTGGCGAACCTCTCGATTCACCCAGAACAAGCACAAAACGCATACCGACGTGAACTAAACGGCAACAACAAACCTTCTTGGAATCCTCATCCCCTTCTTCCAAACTCGCTTTCAACTCGGCATACCGCTCCAAACAATTTTCAATTTCGGTAGTTGGATCAGTTACCATTCTACGGAAGCATTTTCCCGTCGTATCTTCCCTTTCCACTTTCAGCTGATCTTTCAACCATTTACGCTTTCGCGTGCGATCCAAACCTATGGAGAGACTAACGGAACGGGAAACCAATTCATGGTCCAGTTCGTCGTCGGCTAAGTACTCCACTTTTAATTTGTAGTACAAACCTGAGAGTAGCTGACAAGCTCCATCAAAGGTGAAATTTGCCTTGGCCATCGTACTAATAAACGACAGAAACCAATCACAAATCGAAAAAACGACGATAAATTTTACACCCGCTAGAAAATAAACAAATATCACAAGTATTTATATAATGAAGTGGTATTGGTAAATGTCAAATTTAGTCTGTATGTATGAATGAACACTTGGTAGATTAACATAAACGAAATAAAACGATCAATTTTCCTACACAAACCATAGCATTTGACGGCGTGTCCGATGGACGATTTTTCATCACTCGCTACAATTCGCAAAAACAACAATTACAATTAATCCCAGGGACAATTTCCGAACACAATATCGACCTGATGACTACACGAATAATGAAATAAACGTAGTGAATTGAATTTTCTCCGGGAGACACGATAAAAAAGTGGTTTGTTTCTGGTCTAGGAATCAAAGCACTTTTTTTTTATTTTGCGTTGGGCGCCAATTGTTACGTATTGTTTTGTACATAGACTACTGGTGGCTGCTTTTCAGCACCGGACCACCAGTTCAGGGTCGTTTACCTTGTTGGTCTCCTGGAGAATCTTCACTTCACTATTGTTGGGCGGACTTTCTTCCCTACCTGTGGCCACTGAGTAAATCGTTTCGGCGGAAACAAGTAACAAAAAACAAAATGGACGACACAGCTTGTATAAAAAGAAAGACCGTACAATTTTAACTTTTTTTAAACACTATATTGTATCTATTCACTAATTTTTTTACTTGCGCAAGTTTATTCGGTGAACGTCTTAGCTTCGACGCTCCGTTGCGGCCGTGATGCACGGTGGTCGACTTGGTGGACTCTGCTGTCTTCGACGGACGGGGTGGCACGGACTTCGGGGCGGTGGAACAGTTATAAGATGACCAGGGTATCCAGGTAAAGCAGCAACTTTTGGCCTTGTGTAGCGAAGGCTCTGCTTTCTGAGGATAATACCCGGAGAGTGGTATGGCGCGCACTACTTTAACGTTTCACCGCGAAGGCACTCACGTCGGGCTAACAATAAACGAATTTTAACCGGCCACTTTAGCCAGTCTTAAGCGACGAATGGTCCCGAGTCAAACTTTTGTAGGCTACCTTCGGTACGGATTGTTGATCCCTTTGGATCCACATAAAAACTTTCAGGTTCACTGTCACGTTTGGCGTGTGACTCGTTGCTGCAACCTTCACTCCTCCGGGTCAGAAAAATACTAGTTCCCGCTCAAGGGTTTTCCCGCGGTTTTATCGGCTTGCTGTCCATTTTCCATCCCAATCCCACCGCCACCTTCAAAGCAGGCCACCCCGCATTTTATGCTGCGATGATGACGATGATGACGACGATGACAGTGTGTAGACAGATGACGGTTACAATGTATTATCGTTTTCTGGTTGGTGTCTTGACTAATATTTATACCTACTATACTTGTTTCCTTTTTCTAAATATTATTTAATATATGATATGATTTGATATATGAATTGAACAATAACAAAGATACATACATAAATTGATGAATATAAATAAATAAATAAATACTTTTGAATATAATATATAATTTAATAATGAATATGTAATAAATAAATGTAAATGAATAAATAAATATATAGATAAATAAATAAATAAATAAATAAATAAATAGAATAAATAATTGAACAAAACCCTACTTTTGACACCAACCTTTGCTATTGAGCAGAACTTAAACGTGACTCAAACATGTAAACACGGAGTATGAACGCGATTGACGTTTAAATTCTACTCAGACATTTACTGACAATGAAATAAACAAAAATATACAATATTTGAAAAATATATACAAGCTGGACTCAGTGACCAAAGGAATTATATTGTGACCAAAGAATAACAGGTCACATAGTTTGAATTGCTACTTGGGTTATGTACCTAATTCTCGGTGTGCCTTTTACGACTGTTTTTAACATACTTTAGACTTTTCCATTGGAACTGATATTGTATTACACTTCATTACGTTCACTGTCTTGTTATTTCTATAACACATGTCTGAGACATTCTAAATAATTATATGTTTTTGATTTCGGGAGGGGCCAGGGCCCCTCGGGCCCCCCTCTGGGTACGTGACTGCGTTCCATCATTAAATCATTTGGCAAGCAATAATGTTTATACCCAATTAAGCACGTGGCTCCGAATGACAAATCAAATGAATCAAGTATGCATGTGAAAACTTCACACAAAACAACTCCCCGCATGACCGACTGCCTCACCTCTGCCAGATATACAACTCAAACGATACAACCGTATCCACCAGGATTTTTCCACATTGAAATCTTTGACATTTTCAGCTAAGAAGATGAAAACGCTCGGCTAACTTAGATATAGGCGACTTTGTTTTGTCAAATTGGATTTGACAACTGTCACTGAATCAATGTTGGTAGCCGTCTGGTGGCCATGGCTGCCCAGGTAGCCAAGACGCTATGCGGGTCGTTGCGCGCCAAAAGATTCTTTCAACGATCTAGTATTCCTTTCTTCGACGGCCAAACACTTATGCAATTCGTTATGCGCCAAACACCTATCGATGATCTAGCATTCATTGGCGACTTTTTCAACGGGAAATTCCATTGTCCATACAAAACAACTTTATGGATTTTTTACACTTTTCCGGCAAATTTACCTAATTCTTTTGATGTACGAACCCGGTGGGGGTAGAAACTAATAAAACAAAAAAAAATAATCATGTACATCCGTATATATATATATATATATATATATATATATATATATATATATATATATATATATATATATATATATATATATATATATATATATATATATATATATATATATATATATATATATATATATATATATATATATATATATATATATATATATATATATATATATATATATATATATATATATATATATATATATATATATATATATATATATATATATATATATATATATATATATATATATATATATATATATATATATATATATATATATATATATATATATATATATATATATATATATATATATATATATATATATATATATATATATATATATATATATATATATATATATACGGATGTACATGATTATTTTTTTTTTGTTTTATTAGTTTCTACCCCCACCGGGTTCGTACATCAAAAGAATTAGGTAAATTTGCCGGAAAAGTGTAAAAAATCCATAAAGTTGTTTTGTATGGACAATGGAATTTCCCGTTGAAAAAGTCGCCAATGAATGCTAGATCATCGATAGGTGTTTGGCGCATAACGAATTGCATAAGTGTTTGGCCGTCGAAGAAAGGAATACTAGATCGTTGAAAGAATCTTTTGGCGCGCAACGACCCGCATAGCGTCTTGGCTACCTGGGCAGCCATGGCCACCAGACGGCTACCAACATTGATTCAGTGACGGTTGTCAAATCCAATTTGACAAAACAAAGTCACAGACTAACAGACATGACAGTATGAGTAAATTCTAATAAAAATTATTTTTCGTGATGCACTAGTTCCACCTATATTGTACTGCGCGAACTATTGACTATCTGTACACCCCTTGTGTTATGTAAAAGTTTTTTTACTAGTTGGTTTCCCCTCGTTTGTCAACACCGATCAGCTGCTTGCAGGGATGCCTGATTTCATCAAAATATTTGAAAATGAATCGTCACAATGATTTATTGGATTACGTTGATAATATATTTAACTTTTTCTTGATGTTGGAGGGTAACCATTTATTCGACTCAAATTTGTTCATCTAGACTATTTTTTATTGTGTTGGTAGTTTTCACCCGAAATTAAGTGGCGGCAGACCAGAAGCAAGTAAATATTGTAACAAAACGGGTTCGATTTTTTATTGAGTTGGAGGATGAGAAGTAGGCGCAATTATGTATATAGTTTAGGCAATATCAAAGATAAACTCAAGATAGAGTAGTCTGCGATTTCTTTGGTATCATTTGAATAGGACCCCTCGATGAGCTCGGTTCACTGTCAATTTGAGTATTTTGAAGCAAAACAACAAGTGTCTGATCACTAGATGCGTCGTAACTATGACAATGATTGTTTATGTTTGGAAAAATATCAAGTTACAGTATGAACGATATTGAGAAATTTCGCTTTATATCAGTGATTCTTAGAATAAGAAAGTGAAAACTACTTAGAACCATTGTCTAGAATTTATTTAGTTTGTTATAGCCTCATCCCATGAAGCATCAGTTGTGGCAAGAAATCATTATATGCTGAATGTAAACATATGTGTGCTTCCTTTCTAACTTGTATTGTTTCCATGGCATTTTGTCGGAACTAGTCGACGCTTGTTAACGGAGGGTCAATAAAATTACATTATTACTGAACCAACTGGTTCACGATTACTGACCCAACATTTTTCAATGAAACGTATGAAACAGTGTAATCTTCAGTTTATCTTTGGCAATATGTATTAAATCTGTATCCTGCATGAAATTCGCATGGACGTATACAAATCAATACATTACAGGTTATTCTGTATGAATGGCAACTCTGTTGGTAAATGAAAAAAATAAAGACAGTCTAGATGACAGACATGATGTTTTTGATAGGGTAACGTGGCGCCATCATGACACATGTGAGTACTGTCCCAAATAATGGAATATTCGAAATGACCGTTAAAATGATTGAAGAATCAAATTTGAGTGTCCTGTCTGTTAGTCTGTGACAAAGTCGCCTATATCTAAGTTAGCCGAGCGTTTTCATCTTCTTAGCTGAAAATGTCAAAGATTTCAATGTGGAAAAATCCTGGTGGATACGGTTGTATCGTTTGAGTTGTATATCTGGCAGAGGTGAGGCAGTCGGTCATGCGGGGAGTTGTTTTGTGTGAAGTTTTCACATGCATACTTGATTCATTTGATTTGTCATTCGGAGCCACGTGCTTAATTGGGTATAAACATTATTGCTTGCCAAATGATTTAATGATGGAACGCAGTCACGTACCCAGAGGGGGGCCCGAGGGGCCCTGGCCCCTCCCGAAATCAAAAACATATAATTATTTAGAATGTCTCAGACATGTGTTATAGAAATAACAAGACAGTGAACGTAATGAAGTGTAATACAATATCAGTTCCAATGGAAAAGTCTAAAGTATGTTAAAAACAGTCGTAAAAGGCACACCGAGAATTAGGTACATAACCCAAGTAGCAATTCAAACTAGTTATCAGGTGTTCAACTTTGCTTCCGCCGTTTTCCGATAGGTGGCTGTACCGGCTGAGGCTGGTCAAAATACATAGATGATAATGCCTTTAAAGTGAGTGTGTACAGTGCATAACGAATTGTCATCGCCGTTTCAATGACAGTTGTTCTTGTTTTCGTATTATTCACGCTCGAAAATGTCTGTTTATGTGACCAATTCTCGCCATTTGCGGGATGTTTTACTTTTCTGTTACAATTCGAAAAAAAATGCTACTGAAGTGCATCGAATGCTTTCAGAAACTTACGGTGATGCTGCTCTCAGTAAAAGAACGTGTCGGGAGTTGTTTCAAAGTTTTAAAAATGTTGATTTCGATGTCGAAGGCAAACATGGTGGTGGAAGAGAAAAAACCTTCAAATATGAACAACTAGAAGCATTGATGAAGATTCGTGCCAAACCCAAGAAGAGCTTGCCGAATCGTTGGGAGTGAGTCAGCAAGCCATTTCAAAACGTCTAAAGGCACTGGGCATGATTCAGAAATAAGGAAACTGGGTGCCGTACGAGTTGAAACCGAGGGACATCGAGCGCCGTCTATTTGTATGTGAGCAACTGCTTCAAAGACAAAATCGTAAGGGGTTTTTACATCGAATCGTAACCGGTGATGAAAAGTGGGTTCGATACGATAATCCTAAACGCTAATCCTAAATCATGGGGAAAGCCCGGGCATGCTACTTCGTCGAAGGCAAAACCGAATATTCACTGCGCCAAGGTTATGATTTGTATTTGGTGGGATCAGCTCGGTGTGATTTACTACGAGCTCTTAAAACCGGGTGAAACCATCACAGGTGATCGCTACCGAACGCAACTGATCACAATATCAAGAGACACATGACAAAGTCATCCTCCAACACGACAATGCTCGGCCTCACGTCGCAAAAGTGGTCAAAAAGTACCTGGAAACGCTGAAATGGGAAGTCTTGCCCCACCCGCCGTATTCCCCAGATGTCGCCTCTTCTGACTTCCACCTATTCCGTTCGATGGCACACGGCCTGGCAGATCAACATTTTCAATCCTTCGAAGAGTTGGAAAAATGGATTGCTTGATGGATAGCGTCAAGAGAGGACTCCTTTTTTCGAGCCGGGATCAGAAAATTGCCGGAAAGATGGGAGAAAGTTGTCACTAGCGATAGACAATACTTTGAATAATACATTTTCGCAATAAAGCTTTTAATTTTGGAAAAAAAACGGCGGAAACAAAGTTGTACACCTGATATAATTGACATGTTTCACAATTGCCTCATATCGGTTATTTTAGTGAGATATGTTAGACAAATGATTCAACACGTTTTAGTAAAGGAATGTAAAATTTATTCATATTGCTGCTTGTGAAACCAACTCAAAAACCTGAATGGTTTAAGTTCCACATCCGGTTTTTCAACTGACTGTACAACAAGATGATTTGAGCAGTTTCAATTCCGGTTTGCACTTAGCATATATTACTGTAATGAAACATATGAAACAAGAAACTTGTTGCACATCATTCAAGAAAAGTGCGCTTTTCCAATCGCATAATTGTTGCGAGAAGAAATAAATTCAGTACTAGAACAATGTTTGCTACTTGGGAAGCAATCTTCAATTATTTTTTAATCTTTGGGCCCCTCCCGAAATGAAATCCTGGGTACGGGCCTGATGGAACGCATATGAGTGTTCTAGCTATACCGTAAACAGGGTCAAAAGTTCTGATATTGTTTACCAGAAGATGCATTGTGTGCAATGTAATCATTTAGATGATTATTGTTGGCCATCGTAGGTGTGAGTTGAACTAATCACATTATAGAACGATTTTTGTACGAATCAATGATAAGATGCTGCTGTTTAAATAATGAGATCAAACAAAGAGGTTTGCCTTGCATTTAGAATGCTGAAGTTCGTTCGCGTCGGGTAAATTCTGGTGGATTGAAAACCATTAGTTGTGAGAGTTTATGCATTGATTCAAACGATACACGGGCAAAATTCCGATTTTAGAAATGAGCAAAACGAGTCATGATTTGGGGAAAAGAGTGTATTTTCATGTTATGATAATACACCATGATTAAAAGTTCTCGGATCATGATCCATTTGGACTGATTCCGCTGAAATTTAAACGTAACGCACTTGACGTTGTTGGGTATAACTTTAGGCGTGTTTCTGCAACGAAGGTATTTTTTGCAGCATAAATTCAGGCGTTATGTTTTAAAATATGAAGATTTCAAATATGAATAAATGGAATGGTGCGATGAACGTAATTTGTACGCGATTTTGACTAATCATTAACAATTAAAATATTATGTTTATGACAAACGACGACGCCTAAAATAACGTGTTTACTTGCGTTAATTGCTCCAGTTTTGAATTTTCTGCTTCAGAATTTAAACACTTAAACGAACTGCATGAAAAACATGTGTAAATCAAACCTTCTAAAAAGAACCTGCAAATTCCGCGGATTGATATTGTCTTTTATTTTTTTCAAAACATCGTTTGCAAAAACGTTTATTTAAAATAATATTATTCTACAACAATAATAATTGTAATATTATTCTAACAACATCCATAAAGTTGTTTTGTATGGACAATGGAATTTCCCGTTGAAAAAGTCGCCAATGAATGCTAGATCATCGATAGGTGTTTGGCGCATAACGAATAACGAATATATATATATATATATATATATATATATATATATATATATATATATATATATATATATATATATATATATATATATATATATATATATATATATATATATATATATATATATATATATATATATATATATATATATATATATATATATATATATATATATATATATATATATATATATATATATATATATATATATATATATATATATATATATATATATAGATAGATAGATACATAAGACAGCTATTCAAATTTCCAGTGTGCGAAATTCGAATACGGTTTCATTAAAAACATGTATTCTTTGGTATTCTGAACGGTATTCAAATTTTGATTTGGCTAAATTCGAAAAATTCATTGTATTCAGAGTTCAATTGTGATAGCAAGAGTTGGGTGGGTTATTAAAAGCATAAAATCCTAGATTTTGTGCTTTTAACGGGTTTTTGAACTTTAATTGATCTGAATTAAAGTGAACTAAAAACGGAAAAGTTCAACAAGTAATCTAAAACACTTATTAATTATCAATTGATTTTTGAACATAACTAAAATTGGTAATCATATTCATTATGGCCTTATGATAGGTTTCATATTCTAAAAGAATGTTACAATAAGTGAGCAATATTCAGAACTTGATCGTCAATAATCCAAATTTTAAAATATATTTGTGAATTCAAATTTTTCTTAGAACTGTAATAGCTTTTCGCATTACGGTAATACAGTTTATTAATATAAGTTAAAAACAATTTAAAGTTTAAACATTTTAATACGATTTGAAATTTGTTGGAAAATTTATAGATTGACGTGGAGAAAATGCTGAAATATACTATAAATTTGGAGTTGGTAATATTCAATATGCGTACCGCTGTGCAATTCGCTCGGATACGGGCTTAACAGGCTATCCGCATATTACCGATCCGACCGATCCAAGTTCTCCGGCGTTGACTTTCTTTCTTCTTCGGCTATGGCTGAGCTGCACATGCAGCTGTGTGCATGTCCAGTTCAACCATAGCCGAAGCAGAGAAAAAGTCAACGCCGGAGAGCTCGGATCGGCCTAATGCGCGTTTAACTTGTCGATACATGTCGCGCCCAGCGTTGCCAGGTTGCCAGATTTGTCTGGCAAATGCCAGATATTTCTCGTTTCGACAGACACTCAAACTAACCAGATCTTTAGCCAGATTTTCAAAATTTTCCCAGATTTTCCAAATTTTCCTAGATTTTGTCAGATCTTGCTAGATCTTTACGGTTTTGCCATCTTCACGATAGGTGAGAGACCGTTTTTTTTGCTCATTGAATATGAAGCCCGGCAAAAATTTCTTTGTATATAGTAGACCCAGACAAATCCAGATAAATTTTTGAGTTTTGACAGATTTTTGAAAAAATAACCTGGCAACTCTGGTCGCGCCACAGATCGAATCCTAACTTTTTCAGTTTATTGTTAGCAACGTTTCAGTTAAGATCGCGGTGTAAAAATGAATTCAAAATTCAAAAATCGTTGCTGCAATCCATTTAATTTTGAGACTCATATTAGCAAAAATCAAAAAACATTCGTTGCGTCGGGTTTCGTCTTCCCTTCTTGAGAAATTCGATTTTTTGTAGGCAAATGATGTTTTGTATGCACACCCGCATAAATAAAAATAGCAACTCTGCATAAAATGTTTAAAACGACCTATGTGACATTTCAGCTGAACCGAGAAAAGCGATGTTGAAAAATAATCGCACAATTTTGAATCCTATTTAAAAATGAGTAATTGAAACAACTTCATCTCTTCACTAAATCGTCCAATTTGTATGCGTAAAACGGATCATAGTGACTAATTCACAATTTTCAACTACATAGATAACTTTTCGACAAAAACGACACATACGTCGTTTTGTAATTTGATCATGTACATTGAACAGTATGATAGGTCGTTTTATCCTGGTTGACTTGACACATAAGTCGTTTTGCTTCTGTTAGTTACGTCGTTTTGCGAAAGTCACAGTGTTCATTCGTCGCACTTGTGTGAGAGCCAGTTTTGCTCGAAAACATTAGTAAGAGCTAGTTTTGCATATCAAGTGGAAAAAAAATGACAGTCGACTCGTTTTTAGTGTGTTTTGATAATTTTCGCTTTTGTTTGACGAAGGATTCATAACGGTTTCTACGATTGGAAACAAAACAGTTTCTTTCCAAATTAACCAGCGTATTTTTCAACAAGCTTAATAGCAAATCGATTCCATTAAATATCTCCAACTGTACAGCAAGTCTCACTTTTATAATATCACACTAGATCTGCTGTTTCGTGAAAAACTATTTTGTCGTAAGTCCGCGCATACACTTTTGTTCATGCTTTGGTACATTGGTCAAAACATTGCCAATTGACGAAAGTAGCATTAATGATTATTTTTCATTGATTTCGACATACGTCAAATGTGTTGACAGGTTTTTTAGTGAATCTATAGTGAATCGAGTAACGGTGTTCGGGTAGTGCATGTATTAGGACATTCCTAACAAAATGCAATAAAAATCTCGGTTTGTTTACTTTTGTTACTTAGGTCGTAATGAACATTTTATACAGAACTGGTATAGTTCAAATTATATAAAAATGGCGATATGGTTTGTTGTTACAATATAGTATATGTTTATTTTATAGTATGCTGTAGTAACAAAAAATGGCAGGTGATTAAAATAATGATAAAGAACTTCTGCTGAACCATATGACATGAATTCACTAAAGCTATTATCGTTGTAGTATAGTTTTATATGGCTTTTTTAAAAATGCTCCAACCACCGGCTCTAATAAATAAGCGAATTCAAAAGTTTTATTACGCGTCAGCCCAACTGGATTATTCTAAACGACATGAAACTCTTCATGGAAATTAAAAATATCAACGACGCTGTAATATTCCAGAACGAAATCAATCTATTCCACATTTGGTGCTGCAAAAGTCTACTCCAACTCAATGTAAAAAAATGTAACTCAATAACTTTCAGTAGGAAGAAGGAAACAATATCTACAAACATACATCTAGGAAATCAAATTGTAGAAAAATGTAAAATTGTAAGAGATTTAGGCGTAATTCTAGATTCCAAGCTCACTTTTGTGGAACAGTACAATACCATAATCAATAAAGCTAATAGCATGCTGGGCTTTATTAAACGCTTCAGTCATAACTTTCAGGACCCATACACAATTAAATTATTATACACTGCATATGTCAGACCTATTTTGGAATATTGCAGCCTAGTATGGAATCCATACAGTATTATTCACGAAGAACGCATCGAATCTATTCAAAAACAATTTCTTTTATATGCACTTCGTAAATTAAACTGGACAGCATTTCCTCTATCATCATATGAAGCACGCTGCATGCTCATCAATATACAAACACTTAAAGAACGCCGCGACTTTGCAATGCTTTATTTTATCAGCGACATTATTTCTCAACGCATTCAATCAGCTCCATTATTATCGCAATTAAATTTTTATATACCTAGCCGTCAACTACGTTCCAGGAAATTATTTTTAGAAAAACAAGCTAGAACAAATTATGCAAAATACAGTCCAGTCAATCGAATAATGCGCCATTACAATCAATACTGCGAACATCTTGACCTTACTATGTCAAAAAATCAAATCAAATCTCAGCTTTGTCGTAGAAATAATGCGTAGTATGTAAGTGAACATTGTAAAAAATTTATATGTAGTCTACATTTGCTTGACGAAATAAATAAATAAACCACATTTAGAGTAGCTCTATCTTCTATGGAACATAACATCAATTTCGATTTATACCAAATATAACAGTAATACATGGTGACCTATCATAAATAGACATTTGTAAATGTAAATATTATACTCATTGCTTCATTTGTATATTGATCTGACCAATTTAGATTTTAGGATTACAGCTACACCTTCGGTTTAATAATTATTAGTTCGTCAAATATATAAAATATATTATTTTGTCCCATCTGTATATCATACTCGAAGATAATTTTTTACATGCTACAAACCGTTAGAATAAACTTCTGAGGTTTGTAATTTCTGTAAAGTGGCACAAATGTGGAATATATTATGAGGAAAAATGCATGACTAACTCGAATACAGCTGTAGCTCAATTGGATAGAGCGGCAGGTCTTCTCTAGGATAGAATCAAATCCATTAGATTTACATTCATCGATAGACTTAAAATCAACGTTGAACGAATGAAACGAGAGCAACGCAAAACATTTATAATGTTTTTTTTTCTATTCCTTTTGACACTGTCGATAAAACAGTTGGATGAGCACGCTCAAATAATTTTAAACAGTATTTTGCTGAAAAACTATAACAGAACAATACTACAAACGGTTCGAGTGGTAATTGTAAATCAGAGTGTATGCAAACCTGTATATATACTGTGGTATTGAAACTGTGGGGAATGTTTCACTGAGCGGGAATTATACTAAAATAGATTATAAACAAACCATTTCTTTTATCGTTTTTGCTGAAAATTGTTCGAGAAAATTGGCATTTTTGTATGGTAACGTTACTTAACAGCCCATTCGGTATATTGTAAGATCGGGAAAAAGTAAATAAGATTATTCGAAACGTCGATTTATCGTTTTCTAAACCATAAGAGAAAAGGAAACGAAACAATATTTTATCCTCGAAATACCATTCCTGTAGACGTAAAGGTATGGTTCCGATTTATTGAAAGGTCTTGTGGTCCCATACAAAATTCCTGAATATTATTTGGATCCGACTTCCGGTTCCGTAATTATGGGGTAAAATGTGCAAAAAAATGTGAAAATAAGTGCACTAACTTTTCTCAGGGATGGCTGAACCAATTTTCACAAACTGAGACTCAAATGAAAGGTCTTGAGATCCCATACAAAATTCCTGAATATTATTTGGATCCGACTTCGGGTTCGGGAGTTATGGGGTAATATGTGCAAAAAAAATGTGTTCTAACTTTTCTCATAGATGGCGCGACCGATTTTCACGAGGTTCAAATGAAAGGTCCTGTGGTCCCATACGTAATTCCTGAATTTCATGCGGATCCGACTTCCGGATCCGGAAATATAGGGTAAAGTGGGATAAAAATCGTATACCATCACTTGAAATGGGGAAAAACCTTAAAAAAGTTTCAAAACCGACCTCAAATCTTTTCCAATTGATAGTTTTTATCAGTAGTTTCTTTTAATAATCGAAGAAAATTATTTTGAAGAATACCACAGTATTATATACGATAGTATGATTGATATGAGAAAGGCATCATTACACCATCAATAATCATCCGAAGCAGGAAGTCGCACCCGAACAAAATTCAGGAGTTTTGAATGGAACTAACCTTTCATTTGAACCTAAGTTTGTGAAAATCGGTTCAGCCATCTCTCTTGGAAACCGGTAACCAGGATAGCCGAAATTGGTTTGCATGATTTTCTACTAGAAAAAAAAGTACGTTTTTTACTTCACCACTTTAAGTGACGATATACAATTTTTAATACTCTTCATCCTGTAATTCCAGAACCAGAAGTTGAATCCGGATGAAATTCAGGAATTCGGCGTGGGACTATTCATTTTTATCTAAGTTTGTGAAAAACCAGTCGAGCCATTTTCTTGATAGAAGTAGACGCTCGCTTTTGAACATTGGCTTTTGCTCATTTTAATAGAAAATGTATGAAATTATGTCTCTATGATTGTGATTCTATGCTACTGAGATACCGAATAAAAAAAAATGTAGAAAAACAATACGATTTACCGTTACAAAACTTGCCACAATTTTGATTTGACCATTGAAAAATAGTATAATGTATTGGCCCTTATTACCGGTATCACTACACGGTGAAAACCAAGTGAAGTGATTGCGACCCTTATTTACAGACTAACAGACAGGACACTCAAATTAGATTCTTTAACCTGTAATGTATTGATTTGTATACGTCCATGCGAATTTCATGCAGGATACAGATTTAATACATATTGCCAAAACTATATACAGAATTGTGCCTACTTCTCATCCTTCAAGGCAATACAAAATCGAATCCGTTTTGTTACAATATTTACTTACTTCTGGTCTACCGCCACTTAATTTCGGATGAAAATTACCAACACAATAAAAAATAATCTAGATGAGCAACGTTGAGAAAAATAAATGGTTACCTTCCAACATCGCTAAAAAAGTTAAATATATTATCAACGTAATCCAATAATTTATTTTGACGATTCATTTTCAAATATTATGATGAAATCAGGCATCCCTGCAAGCAGCTGATCTGTGTTGACAAACGAGGGGGAACCAACTAGTAAAAAAAACTTTTAAATAACACAAGGGGTTTACCGATAGTAAATAGTTCGCGCAGTACAATATAGGTGGAACTAGTGCATCACGAAAAATTATTTTTATAAGCATTTAATCATACTGCCATGTCTGTTAGTCTGTGCCTTATTATAGGTATCGCTTCACGGTGGGAATCAAGTGAAGTGAATTTAGGTCCTTATCACGGGAATCGCTTCAGAGAAAAAAGTAATTACTTAGATGAACTTGTTGTTATTACGAACATCACATCACCAAAATTTTGTTGGAATAATGTTTTTTTCACTACAGCGATTATTTCACTGTGCGTGATGCTGATAATAGGAAAAATCAAGTGAAGTGACATGTAAGTGAAGTGAATGTGACAGTGGAAGTGAAAACTGTAATAAGGGCCATTGTTATACACTGGCTGTTAACGATATTCGTCGTCAAGAGTACTTGTGAACCATCTGCCCTATCCCTCGCAAGAAAGTTACCACAGGGAATAAAAAATTACGTGACTCATGCTCATGTTTGACAGACGGCAGGAGTGAAAGAGAAAGTTAGAGATCAATCATCGTAATCAGTTTAATAGCGCGCAGTGAATTCAGTGAATATTTTAATTATTAAATCTAAATTGATTCATCCACGTAGTGAGTGGAAAAACTAATTCAATTGAGGTACGTTGTCAATTGCGAAGATTTGATTAGATTACCTGAATAATTGAATTACACTTACCTGAAAAGTAGCTGAAAAATACTTACCTGAAACTTAACCTAAAACTTACCGTTACTATTGTAGATTGTGAGCAATCATCCTTCCGTGACAATACCTGAAAAGAAAGAAGAAGAAAACACTGAATATGTATGAAATAAGTATACTTACCATAGAATAATAATTAATGAATTGAATAAATTACAGCCTTTTAGCTGCTTAGTTTGGCAACTGTAAAGACGGTGTTTACTTTCTGGAACACTGGCCCTTATTACCGTTCTCACTTCCACTTTCACATTCACTTCACTTACATGTCACTTTACTTTTTTTACCTATTGCCAGTATCACGCATAGTGCAATGATCACTGTGGTGGAAAAACTATTTTTTCAACAAAATGTTGGTGGCGTGATGTTCATGTTCATCCAAGTAATTACTTTTGTCACTGAAGCGGATTCCGTAATAAGGACCTAAATTCACTTTACTCGATTTTCACCGTGAAGTGATACCGATAATAAGGGTCACAATCACTTCACTTGGTTTTCACCGTGTAGTGATACCCGTAATAAGGGCCACTATTCAATTAATTGTGAATATGCTTTTTACGGGATGCGCCACGACCATCGTCGTTGCGCGTTGCGTTGTGCGAATCCGGAGAAAACCTAGTGGGATTAACACATGGATCAATAAGTTCTGAGACTAACAATGGAAACAACATTTTTTGCAAAATTTTTTTTATTCATCAACATAATCACCTTTTAGGGTGATACAATGGTTCCAACGTTTTTCCAATTTTTCAATACCATGTTTATAAAAAAATTTATCTTTCGCTTCAAAATTAGCTTCAGTTTCAGCGATGACCTCCTCATTTGAGCCAAATCTTTTTTCCTGGAGCATTTTTTTAAGATCAGCAAAGAGCCAGTAGTCACTGGGGGCTAAATCTGGCGAGTATGGGGGTGTGGAAGCAGATCAAAGCCCAATTCGTAGAATTTCGCCATTGTTTTCATCGACTTGTGGCAGGCTGTAGAATTTCGCCATTGTTTTCATCGATATGTGGCAGGCTGTTTTTGTTCCATCGAAAGCAATCGCGGCACCCACTTGGAAAAAACCTTTTTCATGCTCAATTTTTCATGAAGGATAGTAAATACACTTCCAAATGATATCTGTGTCATCTCAGCAATCTCACGGAGCTTCACTTTACGATCTTTCATTATAATTTTTGTCACTTCACTCACATTTTCCGGTGTAACGGCTTCCACAGCGTTCCGCGTCATTTGTGTCGGTACGACCACGTTTAAACTCGGCGAACCACCGACAAATCGTTGCTTTTGATGGACAAGAGTCCGGATAACATTTTTCAATCCATTGTTTCGCTTGCACGGTGTTTTTACCCATTAAAAAACAATGTTTTATCAAACACGAAACTCGGTTTTTTCCATTTTCTAAACAATATACAAAACGACTTTACTCCAACCTCGATAACTCAGCTGTTTCTGGTCGGATCACCTTAAAACTCTGACCCGTTTCAAGCAAAGGTTAGTACTCTAGAAAGACGTGGTTACTGGTTTACTACGAGCGCCATCTCTACTTTAGTCTCGGGACTTATTGATCCATGTGTTACACACATAGACGAACTGAGTCGAATGGTTTGTGACACATATATCCCCTTCCCCACAATAAATGAACACACACAGATATTCACAGATTCTTATCTCGTCGAACTAAATCGAATTGTATATAACACTAGGGATCTTCAGTGCTCAGATCATTGGCTTTTTCCCAAATTTTAAATCTTTTAAATTGTTAAAATATATGATAACGTGTGACGGGGAAATCTAAAGGACAAAAAAAACGGTGTCATCAATATGAAAACCATTAACTATTTTCTATGTACGATAATTATCTTTATTAGCATAGCAATATGAAACCATAATAGGACTGAAATTTGATACGTTTTAACTTGTCAAGGTGGCGTTCTTGGTTCGTACGGTTGAAATGCGTTCAATATCACTGTATTGATTATCACGCTAGCTTTACGATTGTAGAAGCAATGGTATCATGAAAATTTATTTAATAAATATGTTATTATTGTTTTCCCAATATATAAATTAAGCACTATTATGTAATATTCGTTTCGATTTATGTACATGATGTAGATTTTTGTGATTATAAGTTATTATATACATTTCTAAATAATATTCTTAATTCTTCAAACACAAGATAACAAAAAATCACAATTTAAACTTTTAAAGTCATTATTATCGAGCTCAATGTAAAAATAAAATTAAAAAAAAAAACAAATGAAGAACGTCATTATTTTTACGAAATAGATACTGCCAACATAGAGACAATATTTATGAAGATTTAGGCGACGTATATGTTGTACAAACACTTGACAATTGCTTGAGTTTTTCAATGTAGTTAACCAATTTTGACGAGAGCCGTTAGTGCGAGCAATTTCGATATTTCGCGAGAAAAAAAATCTTGTGTCGAATCGTTCTAGCAAACTTTTACCAAATGCCCGTTAAAGTAAAGTCTATAGCTAATTAAGAACTAGAACAAAATATTAAATGCCTTCAAAATACTGAAAGACTATTAACAACGGACCAGATGCTCAACTTGCGTTTGTAGATTTTACAACAGACAATGACTGTGAATTGCTGAAACATAGCTTTCCGACAATGCTTTCTACACACCAATTTTTCGTATTTTGTTTCAGCAAAATGAATTGCTGTAACTAACTCAGTGAAACATTGTTTACTGTAAATGCAGTAATAAGCAATGAATGAATGAATGCCAAATCGTTCATTATTTACATAGTATTGACTGAAATTTTAATAAAATGCTGTCATTTAATTCTGTGTTGAAATCTTCAGCAAAGAAGATAATTAGTTACTGATTTTTCAGTGAAATTTTGAGTTGTGAGTTGATGAAACGTCAGCTAACAGTTTTTGTTGGATGTATTTACTGGAATACCAACTCGGCAAACTGCAGCAAAATAACGCTAAAACTCGGTAATACTAATTTAGTGTGGAGGTTGGTCCACGTGACATTCGATGGATCAAAACTAAGCGTCAAGATACTTGGTGATAGGGTGATACGTGATGTATTTGTGACGTTGAATGGATTGAAGCACGTGATCCACGCTCTAATTGGTTGTTTACAAAGATCAGGGGTGCAGAGAAATAAGTCTCACCACATTTTAGCTTTGCGGACGATATTGATATTATTGATATTATTGGCCTCCGCGTTCGTGTGATTTGAAGCCACTCGAATATTTTTTTAGGGGACACGTGAAGTCATTGATGGATAAACCAGCAACGTTCAATGCTTTGGAAACCAATATTCAACGTGTCATTGCTGAAATACGCACTTAAACGCTTGAAAAAGTGGTCGAAAATTGTACCTCCAGAATGACCCTTGTGAAAAATAGTCGAGGAGCCAATATGTCCGGATCGATATTTAAATGTTAATAAATGCCAAGCAATTATCTACCAGACGAAAAAATGTCGTTTTTTTTGTAAATTTCAAATCAGTAAGCTCTTAAAAACACCGTTTACAAACACTTGTTTCGAGTTTTATAATGCGGCTCTAGATTCTCGAGTACTCGGTGTGTTTTGGAGAAAAATTCTGCCCTCAATACTCGGTAGTAAAGTGTAGTATGGGTAATGGAAAAGATGCTCAGTAGAGAATCTTGACTCGAAGAATGACGGTTGAGAATCGCGTGACTGGGAATTATATTATTCGTTCCGTCATGTTCCAACAACGCGATGAAAAGTATTATGTAAAGCAGAGGTGGAAATAAGCCCATTTTGCGCATGAACATTTGAATCAAGATTTCCGATTGTGAATCAAAAAACCGAACACCGTGAATTAAAAAATTGGGTAACAAAACTAAAATTGCGACGATGTTTTTAAAATGGAAATGAAATTGAAGACCTTTAGAAATTTTAAGTAAAACCAAAATTTATCAAAATCAAAAATCATTCGTTTCAAAATTTATTATATCTAACAATAAATATGTAATATGAAAAGATAATACTAACTATTTTTATTTACTGTCAATCAAAAAATTTGCTTATTTTCACCCCTGATGTAAAGTAAATAAGAAATTGATAAAAAAAATTGGTAATCACTAAATTATGACAAAAAAATAAAAATATTCCAGAAACAGAAGCAATTTAAATAATAGCACGTATGCAACCATTGAAAAATAGGCATACTGTTAAGTGTTTATTTTTTTAACAAATAAAACTTAAACTACTTAAATAGATTGAGGTATACATGTACAGGTCGGCCGTAGAAAAGGATATATTAAAAAAGATATTTTTTGCTATCATTGTATGAAAAACAGGATTGATCATTCTATAAAATACCTTTTTTGATTGAGATTCTAAGTCTGAGTTATCGTAGAAAAAAAATCTGAATCATAAGTTGTTTTTTGTTTATTTTTATCTAATTTAAAATACTCTTTTCATAACCGACTACAGTATGAACTTACAGAAGAATCGTTAAAAAAACTGGTGATGGAATGATTAGAAAATATTTCAAATCCCACTTATTCGAGATTTTTACGAGTTTCATCTAAAGTTGTTCGTGTTAAGACAAGATTTGTCTTCCTGCATAGAAAACGGAACGGTGCAGGAATGCCTCTTGAAGTATGCTCGTTTGCTTACAGGATAAGGTTTAGTTTTACATTGATTATGCACGATGTTTTGTGTATAGGGAAAATCCCTTGTGATACAATATATGTGTACTTCTCTTGAAATATTTGAAATAATATGTGCCAATATTATAATAATCGAGGTTCGATGATTGTTAGACAACCAAGCACTACCTTTGAATTTTGTGGTCATAACTTTTTTATACAATTTTGATTTATGGACATTTTTATGATGCTTATTTGTCATTATACTTAGACAATTAATACGCATCGTCTTCGGTGCCGCAGAAACATACGGTCAGGATAGTACCATTCTACTTACGGTTATTTTTAGTTATTTATTTGGCTAAATTCCATCAGCTCGACATTCTGCTGTGGCTCTGTTTCCGTTTCGGATATGATTTGTTTGAGCCACTGTTGAATTTGCAACGTGTGCTCTTTTGAAGATTCATTGCTAACTGCTGCTGCTGCAGCTGCTGCCGCAGCCACAGCCGTGGTGGGCGACGCCAAGGCAAAGAGATCACCCAAAACTTGAGTAAGAGTGTCGTTTTGGTGTGGCAAATTCAGGATGTTTCGCAGTTCTGCTGTTGTAAGTGGAGGTCTTTGGGGTTTGCTACATTCGGACTGAGTATCACCATCACTGGAATTAACCAATTCCACGGAGGGATCTGTCTCTGGAGACTTCGAAACAGACGAGAATACATGGGAATGTGGAATATTAACGTTTGCCAGACTCGTATTTAGAATGTGTTGACGAAGAATTTTGTTCTCGGTAATAAGTCGTTTGTAAAAACCACATTCTGGACTTCCTTCCACTGATGAGCAACGTGAAACATCTTTCGGTGATTTGGTAGTTGGTATATCTGGACATGCGTTGATTGTTAGATTAGTAACATTCTCCAAATTTATTGTGCCGCTACAATTGCTCATAGTTAAACTGTTTACATTCTTTACCGTTTTATCTAAATATTGTTTGCTGCTTTTGAAAATAAGACTGCGATCAGAACCACTACTGCTTGATATACCACCACTGCTATGTCTACCCGCTTTGTCCAGTTCTGTTTGAGAAGCTTTTGTAATCATTTGTTGTTGGCGTGTAACTCTTGCAGAATCAATTCCAAAAATCTCGTTCTGTCGATTGTTATTTCTAATGTCTACATCTTTTTTATCTTCATCTGTGAATGATGTTGAATTCACTACTGTACGTTCTCGATTCCGAGAGCTAGTTAAATCAATTTTCAAACACTCTGCATTATCGTCTCGTAACTGCCCAATTTCTACTGGGAAGCTTTTATTGATTAGCTCCTTACTTTCATTAAGTGCTAAGTTTATGATCGATTCGCGCACCATTTCTGCGCCCTCTTTTATAAGACCTTTGTTGCTGAAAAATTCTGCCAGGATTTCCTCACATTCTGTAGTATCAGTTCCTTCATCACATGGAGGTTCTCTCCGACAGCTCTTGTGCATTATATCGTGGTCCTCAACCGGTTGTATATAGTCCTCATTTTCGTAAGGATCTTTCAATATAATATTGAAATTATCGATATTATATCTTCCATACGTTCGAATTTCGGACACGAGATCATCTTCCCCACTGTCGACAAATTTTATATTGTCAAACTGGAATGTAACATGTTGGGACTGCTGCACCACTACCGATAGTTGCCTTAGTAATAATTTTTCTCGCAAATCCAATGCTTTCCGTAGGCGGTCGAATGATTCGGTTACCTGTTCTTTTAGCTGGAGAAAACAATGAAAGATCATACAAAAGTTAGAATATAGAAATTTTGTACCTTTTCTGAAAAAAAGTTGTTTTTGTTGCTGTCCATACTTAGACAACCCTTAGCAACTTGGGAACTCCAAACTTAGGAGGAATTGTAAATTTGGAAGACGATTAAATTTCACTGTACTAGCTATTATGTGAAACTAATCTATTCTATTATTCGAATTCGATTTAAAAAGTAATCAAGACGAGAACATAAAGTTCAGAACAAAATGTTTTCTTCTTTCTGATAATTATTTGACGTTCCTGTGAAAATGATTTTGACTTTTCGTTTTACACTTTTCCTCATAACAGCGCTGCCAAGTTTTTTTTTTAAATTTTTCGAACCTTGTTTCTTATTACAATTCTGCATAAAATGTTCAAAACGACGTATGTAACAATGAGAGATTCTCTTTGTTTATTTTCTCTTTTGATTATTACGGCACGCTTAGCAATCCTTCTCTCCAATCATTTACCGATAATAATAACTAAAGCTATCATCTTTTAATCTGCTATGGAGAAATTACCGAAAAAAGCAGGAATATTTCGCAATAATCGAAATAGAAAGTAAACAAAGAGAATCTCTCATTGTTACATACGTCGTTTTGAACATTTTATACAGAATTATTGTAATTTTCACTGGTCAAATTGGATAAAGACTGTCATTTGTATCGATTCAACATACTAAAGGCCACAAACTAGAAACTTTTTTTTTAAATTGACCATTACAATACAATTTTGGAACAACAGAGTAATTACATAATACTATTTTGTAAACAGTTTTTCTGATTTCGAAACAATGGTATTACATATCCGACGAACGACCATAATTGGGTTAAAGCCGGGCCAAAATAAACGATATAAATGAATAAATAAAACTTTTGAACAATCAATCAATACTGAATCGGTACAGCGTATGTTTACAACAAAGTGACTCTAAATGAAAAAATATACATTTACCATTTTTGTTAGAAATATTTACTTTTTAACTTAATATTTCTTAAGCTTTTTCTTTTCATTTAAACACATGCTCTCAATTGAAAATATAAGTATTTTATACTCAATGAAGAAACACTTTCGATATAAAAGTTTTCCAGCTCTTAAATTGAAAGTTTTTTCTCTCTGCAAATAAACCAACGAAAGCTCTCAAATTTATCAACGCTTTTCTTAAATTAACCAATTTTTTTGGTGTGTATTAAACGACGTCTTTGTCTTCAAAACCTCACACTTTATTCGAAAAATTATCGATTTTTTTTTAATCGTCCACTCTACAATTTCGTCGTCTTTGACAGATATGTATTTGCTGATGCTTTTAATGAACAAACAAATAACACTTGATACTAAAGAATACTACCTGTTAAAACTGTAATTGCCCTTATTCTACCAGACGATTTATTTTTCTATTCGTTCTAAAATTGCAAACAAAGATGCTATCAATTTCAGTAAAAGAGAAAATGTGTTAAAACAACTATCCATCGCGTAGAGAAATGGAGCTTGTTTAAAACAACAAATTAGTTAGCAGATATTCAAATCGGATTCATGTAAGTTTCAAACTCGAATATGTTTGTTTCAAACCATTTTCTACCTTCAACATCAACAATGATCTCTGTTTAATGTGAATAAAAACTGATTTTATTGTTGAAATAAATCACTTATTTGTTGCGTATCAACGAAAGTAAAGTTGAGTTTATTGACAATATCGATGTTGATTCAATTCTGCTTTACCTTTATGTTAAGAAATAAATTGATTCATTTTATCTGGGGTCTTTTTTTGTAATGATATAACAAAGTTTATTGTTAAAATGATCCGTATCAGTTTTATTTTTAATAAACCACCCAAGTAACAATATGCATTATATCATTGCACATTTACAACTTTATTTTTACATTATTAATGTATAATTACACTAATCCTACATACTTTAAAGCAATGTGCATTAAATTTGCATTCAAAGTGTAACTGAGCATTATTTTACAACAACCTTCTGCCGTGTTGTATATCGACATTCGATGCTATATTTTGGAGCAACGAAACTTTAATAATAACTATAAGAGTAATAATCCTATAAGAGTCTAATAATCGCCCTTTTCAGCTTTATAATGGCATTGAAAAAACATGTGTAACTCCACTGCATTTAATCAAATTTCACGCGAATTTTTAAATCTGAATTAATGTAAAGTTATTGATCAGTAATCTGATCTTAAATGAAATCAAGTACAGTTTTTATTGTAAATAATCATTACTAGTCTTAAGATTTAAACATTACTTAATAAGTTCTTTATAAATATTTCTTGAAATACTGCTAACCTAAATAACTGATCTTAAATTTAAGGCTTAACAGTATATGATATAGTACGAAAATCGAACCACTAAACTCACCCAACCGAATTAATACTGATAGGTAAAGTGATAGAAAAGGAGAGAATTGATTTAAAGCGATAGTACCGAAATTGTATTGTACCACAATAGAACCAGTAGCAAATATACCTTTGAAGTGTTCGCACATACCGTTTGTGAAACAATTAAGTCGTTTTCAATACATGTGGTTCATCCAAGATCAAGTGCGAACAACGCGTTTCAATCACGAAATGATCCCGAAGTCCATTGCATAAATAGTGAATTGGTGATTTAAGTTAGGCAAGCAAATAGTTGCATTTACGAAGAGATTGGTGCAATTGGACACTCGTTAGTGCATTTAAGAACTTATCCTGGCCTTCGGTGAAGAAGGTGGAAAGCATAGTGATAACCTAACGTGAAAGACCTCTCCAGTGGTTTTTGGTGCCGTTCTAGAGGAACGGGAAGAAATACCTTCGATACCGGCAAATACGGCTTCTACGGCTCGTTCATTGGTCCTTCGAGCCGGATTCGCAGGACAAACCCAAGCCAGAAATCAAAGCGCGTGAGGAAATCCGCCATCGTGGTAAGTGGTCAAAGGTTGTTGACCACAGTAAGGTACGCTATTCAATTTTTTACACAAAGGGCTATTGTATAATCATCCGACGCCAGAATTTGTGCTTATATTTGAAAAGGCAACAATTGACGGTATAAAACCAAAATTGCATTATAAGAAAGGCTTAGATCACACGATAGGCAGTGTGCAAGTCAAATGAAAATATATATGTATATGCTGAACGTAGTACCGATTCAAGAGCATTGAGTATAATTGCCAAATTAACAGTTACACTTGGCACGTGCACATACCGCATCGCACGAAAATATTTGCTCAATATGAGGGGGTGACTTAAATCGGTTTGCAATCTGTTTATTCTGACGATTGCTAGGTGACGTTTTCAGCGGATTCGCGTATTGTTGAGAAGATACGTCGGTCTTCTTTCGCGTTCGTGTAGGAATAACACAGCGCGACGGGAAGGATTTAAGCGAACGAATTTTGTGTTATCCTCGTCGTCCGTTTCGCGTAGAGCACACGTATCGCGTCGGGAAGGATAAAACGATATCGAATTCACGTGTTGTCTCCGTTATACTCGCGAGTGATTCGAGTGGTGAGTGAAAATGACTAGCAAGGCGGAAAAGAAGTTAATTGAAAATCTGCTGATTCGGAAACGAGTGTGCGCTGTTCGAGATGTGGTGGAGAGTTATAAAGCGGAATATGATCATGATCGAGATTCCAATCAAATCCACGTAAGACTGGAGACACTGGATAGAGTCAACAAGGAATTTCTTGAAGCACAAACGGAGATAGAGATGTTAGACAAGCCAGATAAGTTTAAGGAGCACGTTCAGATTCGCGCCGATTTTGAGAATCGCTTTTGTATATTGAAAGGATTTCTACTGTCTAAGATAGACACCTCAGACAGAAAGGATTTCTACTGTCTAAGATAGATACTGTCTAAGATAGACAGCTCTTCTAAGTTCGACAATGACGACCAACTTCACTCATCATCCGACCTCAGTTAGTTTTCACCATCGGCTACCAAAGATAGATCTACCAAAGTTTAACGGTGATGAATCGCGATGGATTTCTTTCCGTGATAACTTTCTGTCTATGATCCATTGCAACGACGACATTCCAACAGTCAACAAGTTGCATTATTTGTTACAAGCATTGGAGGGTGACGCGAAGAAGCCATTTGAAACCGTCGATGTGCAGTCGGATAACTACGCGTCGACGTGGGGTGCCCTGTTGAAGCGATACGATAACAAAAGATATTTAAAAAAGGAGCTGTTTCGAGGCTTATTCGAACTCCCACCGATGAAACGCGAGTCAGCACAGGAACTAAACACGTTAGTTGACGACTATCAACGACATGTGAAAGCTTTGGAAAAGCTAGGAGAACCTGTCACAAATTGGGATACTCCGCTCATCTACATATTGACCAGCAAGTTAGATTCCGCTACTGTTCGAGCATGGGAGCATGAAACTCGCCAGAAGGATGAAGTTACATACGAGGAACTTATCGAATTCTTGATTCAACACATTCGTATGCTCAAATCAGTATCCAGTGATCTTCATCACCGTTCACAAGCGGGTTGCGTCAAGGTGGGCGGACCAAGCCAAAGGAAAGTTTTCACTGTTAAGTCAGTAGTTAATGCAGCAACCACAGAGTCCAAGATGAACGCTCCACAATGTCCTGCGTGCACTGAAAAGCATTTACTACATCAATGTTCGAAGTTTGTCAAACTATCAATTCCTCAGCGCCGAGAGCTAATTAGCCAAAGCAGTTTATGTTGGAACTGTTTTCGATCAAATCATCAAGCACGAAATTGTAAATCTAAGTTTTCTTGTAGAACCTGTCATGCCAGACACCATACGTTATTGCACAGCGAAGCTGCAAACACAAAGATATCATCAACTCCTATTATCACGACAGATATACCCGATTCGCAACCTGCTCCGTCCTCGTCAGTGTGTGCAAAGGCATCTGGATCAGCGCATCCACCAGAAGTTAGTTTATCCATCCAATCGAATCATAGCACGGTCCTACTGGAAACGGTTGCACTGCATGTCGTTGATAACCACGGTAGAGAAACTCCAGTGAGAGCTCTACTGGATTCTGCCTCCATGTCCAATTTTATCACTAAGAAACTGGCAAACACTCTTGCTATCCGTCCAAGTTCCGTAGATATCTCAGTAGCTGGAATAGGAGATTCCGTCAAGCAAATCAAGCGGCAAATAACAGCCACAATCAAATCAAAAACTACTGCATATTCTACGACACTACAATTCCTTGTGATGAAAAAACCAACCGCCAATCTGCCTACGATACCAATAAACACTAGTGCGTGGAAAATGCCAGATGTATGTTTTGCTGATCCACATTTTAATATACCAGGTATGATTGATATAATCATCGGTGGGGAGTGCTATCACGAAATTCATACTGGAAATCGCATATCCATCGGCGATGGTTTTCCACTCTTAGTTGATACACTTTTCGGGTGGACAGTGTCAGGCAAGGTATGCACGACTTCCGCTAACGCTCCACCGTTATGTTATATATCTACCGTCGATCGTACTCTCGAAACTGCGTTGCAACGATTTTGGGAATTCGAAACCATAGATCATGGCTCAACGTACTCCGCTGAAGAAAGAAGATGTGAAGAAGTATATGCTAGCACCACCACTCGAAATCACACTGGAAGGTTCGTCGTACGCCTTCCTCGGTCCGAAGATCCGCAAGTCACCCTCGGCGATTCGCGCGCGATCGCTACTAGAAGATTTTATAGCCTTGAAAGACGCCTCGAGAAAAATGCCAGCATAAAAAACGCTTACCACAAATTCTTGGAAGAATATGCCCATCTAAATCACATGAGAAAGATTGAGCGTATTGATGACGACAAGCCGCATTGTTACCTCCCTCATCATCCGGTATTTAAGGAGACAAGCAGTACCACCAAGGTTCGCGTGGTTTTCGACGCCTCATGCAAGACCACGTCCGGGTTTTCGTTGAACGATACACTTCTCGTTGGTCCAGTCGTACAGCAGGATTTGCTCTCGATTGTGATACGTTTCCGTACTCGAGCTATAGCTATTGTGGCGGACATTGAAAAGATGTACCGCCAAATTGAAGTATATCCTGAAGATCAATGCTTTCAACGCATTCTTTGGCGCGCAAGCCCTATCGAGCCTCTCGAAACGTACGAACTTTGCACGATCACCTATGGAACAGCCTCCGCCCCATTTCTCGCTACAAGAACGTTGCAAAGGCTTGCACAAGAAGAAGGAAATCTTTATCCAGCAGCAATTGAAGCCGTCACAGAAGACTTTTATGTCGATGATTTACTCTCGGGTTCGGATGATCTTCAATCCGCTATACAAAAGCGCCAACAAATATCCGCCATGCTCGAATCAGCCGGTCTTCCAATCAAGAAATGGGCATCCAATGTGCCAGAAGCTCTTGTGGGTATTGTTCAAAAGGATCTAGCTATTCAAACACTGCACGACCTGCAAGCCGATCAGTCGGTGTCCACACTGGGGCTCGTTTGGGACACAAATCCAGATATACTTCGATTCAAGGTCCAGCTTCCACTTCCAGCACCGATTCTAACGAAGCGGAAGGTAATTTCATATATCGCCAAAATTTTCGACCCTCTAGGCCTTGTTGGTCCGGTTATCGCCACTGCCAAGATGTTCATGCAGAGACTTTGGAAATTGAAAACCGAAGATAAGAAACCCTTTGAGTGGGACAAGCCGCTCCCGCAAAAACTGCAAGATGATTGGAAACGATTTCACGCCACACTTAACGTTTTAGACCAACTCCGAATACCTCGTTATGTCGCACTTCCAGGTGTTTCCATAGTCGAGCTTCACTTCTTCTGTGATGCGTCAGAATCCGCATACGGTGCTTGCTGTTTCGTTAGTTCCGAGAACGCAGATGGTGTGAAGGTCCAGTTACTAACATCAAAATCCAAAGTAGCTCCCATCGCCACGAAACATTCGATTGCGCGACTCGAGCTATGTGCAGCTGTATTAGCAACGAAATTGTATCAAAAGGTTACTCAAGCCATTAAAACTCCATCTAAGACATGTTTCTGGTCGGATTCTACCACAGTGCTTCAATGGATCAAGTCATCACCGAATCGTTGGAAGACATTTGTAGCCAACCGCGTCTCTACGATTCAAACATCCACAAATGGGTGTACATGGATGCACGTGCCGGGTACTGAAAACCCTGCTGACGAATTGTCTCGCGGACTACATCCTGCAGACCTCTTATCTCGATCAAGATGGTGGAATGGGCCAGTCTGGTTGTCTCTTTCTTCGAGTTACTGGCCAAACGCATCAGTAGTTGATAACGAGTCTGTAACTGCATTAGAAGAAGCCCGGAAGGTAGCCTTAGTCTCAATTGCTCCAATTGAGCCCAATTTTGCGGATCGTCTGTTTGCGCGTTATTCATCTTACACGAAATTACGTCGTGTGGTAGCATACTGCATAAAATATATCCGCTCATTGCGATCTGTAGCACAAAGATCGACAATAGATGCATCGATTGTCCTCACCACAACAGAGCTGTTCGCTGCTGATCAGGCACTAATTCGCTTAGCGCAATCTCAGCTATACTCTGAAGAACTAATCAACCTAAGTAGCCCGTCCAACGGAACAGAAACGTTGAAGTCGTCTCCTTTAAAATGGTTGAAGCCATTCTTAAGTACAGATGGTATAATTCGCGTAGGAGGACGCCTATCGAATGCGGAAATTCGTGAAAGTGTTAAGCATCCCGTTGTGCTTGCCGCTAAGCACCCTCTAGCTGAGCTTATAGCTAACCATTACCACAAGGTTCTTCTACACGCTGGCCCACAGCTAATGCTTTCAACAATTCGTCAAAGGTTCTGGATCCTTGGATGTAGAAACTTAGTTCGTCGTACATATCATCGGTGCATCAAATGCTTCCGACAGAAACCGATGCTTGTACAACAATCCATAGCAGATTTGCCTAAATCGAGAGTCACACCCGCACGTCCATTCTCAATAAGCGGCGTTGACTATTGCGGCCCAGTATTCCTGAAATCTCCAATACGCAATCGTTCACCAACCAAATCGTATATTACCATCTTCATATGCTTCGCGACGAAGGCCGTCCACATTGAGTTGGTATCGGATCTGTCTACACCGGCGTTCATTGCAGCTCTTCGTCGATTCGTTGCTCGTCGAGGCCTGGTTAGTGAAATTCACTCTGACAATGGTACCGCATTTAAAGGAGCCGCCAATAAGCTTCACCATGTATATGAGATGTTGAAATCAACGGATAGCAACCGAAATCAAATCTTCGACTGGTGTGTGAACAACGAGATCCAGTGGAAATTTATACCTCCACGAGCTCCACACTTTGGTGGGCTACGGGAGGCCGCTGTAAAGTCCGCCAAGCAACATCTCTTGCGAGAGATAGGTCACATCAGCATCAACCAGGAAGATATGCTAACGTTGCTGGCACAGATTGAAATGTGTCTCAACTCAAGACCTGTGACTCCGATTCCATCCACTCCTGTTGATCTCGAAGCCCTAACTCCGGGACACTTTTTAATTGGCTCAAATCTACAATCGATACCTGACATAAATGTAGCCAACATTCCAGATAACCGCCTGGATCATTGGCAGCGTACACAGAAGCTGTTCCAACGTATATGGGCTCGCTGGTATCCGGAGTATCTCACTCAGTTACACTCTCGAGCAACGAAGGGTTGCAAACCTGCAGTTCAAATTGAAGTAGGACGAATTGTAGTCATCAAGGACGACAGTCTGCCCCCACTAAAGTGGCCTCTCGGAAGGATCACTCAGACACATCCTGGGAAAGATGGGATAGTACGGGTCGTTACATTGAAGTCTGCAGTAGCGGAAAATGTGGTGAGACCAGTCGCAAGGATTGCCCTGTTGCCAATTCCTGCAAATGAGGAACAAACCAGTGCAGAACCACCAAGACCAGTAGACAGTTCAAAGATCGGTAGAGTTGTCCGTAACTAACTCAATGTACATCTGGACGGCGAGCAGAAAATAACCGCAGTATCCACGGTCAGCGATAGAACCAGGCCAACAAACTGTTTACACCAGCATACAAGGTCGATCAGCTAGTGTTGGAAGTTTACGACACTTAATCTCCTTAGTGTTGAAACATTGCAGTTGTTTCAAGGTGGCCGGAATGATCAGTAATCTGATCTTAAATGAAATCAAGTACAGTTTTTATTGTAAATAATCATTACTAGTCTTAAGATTTAAACATTACTTAATAAGTTCTTTATAAATATTTCTTGAAATACTGCTAACCTAAATAACTGATCTTAAATTTAAGGCTTAACAGTATATGATATAGTACGAAAATCGAACCACTAAACTCACCCAACCGAATTAATACTGATAGGTAAAGTGATAGAAAAGGAGAGAATTGATTTAAGGCGATAGTACCGAAATTGTATTGTACCACAATAGAACCAGTAGCAAATATACCTTTGAAGTGTTCGCACATACCGTTTGTGAAACAATTAAGTCGTTTTCAATACATGTGGTTCATCCAAGATCAAGTGCGAACAACGCGTTTCAATCACGAAATGATCCCGAAGTCCATTGCATAAATAGTGAATTGGTGATTTAAGTTAGGCAAGCAAATAGTTGCATTTACGAAGAGATTGGTGCAATTGGACACTCGTTAGTGCATTTAAGAACTTATCCTGGCCTTCGGTGAAGAAGGTGGAAAGCATAGTGATAACCTAACGTGAAAGACCTCTCCAGTGGTTTTTGGTGCCGTTCTAGAGGAACGGGAAGAAATACCTTCGATACCGGCAAATACGGCTTCTACGGCTCGTTCAGTTATAATGCGTCGTGGTTACTTGGGCAGAGCTGGATTTTCAACAGTGAATGAACAGAAAAGTTTTCTAGTCGTCTCAAAAGTGAAATTTTATCTGCTTATTCCTTCTTTTTGGGGCTTTTCAACAATCCGAGCGTAAGCATTAAGTAATTAAGCGTAATTAATATTATTAGAAGGTGCATATCATTCCATAACACGTTTTCTCCTCAAAAAACATTTGATGCAGGTTATCTCTGTTTTGACCGGACTGAAAGGGCACCAAATCATTGGACACTATAAGAAGTAATATACCAGGGCTTGATTTTGGTATGTGAATATTTTGAATATTATAAATATAAAAATGAATTTCGAAAGAAATAATTTTACTCTTTAAAAAATGGAATGGTTTTAACAAACACGAAAGCGTAAGTTGAAATACTAATCTTTTTAAGTTAACATCTTATCATTTATTTCAACTGCCGAGTCTATAAATTCAAAGGACTACAAGGACTATTTGTAACTTAATAAAAAGTTACTTCATTTTGAACTGATTTTGTAAGTTGAATTTATTATGAAATTGTTTATCAAGAAATTGGCAGGAACGTACTAGTAAAATGTTTGTTAGATTTATCAAAATATTTATTGATCCATACTAATCCACTGAGAAAAATCAAATATCTAGTTTTGTTGTTTCAAGCAACAATATTTGCAACACAAAACCAAATTTTCTTTTATCACTATTTCAATAAAATATATCGTTGAGTGAAACCCAAGTTTATTTACATTTACAATATTTATATGGAAGGTACAATTTTGCGTTTCTGCATACTAGAAAGGTTTCAATGCAAGTGTTTTTTGTGAATACGACGAGTGAAAACAAAACAAGCACTTCGCAATTTTAAAGCTCGGCAAATTGAACGATTGTCTAAAACTTCGAAAATCTGCAAAAAGCCTGCAAAACTACGAAGTCTGTTTACAACATGCATCTGCAAACCGGGCATCTGTGGTTCTGACACTCATTATTGCGATGCCGCATGCTGATAACGATTTAGTGCTGATATCACTCGATATGCCGAAATTGTAAACAAATCACGTCAAAGTGTTCGCATATGAAATTAAGTTGAAATCTTGAATGTTTTCATTAGAAAAAATATCAATAGTATTACTTTTCGCTCTTGAAATTCAGTCAATAATTTTGGTTTTGCATTTATTGGTCTCCGAATACCAGTATTCGTAGACAAATTCAAAATTATAATGATTGTTTATTGTCACTCTCAAAGTACTTATACAAAGATCTTATGCATATAGTTAGATTAAGCGGCAATATGAAAAATGAATGAATATGAATTCTATGGCCATTATCCACTACCCGTATAGAATCGGATCGCAAAACGAGAATGAGTGACCATTTGTTGCTTCAGAACGAATCCCCAAAGCAGCGTGCTAACCCGTGATGCTCAGACGGATCATCGAGAGGAATTCGCTCTCGCACTGGTGTCCATTGAGATCATTTACACTCACTAACTTCCTTATCGGAACTTTTTCCGCTTTTTATGGAAAGAAAAATTAAACTGACGTTTCTGACGCTATAATACAAATGATCGAAGCAATGAAATATTTCCAGTTCGTACAATAATTCGCACATTTATTAATTTTCTGGCTGGAACCTTTTCCGTTACTAATAAAAAATACACAGTCATTGCCGCTGAAAGCGAAAAATCACGCCACTATATTTTCTTCTGACGCATAGAGTATGGCCGTTTCATCACTATTCTTCACACGTCGAAAATTTTTACTCGTAGCCTACAGCCTTACGCGCGCAATAGAAACGCACCTTTTCTCGTCGCCACTTATAATGTCCGAAACCATATGTATCTGGGAAGAACTTTTCAGGTGTTTCGATAATTGTCAAAGAAAACATGTTGCTTGTTTGAAGTTCAATCGAAGAAGAGACCATACTTTTATCTTGTATTTTCAGATTGTCATTGGCATATACAGACTAATTTAATGTTACATAATATCTAGATAAATATTTCATAGTAAAGCGCAGTTATACGGAAAGAATTTATTATTCTGAACGCAGATACAACAATCTGTATGTTTCGTGAATTATCGGTACAAAAGTGATTCGTTAGATTATCCTGCAACGACCGATGTTTACATTTTATTCCTCACAACTTCCTGTTTTTCTGGAAACCAAATGATTATCGCACTCACACATAGAAAAATCTCGCCACCAGTGTAAATTTTAACAAGGTGATCCGAATGTACTTGGAATTTCCATACCGTTCGTTTCAGTGTAGTGTAGTGTATTAGGTTTTTTATCGTGACGACACAAATGAACGAGTATTCATCCTTGACAGTTCAGCGGTACTGTTTACAAACAGCTTTGAGCTTAAACAAAAATCGAAGAGCACATCTAAAACAATCATCTTTACACTTTGCAACTAGTCACTTTTATTTAATAAATATCAAAAACGAACCGTATTCAATCGTGAACAAATGTTTTAAAGCTTTATTTAGGCGCTACGGACCGTAAATGGTCTGATCCAAATTGTCAATAAACAAACAAAAGAAATTTTTGTTTACAAACAGTACTGCTGAACTGTCAAAATGTGTTCATCCGATTGGGGTTAGCAGTGACGGTAAAAAACTTAATACATTGGCGACTCATTTGTTGGATTTTTAACTGGGAAATATCGGCTCAAATCTCAACAATCGGTAAACAACCCTTCTTTTATGACATGTTTTCTTGTGCAAGGTTTGCAGATTTATTTGTACGTTTTTCGAATTTTCTTTGGAGGCTGCAAATACAATGTCGTATACAGATTATTGAAGTATTTTCAAGCATTGATCAAAATTGGCATATTAAAATCAGATTTTCAAATTTGCTCACCTAACTTATAAAATTGATTGCTTGCATGGATACATATGAAAAGTGCAAACAATTCCAACCTATCTGGGACTCCTGGATTAGAGTGTAAAGTATAAAAAGTGACAATAAATAAGGATTAAATTAATGCTGCTGAGAATCAATTTTGTGCGTTTAGTAGCGTTATGTATATAAATACAAGTGTAACTTTCGGATTCTTAATAAATCAACTCATTGTGGTGATGAAAATTATCTGTATCAATTCTAATATTCAATACTATACAAAATCAACCCCCACCCACTAATTCCACCCACTTGGTGCTGATTGTGAGCAAGTGGTCGCTACTGTTAGCAAACGTAAACAAAACACTATTGTATTCAAAGATATTCGCTTACTAGGTGACAAAGTTATATCGGGTTGATTTTAAATGCGTCTTTCTAGAAGGCACACGTAATCTTCAAACATGAACGTCATGAATTGGAGCCTGTTTGCTTATAGTTATCATACACATTCCAATATTTTAACACCTGTTAGGTCAATAATAACACCCATAATAACACTTTTCGAAAGCAACCACACGTTTGCGGAGAGCCTAAAAATAGCTCCACCTCGGAAAATATGGATCAACAGAATCAGCATCGTTTAAAGCTACAAGTACCACATCAAGGGCAAGGTCGAAGCAGTCACTACGTTCTTAATTGTGCTGATGATCATTGTCGTAGCATTGTTGGCCTTTTTGACTGCCAATTGGTCGTGTCGCGGATGTTGATTTATACGTCATTTTTACCAGGACTGTTAGAACTACCGCCAGCTTTTCGTTATATAACGGAATCGGATAGCGGTGCACTGATCTCGTTACCAGGAAATTTGTTGAGATAAACATTCGGGTATGTAAATAAATAGTTATTTCGTGTGATTTAATTTTTTTAATAAGTCAGATGCACTTTTTCAGATATACTTATTGAATAACTCGATAGATCGGATGGATAAACAAGATACATCTAAGCAAGGAAAGGGAAAGCGCCCTTTTCTAGGAATACTGTCAAAACGTTCCTCGCGGGTGGAGCCTCAAAAATTTACGGCTGGTGAAGACGAAGTCACATCAGATTCGGTTAACAACATACTTAGCAATAAACTAGAATCAGATAATATAACGGCTGCACATCAAAAGCAGGAAACTATCGCAACAACTGAAAACGCCCACAAAATTACCAAGCAAGATTCTTCTAATCAAAGCGAAAATTCCTATTACCTGCTGTCGACTTCGTCCACTACTACTACAAACTCTTTAGCCGACCCATCTTCTTCAAAAACTACGAATACCTCGTCGTCATCACAGAAAGCTCACAACAATTTGTTTATAAGGTTAGTATTGTACGTCAAGAGAAGAAAAGAAAAAAAATAGACTGTCTGAGAGATAAAATTAGACTGTTTGCCACTGTTGCTGGTAATCAATTTATAGTTATAAAATTGTACCGTAATGATTATGATAATGAATGCATAGATGCATCACGTACTGATTCAATTACGAATGTGTACATATACTTAGTTTTTCTGAATTGAGCTAAACTTTTGTTTGGAAGTAGACTATTTATGTAACGAACGGCATTGTGCAGTGCCAAGCTAATTATTGTTATTCTCATGCGTAAATATAAAACTTGTCGCCTAATTTAGGTAACCTGTTGAAAACTATCGTTCATGTAGGACGCGCAAATACATCTCGTTTCTAGGCTCAACTACACTAGGCTTCTACATGAAAACAATACAATTTCATTTAATTCAAATCTACATTTTACTTTTTTCAGAAATTCTTGTTCTCAAACTCGTGGTCCATCTAACAGATTGAGTGGCTCATTTAATTTGTGCTGTTCAGTTGATGAAAGTTTATTGCGTTCCCCGAAAAAGAATCGTTTTTCTGATCCACATGGGTGTGAGAGTCATTCGATTGGTCAAGAAGTCCGGTCTTCACAATCAGAACAGCATAAACGGCGACAGCAACTAAGGCTCGACTTGGTAAATAGAACTGATGAGGGAAACAGTCCAGTAGTGAATGGGGCACAAAGTAGACCACTCGAGTTTGGACTTGGTGCGCATGCCGCCAGTGAGTGTGCTGATGAGAGTATATCTGCTGGTGATTCAAGTATTGAACATAAAATAGTCACTAAACCGGTTGTATTTCGAGAGTATCCAAACCATACCCAGCGAGCTGTCATGAGCAGTAAGTCGCGGTTCAAGGATCGTTTTCTGCCGCCAATGCCGAAATTGGATGGTTATGAAAAGATGGAACAACATTATAGTTCACCAAATATTGCAGAAAATGAAGATCCTCCAGGTATAGATGAAAAAGACAGTCGAAAATCAATGTCTTTTGATACTATGAGTACGGATAATGAAGCTGAACCACAACTAGTGAATCTTTCCAGTGCGGATTCATTGGCAAAGCAAGCTTTGATGGCGGCGCATGTTTTGCATCTGATACCAGCCGATAAAGCTCGTCAGCGAAATTTCCTACAAGGTCGTCTAGGTGTAACGTCGCTTTTGGGTTCATCAGAGCTGGATAAGGTACTTCCCAGCAGAGAGGTGTCTATATTCGTCGGCACTTGGAACATGAATGGACAAAGTCCACCAAAGCAAATGAATGATTTTGTTCTACCGAGCGCTATTGAGCACGTGCCTGATATAATTGTGTTCGGAACCCAAGAATCATGTTCTGAGCGATTCGAGTGGGAAGTTACTCTGCAGGAGACTTTGGGCCCATCACACATTTTGCTCCATTCAACCAGTCTTGGAACTCTTCATTTAGCAGTTTTCATTCGAAGAGATTTGATATGGTTTTGTTCCGAACCAGAAGATGCTTATTTATCGGTTAGACCGGGAACAGCATTCCGGACTAAAGGAGCTGTTGCTATTTCGTTTTGCTTGTTCGGAACATCCTTTCTTTTTGTGACATCTCATTTAACGGCGCACCAGCAAAAAGTGAAAGAACGAGTTTCGGACGTGAAAAAAATAATTCATGCATTAGAGCTGCCTCGAAATCTTTCCGTTAAGCATAGGAACAAAGATGTTACCCAGAATTTTGATAGTGTTTTCTGGTGTGGAGATTTAAATTTTCGTTTAAGTGAACCACGGGAAAAGTTGATGCGCTGGATTGAAACAACACAGTTCCCTCTTCCATCCCACTTACCGCATGGTTTCATGCATACTGATCAATTAACGACCGTACTAGCTGATGGTGCCGCATTCAAGGGGTTCCGGGAGGCTAAAATTACATTTCCGCCGACATACAAGGTAATAGCGATACTGATTTTTCATTCACAACATAAAATCTTTCGTTCTAGTATGATCCTGGCACCCAGCGGTTTGACACATCCAGCAAACAGCGAGCACCAGCCTACACAGATCGTATTCTATACAAATTCAAACCTTTACCGGTAACTGCAGTTCATCGTCGCATTAACAGTATTGGGGGAGGAAAAATCACACATCCGCCATTAGCGGTAAAATGCTTAGCGTACGATTCAGTGCAGAGCATCACCACCTCGGACCATAAACCAGTTTGGGCTTTGTTTTGCAATACAATTAGACCCGGAGTAGACACGTGAGTAGAAAACATCAGTTTTGGTTTTCGACTTTTTCCTTCTTAGTGTAAATTTAACCGTTAGTAATTCAGGTTTGATTTTATGTTACGTTTATATGTGATTCAAGTACATATACTATGTTGTTTTAGTGGCTCCATTTGAACTGCTATTTAATAGAATAATGTTTTGGCACCATTTAAGACCTGATACGTTTTAGGGGGCTCGGTAATTCGAAAAAATCATACCTTGAGACCTTTATTTTATTGCTCGTTCAATCCATAGAGATGGATCGATGTCTTTTTTTGTTTGCTCGCTAAACTAACGGGGCACGTATGACAATCAATGGTTACTCAATGGTGCACATACCATCTCTAGATCTCGACCGAATGAATTGTGAGCGTCCCCTTATTGTCAATCCAAAGTATTGTCAATACCATCAATCCAATGAAGACTGTACCAGAAAGTATGGACGCAACCAAAAACTGCTGCCATTTCGCAATGGTTCAGAATCTGTCAATTTTTAAGGCTGCGTCCTGTTGTTTACACTCTTCTCTAACCACTTGTGCAGTTGTTTATTCGTTTTCATTAGTTTGTTTCGAAATGCTTGGACTTTCATCAGAACAACGTCGAAAAATTGTGTACAAATGGTGAACAGAACGCGAATAAGAAAGAAAAATAGAATAGAAGGAGTAAGTGAAAAAGCCGTACGAAATGCAATCAGGAAGTTCGGTGAGGATAACACCTTTGAGGATAAACCGAAAACGGGCCGAAAAAATGGTCCTGCTAACCCTCACTTGGATAAACGTGTGGGATGCGAACTAGTTGCATACCACCCTGAAACGTAGGTAGCGACAGTTGTCAAAAAGAGTGAATTACCGCGTGCGCGGAGCTAAGCAAGAGAGAATAAATATTACAGTCTTTAATAGTAAAAACGTATCTGATCTTCATTCAACCGGTTCGCCCATCTACCAAACGCTGATGTTTCAAATCCACCAAAATGCCGAAGTGGGCAATGAAATCGGCTCCAATGATCGGCATTGTTACATCCGCAATGATAAAATTCCACAAAAATCGACGTCTGAGTCCAAGATCCGTGTTGAGGAATTTGGTTCCGTAAGTTGTGATTTTGGTTCCATTTGCAGCGTGCAAAGAATGTGCAGCGAGCGTTCCATTCTTGTCTAGTTGCCGGTAGAATGGACACATCAGATCCGGTGTCGATAAGAAACCGGTAGTTTGTGGTGCGATTGTAAATAACTAAACGGCGGCCATCGTGGACTCCCCCAACCTCCGCCGAGACCGGTTGGGATGAAGCTAGTTTTTTGAACTGAACGAGCATGGCTGTCGACACTGACGTGCATTAGTGCCGTAGTTTCGATGATACCAACAAATTTCATTCTGTGATTGTCTGCTTGCCAGAAACCGATTCCTTGAGGTAGATCTACTTCGCGAGCGGCCAGATGATTTTAGTTTTCGAATCTCAGCGGTGAGAAAGTCGATTTCCGATTTAAGATTGTTCTCCACTGAACAGACGGATTCCTTACTGACGTTGGTGACTACAGATGATTGGCCACCTACCGTGTCAACGATTTTATCAGCCATTTCAGCCAATTTGGCTAGCGTTCCATCGTGGCAAGAGATGATGGAACGAATGCTTGATGGTAATCGTTGGATAAACAGCATCTTCAGTAAACTGTCGTCTACTCCTAGACCGGTAGATAACTCCTGCATTTTTGATAGCAGATGCGTCGGCCGTAAGTCTCCCAGATCATGCGACCCGAGTAGGCGTTCCAAACGATTTTCTGGAGACAAAGCGAATCGGTCGATTAAACGTTTCTTCACAGTATCGTACTTATTTGTCACCGGAGGAGCTGTGACCAGATCCGCGATGTGGCAAATTACCGACTGGTCAACTTTAGCCACAATGTGATGAAATTTCGTTTCATCGGACGTAACTCTTGCTAAAGTGAATTGTGATTCGGCTTGCGCAAACCACATGACCGGATCTGTTTTCCAAAAGTCCGGAAGTTTAACACTAACCACAGCAGCAAGCGCAGCGGCTTGAGGTTGGCCGTCGTTGTCGTTCATATTTGAGGTTAGATTTTTTTTCGTCTACCTTCGGAAGGTGATTTTCGAGCCAGGAACGGGTTCTTAAACCGAACTCAATGTTTCGCGACGTCGCGGGTCACCAATGTGGTGTTTCGAACCGGTTGAATAAAGATCAGATACGTTTTTACTATTAAAGACTGTAATATTTATTCTCTCTTGCTTAGCTCCGCGCACGCGGTAATTCACTCTTTTTGACAACTGTCGCTACCTACGTTTCAGGGTGGTATGCAACTCGTTCGCATCCCACAAACGTATACTGAAGGCGTTCGAGCAAAAGAAGGAGTTTTCAGTTCGGGATGTGGCCAAACAAGTGGGCACTTCGAAGTCAAATGTTCTTCGTGCTAAAGAACGTTTGAATCTTCGAACCTATAAGAAGCAGAAACAACCAAATCGTAGTCCAAAACAAGAAGCAACGATCAGGCCGAGGGTTCGAAAGCTGTACAATACGATTCTTGCTGGAAATTTGAACTGCATAATCATGGACGACGAAACCTACGTGAGACTCGATTACAAATTCTTGCCGGGACCACAATATTATACGGTACGAGAAAAGCAAGTGTTAAACCAGTCCGAGACATCGATTGAAGTCGAAAAATTTGGTAAGAAAGCTATGGTCTGGCAAGCAATTTGTAGCTGCGGTAAGATTTCGAAACCCTTCATCACCACTGCTTCAATGAACAGCGTTTACAAAAACGACTTTCACCCATGATTCGAAGCCACAAGGATCCTGTTGTCTTCTGGCAACATCTTGCTTCTTGCCACTACTCAAAATCAACGGTAGAATGGTATACTACCAAAAATGTCACTTTCGTCCCTGAAGACATGAATCCACCAAATTGCCCACAACTTCAACAAACTGAAAAATTTTGGGCATTAACGAAGGCACATCTTAGGAAACATGTCTCCGCAGCCGAAACCATTCAACAGTTCGAAAAAGATTGGAAAAAAGTGTCAAAACTTATCGCCAAGAAGTCTGTACGGAATTTAATGAGCAACGTTCGCAAGAAGGTGCGCCAGCTAGTCTACAATGCACAGTGGTCCGGATCCACAATTTAGGGGGACAAAAACATTTGTGGCTTAGCCTTATACTTTAGAGCTATGATGTCTTCGGAACAAATGATCAGTGAAAGATAAGCCATATTTTGAAGCATATGGTATTAGGGTGGTTCTAATTATTAGGGTGATCCAAAAATTATTTTCCGTATGTGTTGAGATAGAGGACTGCATCTTTCGGCAAAATTGTAAGAAAACTTATATCAAGCAACTTTGCCGAAAACACTATTGTAGTATCTCTAACGGTTTTAGTATTACATATATTTTAATAGATCAACTTAGGGTGTTCCTAAAAAAATCAGATTTTTTGCTCTAGCTTTCTTAATATTCACTTCTCGATTTTGGTGTCTTTGAATATCTTTTAGAGTTTGTTGAAACCAATTTTTTCATGACTAGCGCATTCAGGTAGCGTTTTCTGAACCGAAGTTATGAGCAAAACTAGTTCAAAAACAGATCATTTTTAAACTGCTATATCTAACATTGGAGCAAACGAAAAAAAAAATCGGTTTGTTTCATTTGATAGAAAATACTTCCGAGAATGTTTATAGAAAAAATGGCGGAGGAGATATTTTTTTAAATTTTTTAAATTGTGTTCAAACATTGAGTTTTTTCATTGAAAAATGCTCTTTCATGTAAGACATTTATTAGCTATACATATTAAAATAAGGTATTGCTGTCTTCTAGCGTGTTAAAATTAAAAATGTTAATTCAGCTGCATAATCGGGAAGATGGTGTACACTCACGTTGGTTGTTACTCTATTCGATAATGCTATTACAGGATCAGACGTTAAAAGAAATCGTTTGAATACAGCGCTCAGGAAAAGCTCTGAATTTTTCAAGAACTGAAACAAATGAGAATAATCCAAACAAATATCAATTTGGAATTTCGCTTCTGCACGCAATGATTCGATCTATGGTACTTTGGCTAAAAGTGAGTTATTGTTTGCACATTGAGAAACCGACATGGCGCGTGTCCGACAAAATCAGCATGTCAAGGAGCAAGAGACAAACATTCTAACGGCATTAAAAGAGCGGCTAGGGTTACGTATTAGCAAAGACATCATATTAACAAGATATCCAGCTCGCACATTTTTAGATTAAATCATTGGAAACATCCTTTTTTGCGAGCATGGTGCCCTCAGGTGAGTCCGCATCGAATCTCGTACATTGAAGTAGGGAAGATAAACGTCAAAATCTTGCGCGCCAAAATAGCAGCACTGCGCACCCACACAATTGACATGATATGTTGAATGTGATGCCGTGTGATGGCGTTCCTATACTGAAGATTGATTTCGCTCCAAGCTGACAGGGTCTAGCATTGGTGAACCATTACCTGGAGGCGGCAACTCGAATGATGGTATCTGGGTCCGTAGATTTTTCAAAGAATATAACACAGTAGCGCAAATCATCGAGTTAAATGGAAATATACTTGAACGGTTTTTGATAATCTTAACGTTGATAAACAGCAATGTGAAGATTTCGGTACCTGCTTTCCAGGAGAATTCGTTTTGTGGAGCTGTATGGATGGTATGCTCTGTCGCCAACCGTGCATAAACTTCTGGTGCATGGGACTGCAATTATAAAACATGCTTTGCTTCCTATTGGTATGTATAGTAAGGAAGTGCAAGAGAGTCGAAATAAATCGATTCGCAAGTATAGGCAGTTCCATCCGCAGAACTTCAATCGTTTAGTGAATCTAGAGGATGTATTCAAACGATTTCTTTTAACGTCTGATCCTGTAATAGCATTATCGAATAGAGTAACAACCAACGTGAGTGTACACCATCTTCCCGATTATGCAGCTGAATTAACATTTTTAATTTTAACACGCTAGAAGACAGCAATACCTTATTTTAATATGTATAGCTAATAAATGTCTTACATGAAAGAGCATTTTTCAATGAAAAAACCCAATGTTTGAACACAATTTAAAAAATTTAAAAAAATATCTCCTCCGCCATTTTTTCTATAAACATGCTCGAAAGTATTTTCTATCAAATGAAACAAACCGATTTTTTTTTCGTTTGCTCCAATGTTAGATATAGCAGTTTAAAAATGATCTGTTTTTGAACTAGTTTTGCTCATAACTTCGGTTCAGAAAACGCTACCTGAATGCGCTAGTCATGAAAAAATTGGTTTCAACAAACTCTAAAAGATATTCAAAGACACCAAAATCGAGAAGTGAATATTAAGAAAGCTAGAGCAAAAAATCTGATTTTTTAGGAACACCCTAAGTTGATCTATTAAAATAGCTGTAATACTTAAACCGTTAGAGATACTACAATAGTGTTTTCGGCAAAGTTGCTTGATATAAGTTTTCTTACAATTTTGCCGAAAGATGCAGTCCTCTATCTCCACACATACGGAAAATAATTTTTGCATCACCCTAATAATTAGAACCACCCTAATACCATATGCTTCAAAATATGGCTTATCTTTCACTGATCATTTGTTCCGAAGACATCATAGCTCTAAAGTATAAGGCTAAGCCACAAATGTTTTTGTCCCCCTAAATTGTGGATCCGGACCATTGTGCAATGGCTAAGTAGCAAATGTTGAGAATAATATTCTGTTGTTGTAGTCTAATATTATCAGTATATCGAATAAAATTTGAATATCTAACACTTGTGAATTATTTACAGTGAAATCAAAGTGCGTCCATACTTTCTGGGCAGTCTTTAGTGGCCCTTACACGTGACAATATTGTTGTCAATAAAAAGTATTGTCAGTACCATAAATCCAATTGGTTTGATAACTTGAGTTTTTGATAACTTGATAAAGAGTTTTTCAAAAATTAAAGCGTTTGGCGCTTTAAATATTTTAACTGAACATTAAAATATTGAGAGAAGAGGTCATTGCACATATTTAACAGTTTCAGAATCTTCATTGGAATGACGAAAATATTGTCAAAAAATCAAAACTTTCTGCAGTAAAAATAAATATTGTTATAATAAACAAGTTCCAGATAATTCTAGCGAATTTTTTGTTGATATAGTGACAATAACAGTTCTGGTTTGATTTAATCAATGTTTTTTTAACAACCAACATTTCTTGGAATAACCATAACCATTTTTTGTTTAAATCGAATTTTGTCGGTTTGGAACAACTACTGCTTGGTTTGATGGGCAACTAATCGTTTTGTTGGTTTAACAATCGGGATTTTTCTGCGTGTTTCACCGAATCGTAGAAGAGACTTCCTCATCAGTATCAACAGATTACAATGATCCAACAGATACATTTGGACTTAACACTAACAATTAGAGCTAACAATCAAAACTAATAATTAAAGCTAACAATGAAAACTGAATCTATAATCCTATAACTTGATGTTGATGACACCAAGCATTACATGGCAGTAATAGTGCTCTTTCTTAAAAGGTGAGAGAGAAGAAAAAGGTGGGTAGGCGAATGGAGTACCAGGGTTGGTGGAGGAGGTGGTAAAGGAGCGTGGACTAACGACGATGTTAGAATCGGCATGTAGATCTAATTAGTGATTAAAAAGGTGGTGGAACGAAAGGAAAACGACGATGCAAGAATCGGCATGTAGATCTAATTAGTGATCGAAGAAAGCATGGTGATAGACAGAGAAAAAGAGGAAGGGACGACCGGGTTAATTTCTGCGAGCAAATCTAGTTAGTGTCCAATGAAGATGGTGGAGAGACGAAGTGGGGGTTAAACGAAAAATAATATTGTCGGTTACAAAACAAATACTAATCGTAAGCCTAATCCGACAAGTGATTACGAAACAATCGTTTGATCATATTTCGAGATAAATGAAAGTCGAAAACATTGTGTAAATGATAATCCGACTTTCCAACTTGGTCAATCTTTACTAATGGCCCAACGAACTTTCGACTATCTTCACAACCAAACTCAACGACTAATAGATCTGGCGTACGATAAGTGGTATTTCGGATCGCTAAACAAAATGAACTATCTCGTTTAATCGCTAGATCAAGACTGCCTTTATTTCACGTTCGCAATGTTTGAGAATTCCATATCACCCATAGTGTAATTGTATGGGTTTAATATAAATGAACACCAACCGATGACATAAGTCTCAAAATTAGTTTACAATTGGAACAGTTGTTGAAAGTTCGGCACATGGTTCATTGTACCCATAATTTGTTCTTGCAAAAGGTAATCTGAGAAAGGGGTGGGAACGTAGATTACGTCGATGAATGTCGAGATTAATCAACTGCAAAAGCTCGGGACAGTCGATATGTGATTGAAGTAAATCAGCAACGAAAGTTGCCTTGGAGATATTTCGACGAACAAATAACCGATCCAAGTCAATAAGCTTACAGCGATCTATGTAACTAGGAAGATTAGCAGGATCTCTCCAAAGTAGGTTACGCAGGGCAAATCTAACAAATTTATGCTGAATGGCTTCAATCCGCTCTATGTCGATTTGATAATGAGGTGACCAGACAACAGCTGAATATTCAAGTGTCGAGCGGACTAAAGAACAATATAATGCTTTTAGACAATGTACATTGACAAAGCTCTTGGTGATGTGGAAAACGATACCTAAAAGCTTGGATGCCTTAGAAATCACATAGTCGATATGACTTTTGAAATCTAGCTTGATATCAAGAATGGCACCTAGATCTTTAACGATAGACTCACGTTTAAGTACATTCTGCGAAATGTTATAGTCGTACCTAATTAACGAGTGTTTGCGAGTAAACGACATAACGGTACATTTCGAGGCATTTAAAACCATTTTATTGCTAATACACCAGTTCACGAATATATCAAGCTGTGACTGCAAAAATATGGTGTCGTCAGGTGATTTTGATGGATAATATAGTTTAAAATCATCTGCGAAAGATAGTTTGTGGCATTTCAATGTAAAATTGAGATCGTTGAGGTAGAGCAAGAATAAAAATGGTCCCAAGTGACTGCCTTGAGGGACTCCAGAGCAGACTGCGAAAGGTGTTGTAATGCAGTCTTCAATTTTTACTGACATTTCTCGACTAATTAGATAAGAATGTAGCCATTTAAGTAGTGATCCGCCGAATCTAAGCCTATTGAGTTTTGCAACTGTTATTTGATGGTTTATTTTGTCGAAAGCAGCGGAGAAATCAGTATATATAGCGTCAACTTGTCGACGTGCTTGTAGACATCGAATAATGAAGGATGTGTAAGATAATAAGTTCGTTGAAGTTGATCGATTTGGCATAGAACCGTGTTGACTTTCAGAGATGTAGTTGTTGCAGTAATGCGTAACGAATTCGAGAACAATAATTTCAAGTAATTTGGATACGGCGCATAGCGCGGCTATCCCACGATAATTAGAAACATCAGATTTGTTTCCCTTTTTGAACACAGGGAAAATGAATGATTTCTTCCAGATGTCGGGAAACGTTCCTGAATTAAGTGATATGTTGAACAGTATCGATAGTGGAATTAATAGGCTGCTCGAGCATTTTCTTAATACTAAAGAGGGAATTCCATCTGGACCAGCATTCGAGGATGATTTCAATTTAGAGCACGCTTTTGCATTTGAACACATATCTGTTTTTTATTTCTGAATCAGGGAAAAAGACAAGAATCAAATGTGGAGCAAAAAAATCGGCCAACTAATCCCAGCGCTGGGGTAGGTTGGCAGAGTTTGACAAAATATGAACACATAAAATGCGTAAATGAGAAACGTTTATTTGTGATGAAATAGTTAGCGCTCACCATTTTGTGTTAATAAAGGTACGAACTGGTACTAGGTAGTCCGCTTTTTACTATTTTAGGCTTCGTTTTGACGGCATAAGTGACATTTTTATCGATCTTTGCCGACCCGCAGCGTACGCGCTTACGTTTTTTCTCTTCTAATGCTGATTTTATTGGGAAATCGGTCAAAATTTGGGTCTATCGTCTACATCTGGAGCAGATTCTATGCTGATGGACGAGTTTTGTTCGGAGTCAACCTGTGACAAATCCTGTCAGGATCTTTAAACGCTAAATGTTTTGATGGTATTTAATATTGGAATATAATCTTTGAATCATCTTTCATAACAACAATTACCAACTTGTAATGATTCTAATCTTTCATTTCCATTTGGGAATAATTTAAATTTATTTTCATTACTTATTCCTTGGGTATATCTTCCCTAATATTCATAATAGTATGATGTCCGATTTGGGTCAGAAAAGGGTTAGCATTTCACTCGGTCAGCCAACCCCTAATAAATGTTTTTGAGAACAATGATGTTATACAAAAACAAAACTAATGTTACACTCGAAATCGTTATTCCATTTTGTAGAGTTTTAAATACCCTTTTTAGCGGGACCACGTTTTCGGAAATCGGATGTAGGTTGATTCGCGCAAAAATGCTGCCGTAAACACGACAAAACAAAAACACCTGAAATTAGGTCGGTACACGGGCGACCGATGTGTGGTTACTTCAAGCACAATCGATACAATTTGATTCGGCACGAGGCCAAAAAGGTCAATTCGTTCGATTGGTTCATCCAACAGGCAATAAAGCGAAGGTGTTTAAACAAACCAATAAATAAAATACGATGAGCGAATCTCGCGCCTGGAAGCTATATCGCGAATGGTTGGTGCAACCGAAACGTACAATACAGCGATCACCAAGTAGATCTCCTGTATGGAATTTTTCGTCGACAAGTCCCCTCTGGTTGTTCCGGAGAAGTTGCGAAAGAAGAGGTTTAATGATTTGCCAAGAAGTACTTGGTGTGACAGGCGGTCTGAAGGTGCGGTAAGTTTAACAAGCCGTACATAACGACCGGCACCACAAACGGTCAACTATATAAAGAAGAATACCTCTAGAAGCCCCTACAGTTCGTCCTCTGGGCCCATGAAGGTGACACTTTGTTTTGGGTGGATCTGGTATCGTGCGAAACCGGTGATGGAGTGGTACGAAGCCAACGTTGTTGTTTTTGTAAACCGGCTAACATAAACGGTATTTAATCTAATCTTGTTTTTGTACCGAATGAGGCAAATCCGCCAAACTCGACAAGAAAGGAAAAGTTTCGGAAAACTGGTCTTCAAAAAACGACAAGGCACATCCAAGACAAGAAAGAGTGACTTTGAAAAAGAGTGTGAAAAATAGTAGTGTTTAGTCGTAGGTGCGGGTATTTATCCCAGAAGAGGGGGTTGAATAAACAAACTATATGTTCATTTATTCCCATTGAGTTTCTAAAATATCTGATATGAAATGAAATTTTTGTATTGATTTTCGTTTGTTGCATTTCTTCGAGTACAGTTCTTAGATTATGACTCCGCAAAAAGTATTCCCGAAATTTATCAAGAATTTCTCGCATGGTCTTTCATCGATCGTCCATCTCAAAAATCGCATTGGCATTCACCATAGAAAGGATTCTGCTAATGGACGCAGTTTACAGAATGGATCGTTAAAGCGATTGCATTTGTTTATAATTATAATTACTCGAAGAACAAAACTTCATTCTCTTTTTACGCGGTTTTTTTTAAAGCGGTTTCTTTTTACGCGGATTTACGAAGTTACGGGGATTCCCGAAGTTACGCGGTTTTTTACGTCGATTTCCGAAGTTACGCGGATTTCTAAAGTTACGTGGTTTTTTTTTCGGCATCAAAAAAAAAGTTCGATTTTGGAAGGCTCAAAATTTTTCTATGTCCAAAAAGTCTATCCTCACAAATAATTTTTTTTTGGGACTACACCAGATCTGGAGATCAGATTTCTGAAGTTACGCGGATTTCCGAAGTTACGCGGTTTTTTGAGTGTTTTTTATGCGGTACTTATCCCCCGCGTAAAAAAAGACCTCAGTGTACTCAATCATATTGTTTTTCAACAATATAATATAATATACTACCGTGGGCAAAAAAGTAGACTTTTGAATTATAATCCGCGCAGAAACTTCATTCGTCGAAATAAGTTTTTCTAGGTTGGTAAGACTGTCAGTGACATATGTGCCAAGTGTCACGTCAAAATATTCATTAGTGTTTAGTATACATCTGCCTTTCTGAAGTATTAAAAGAGCAATCGGCAATTTTTACAATGAGTGAAATTATTCAACAAAGAAGTTCCATGAAATTTTGTGTGCGGAATCAAATTTCTGATGTCGAAACGTTCAGAATGTTGCACAAGGCCTTTGGTGATAATTGTATGTCGTGAGTAATTGTTTTCAGTTGGTACAAGTTGTTAAAAGAGGGTCGACAACACGTTGACGACGAACCACGTCAAAGACGGCCATCAACATCAACTGATGATGATTTTTTTTTTTTTTTTTTTTTTTTTATAGAGGCTTTAACATCTTAGGTCATTCGCCTCTTCGGACCAGAAAATCATTCTGACCCTATGTGCGGGGTTGGGAATCGAACCCAGGCGGGCTGCGTGAAAGGCATCGACTATCCCATCACGCTATACCCGTCCCCTGGAACTGATGATGATCACGTCAATTTGTGCTCGAGAATCGACGATTAACAGTCAGAGACCTTACTGGGATCGTTGAAATATCGGAAGGATCAGTAAAAAGCGTTTTGAAAGATACCGTTCCGCAGCTATCATATTCACCTGATTTACCTCCGTGTGACTTCTCGCTATTCAGTAAAATCAAACGTATGGTCCGGGGTAACCGTTTTGAGTCTATTGAAGACATCATACGTAAATCGCTACCCGCATTGAAAGCTATTCCTGACTTTTGACTTCAACAACTGTTTCCAGGATTGGAAAAAGCGTTGGCAAAAGTGTGTTAAGGGCGTGAGGGGGGTGGGATTACTCTGAAGGGAACGAGATAGATTTGGTAGAATAAATAAAGAATTTTGAAATGAAAGTCTTACTATTTTTTGCCCACAGTAGTAAGGCACAGCACTTAAACTCTAAGATACCTAAGGCATTTCCTAATTTTAATTAATGAGTTAAAATTAGAATATTATTCATTAACTGGGATAATGTCACATTGGGTCGCGGTGATCTATTCTGGGGGATTCTGCCTCCAGGTGGTGGACGGCAGTAGCTGGGTGTTTGAAACTTATCCAGGTGACAATACTCAGTCATGTTCAGCAATATAAGCAACAAAATTTCATGACACTCCACATTTCCAGAATAATACTCATATTTGAAAATCTGAGTATTTTACATTAAATTGAAAATTGTATGGGATTACGTATACACGCCAATTAATAGTGGTACAAAAATAACACATATGGAGTGATAAACAAGGTATCATCTCATTGCTAGATTAAGTACGTTTCCAAAACATCGTAATGTTTTCCGTATTTCGTTCAGTTTAGGTGGGTCTACAGATTCTCATCTGCTCTCAACTCCTTGTACTTCTTTTTGACGTAAGCCGCTGTAAGCTTTCGATTTTTGTACAGATTTTTAACGTTCGTAGGCAATACATCTTCAGCTCAGATTTTTATCGCTTAGTCTTAGTCTAGATTAGATTAATGATATAAACGCATGTCATTACTATGGATCAGGGTGAATTCGTCTCATTTTATTCCGTAAGAAGGCAATTCGCTTAAAGGGTAATTTCGCCGAATGCCATTTCATCGAATCATACAATTGTCATAAAATTGTGTGGAAATGGAATTCTAATACAGAAATATTAAATATAATGCTATTTAGATCCGTTTTGTTGACTCATACCATCCTTAGATACAAAGCATTTCCCCAGCACTCATAAGACCTTTCGTTTGAATTGATGTTGTTTTTATAAATCTATCCAACCATTATTCCAAATTTGTGAAATTTCTTTGCAGTTCTCAAATTTTAAACCTTAGTTCTATAAGACCACAACAGGAACTCAAAAGGCACTGCGCGATCTTTTCATGAATGTTGTAATTTTTTCTCGTTAAAGTATACCACTGGCGGCTGGGCTTTTCAATCGGGAGGTCTACTTAGAAGGCATGAAGCGAAGGCTTGATCACGCCGGATCCAGTTCGTCGGCTGTGTGCAGTATTCAATGATGCTAGGAGAAATTCGTAATGTGATATGCTAACGTTTTCAGCAAACAGGTAATGTTTTCTAGTCATGCGATGTAAAAATTGCTTTAGATAAAAAAGGCGAGTACGGATTAAGTTTGCTTTGTACCATACAATATGCTGTTAGATTTGTGTCAGTAGTCAGAACCCCGTTTCGGATTTATTAGTATAAGCTATAATACCGAATTGTTAATCGGCTAAAGAGAGCAAAAGACAACTGAATTGAACGATTCCTTTTGAAGCAAACACTATTTTAAAAAAAGTTTACAAAAAAAACTAGGGATTTGAAATACTATTAATGATAGGGAATAAAACGTATGAGGAATTAAGCGTAGTTTTACGCTCTCATGTCATAACAATATAAGCCGCCTTGAAGGTTTGAGAGTAAATTATTATTCTAGTCAACATCCTAGTCAAATGAATTTTTATATTAAGTAGGTTAGATTAAGCAATATGTCGCATAATGAACTGAATTTAGTTGGGTGATTTATTAGCTCTTAATCGCATATCTATTTTAACCATCATATCTTGGCAGTTGTGAATGTGATCAGGCATATATAAATCGACTGGTATTCTCCCTTTGTTCAAAGATCGTTGAGGAGTAAATAATCTGTAATTAAACTGTTCAGTAGTCTATAGAAAACAATGATAGAATATTAGAAAACAGGAGTTAGCTACATTACTCGAAGCAGATTGCCTTTTCAAACCTATATTAGCAACTTGATAGAAAGTAACCGAAGTATGGATTTCGTTTAGAAATCGTTCTTCGATACTTAAACGATGAATACTATCTATACAAGACTTTCCAAAGTTGGCCTTATGTAGCGAAGATAGCAAGCAAACGTCATTTTCCAACTAAATTGTATCACATTCTGCTAACATACATTGTCGATTGTTTGGCTCATTTTCATTCCGTCCGGTACCTTTATTCTTCCATATTAGTAAGTATTCGATTACGATTATTGACGATAGTTCTCTATTTTGGTTCAACGGGTCTCATTTTTTTGTTTGACAAAATGTGTTATATCAACTCAAGAAACTTAAACACTTATGTTCCAACTCTGATACCGTTCCAACTATAAATAAATTCCATTTTCCTTATAGTCTAGATTTGTTTTTGTCGAATAAAGATATCACACTCCAATTCTATTTTCTAATCCTCTTTTTGTCTGATTCAAATGAAAGGTCTTACGGTCCGATAGATCGCGATTGAATTTTATCCCTATCCGACTTCCGGTTCCGGAATTACAGAGTGATATGTATAAAAAAATTAAAACAATTGTCACTCACTTTTCTCAGAGATGGCGTGACCGATTTTCACAAACTTAAAAACGGAAAACAAACGATGGCGAAACGAGGTGCACATTTTTATAAAATTTACTGGTATATTCATCTAGTTGACAGACCTTGTTAGTTGGTGGATATATAAATCTACTTTGGGACTACTAGTGCCCGGTTTCTGCTTCCAAACGCACCGGTGATAGTGAAGAAAAGCTTCAAAACCGGAACTCACTTCGATTTCTCAGCAACGGTTAAACCGATTTTCACAAATCATGATTCAAAATAAAGCTCTGAGTGTCTTAAGAGACACTGGCCCTTATTCTGCGAGTCGAGTGAAGTGAGATAAGCCGAGTCACCCGAGTCACGCGATTCTGACAGTCGAATGAAGTGACAAAAGTCACCAGGATGAACTTCGATGAACTCTCACCGTAATCTTGCAATCGAATCTGGGTGACAAGAGTCACTACGCAGTGAGTTTCAAAGTCGGTACCGGTAAAGCAAGTGACAGGAGGTATATTAACCGAAAAATCGTAGATATTTTCAAACCTTTGAATTTTTTAACATGGTTTGATGTTGTTATTGAACAATAAAATTGATTGTACCAATTATGTTGTTACTTTTTAGATTTCCTATGAAAAATTCAATTCTCATACATTAGGATAAATGTATACTTCCAGAGAATTAGAAGAGAGATTGAGCTGTAAAATTATTAGATACAACTTTATGAGCATGATGGACTAGGCTCATAATACTTTGGGATGAAAGGACTCACGAGATGCGCGAAAGCACAGATTATTGTAAAAAAACTGTTTTAACCCACATAATGTGGTGTAATGATGCTTTTCTCATATAACTCATGTTTTCATAAATGTTACTAAGGAAAAAAAAGCTTTGAATTTTGAACAAGGAAAGTTGTAATTTGAAGGGGAAAAAAAGTTTACTTTTACCCCCAAATTTATGCTAGGTGCACATAACCATTTTCACTTAAGTTTACGTTTCGTCTTCGACTCAACAGTGCGTCAGCAGATTATGTTGAACTGCTGACGCAAACCCCCGGATCAACATAATCCGCTGAGCAGACGTAAGGTTAATGCTATTTGCAAGACACTTTTTTTGTACACATGAAGTGTAACGTCTAACCATAAATTTGGGGGTAAAAGTAAACTTTTTTTCCCCTTCAAATTACCACAATCTGTACGGCCATTAAGCCGAAACTTGTTTCGTTCGAGACGTCAGGTTAGACGTTACACTTCATGTGTACAAAAAAAAGTGTCTTGCAAATAGCATTAACTTTACGTCTGCTCAGCGGATTATGTTGATCCGGGGGTTTGCGTCAGCAGTTCAACATAATCTGCTGAAGCACTGATGAGTCGAAGACGAAACGTAAACTTAAGCAAGGAAAGTTGTTTAAGCATATAGCACAACCTATATAATTTATAAAAAGCTTTAAGGCAAGTTTACAGAAGTTTGTCTTTTTTTTGCATTTTGCTCTACATGGCGGAATAAATTTTAAACACACTTGCCCTGTTGTTCTGGAACCCGAAGTGACATAAAAAAAAAGTCAACGGCAGACCATAAAACCTTTTATTAAGGTCTAAATTTACAAAAATGTACTCAGCTGTTTCTTAGGAAGTGTTTTCAGTTCAAAATTCAATGACAAAATATTCCATGCTGAATATTAATCATTATATATTTATTTTTCATCCAGACTGTTGATTTAGTCACTTTTTCGATTAAACCCAACTAAAAGTTATTTAGCAGGAATTAGATTTTGTAGAAGTAGCAGGAGTGCAGGAGTTGGTTTCTCTCGAGTAGCTGGCAGACAAAGTGCTAGTTTGTTTGCAGTATTTTCTGAGATCGCCAAATCGCCATCGCTAATTCTGTGCTCCTGCTACTGTATATAATATTTAAGTGTAACTAAGCATTCTTACCCAGTATTAATTTGACACGAATTAAATAAATGATATGCAACAGTTTATGTGGCCCAAAGTCATTCGAAACTCTCAGAAACACTTGACCGTTAAAAGCCAATCATCAGTCAGTCGAAAACTGAATATTCAATCTTCAGCACAGTGGCTTGGTATGGATTATTTTGTGAGAGGAAGGATGTTCAGATAACGAGATAGAAAATTATACTCAGGGCATGCCTCATGAAGACTCTAATACCAGCACACTTTACCATAATCAAACCAACATTTTAATTGGACTCGTCCTTGCCTAAACCGCAGCCATTATTAACTACTCGATATTGTTGAGAGATTAGCTGGGAAGAATACAATTAGGAATCCTGTACGATCCTTTCAACTTGAACAAGAATGTTACAACGGGTCTTTGTCCACCGGTAAGCATTTTATTCGAATGAGTGACAGTGGTCTGGACTGCAATGTAGGTTAACTTAATACCTAATTTAAATCAAATAAACAAATCTTACAGTTGATATTTCGCTCCTCAGAAGCGTACTTTGCTAATAAGACCGATCGTTGCAAACGATTCAGAAATATATTAAGACCAGTAGCTTGTAGCGATTTCCAGGATTATCGACATTAATTATTCATACCAACTAACGGCAAATCATACTGACTAACGGCAACGGAACTCGTGATTCGAAGAAAAAACAAACCGGAATCCGAAAACAAATTCAACACTAAAGATTTATATCGAGAAAATTTAAACCTCACAACCGGCAACATTTCCAAAATTATCCTCACAACCGGCTACATTTCCCACTCGTTTTGACGTTTGGGAAAATGAATCGTTCGTCACTTGAGGTTCACCATCTCACTCACCATAGAATGAACCTGTCACGTCACCCGAGTCGACTCCTAGAATAGGGTGACTACAGTCATGTGACAGTGAGGTGAGATTTGTCGAGTCACGTCACTCTAATCGCAGAATAAGGGCCACTGTGCAATTTCATCCAGATCCGACTTCCGGTTCCGAAATTATAGGGCAATAAGTATCAAAACTTTCAAACTGTCATACAAAATTATGCAAAATCGGTACGCATCGGTATGTGCTGGTACGGAAGAAGAAGAAAACGCATCCGGCTGGCACACAGTGTGCTTTGTTCAATTTTGTATATCGTGCAGGGTTGCCACATTGAAATCTATATTAACTTAACATAGCTGTTTACAAATCGAAAAGGTGATGGTAGTTTTTACCAAAGAAAGTTATTGTTTTTATTCAACTTTGAAACCAAATTTTTTCAGAAAAAAATCTTGTCATAACATAAGTAATATGAGAAAGGCATCATTACACCACTAGGTGGATTTAAAAAGTTTTTAATGTTAAACACATTTTTGTTTTCTATATTGCGGTGCTAGAACTAGAAACTCAAGAAAAATACACGTAGAAATGTGGTCAGGTTTTGAACATTTACAGCTCAGTCAATTTTGTATCAATTATTAATATTATGTCATTATTTGATTGGAAATATTTCTACGTATTGATTTGAATGTTCATAGGCATGTATTATTAATTGTGTATCATTGAAATGTTGATTAATAGCTAACAGTGTCCTATTTTGTCTGCAAAAAATCTCCGGCATACTGGATTTCCCTGCCATAGTCGACGGTTTTGAAGGAGTAAACGATATATCAAAGGGAAAGCATTGCTCTGATTGGTCAATCGAAGCAAAAGCAAAGCTGTTGGAAGCACGCGAAACTACAAATAGAAGTTTAATTATAGCTAACGTTTCAGTCTTATGCGTAGCTTGCTAGAGGTAGGTTGTTGCTACACAGCAAGATAAAAAGTGCCATAAACGATTTGAAGCTTTTATTGGTATGCTCTGATCTTGTGTCATGCAAGATTGGATGAAATCCCATGTTATGTCGTTTCGCCTGAGAAATTGACAACTACTCCAGGGTAAATTTTGAGCGCATAAGACCAATTTCTAATTTATATAAGATGAACTGATGTAATTTCGTCGGCTACGAAACAAATACAAATCACGATAAATAGAGTCTATATTCTGGGTTCGCGTGTTCGGTGTTGATTCCTAATAAGGATCAATCTAAGCAGACTCTTGTGCATTAGCGGATTCCAAAGTGTGACGATTAATTGAAAATGTCAATCATTGGAAATTTTGGTTGCCTTGTTCCACATCAACGGCTCGAACAACCTCATGGGGCTGATCCTTGTAATTTTTTTTCTTGGTTTCGCAATGGCTGTAACGTCAGTTCGTTTTTGCCTTTATGATATTGGGAGGTTAGGCAATCACTTGACAATTCGGCTAATAAGAATTGGCCATATACTATTCTATTCAGTTCGTCGAGTTGAGCAATGGCTGTGTATGTGTTTGGATAGGTCAAGCTAAAACCATATAGTAGAGCTCAGTATGTGAGAGTCAAACCCACTTCAACTCCTTTCAGTACCCATGTAATCCAAGGGGGGAAACACCATAAAGTATTACTTCAGGAGGGGCAATGTTTTAGCATTTGTACTCGTGTCGCCACCGACAGAATTTCTACTCCGTTCTCGTATCTAACCCTTGTTTCTGTCTGTTTCTGGAACCTGTCGAGACGTGACACCGATCTCCAACAAAATGTATATCCCTTCTTAGTTGCTTTCGGAGGATTTCTATTGCGTTCTGTCATTGCAGTTTTCATGTGTGTATATGGGTCAAATAATGTCACTAATTTTTCTCCAAGATTGCCGTTCTGATTTTTATCAACTTTGACTAAAATGGAATGTCTTATTGTCCAATAGACTGGAATTGAATTTTATCTGGATTTGACTTCTGGTTCTGGATTTACGGGGTGAAGTGTGGTTGAAATGTCAAACTGTCATATGAAGCAACGATGCAAAAAAGCATAAACATTTGTCTAAATTTGGCTCAAAACTGTTTCAATTTGCAGATACGATTGCAATTTGCGGGCAACATTCGTTCCCAAATTCGGAAGCGCCGAAAAAAATGATGGAAAAAATCAGAAAAGAACGGGATATACGTACCGCGTAACTTCGGAAATCCGCGTGAAAAACGCAAAACTAAAGAATTGCATGAAACGTCCAGATCTGGTGTGATTTAATGTTTTACCTTTTTTTATAAAAATAAAAAATAGGCATAGAATTCGCTCAAACTTTAGAAAAATTTTCCGAAGGCCGAGTGTCATACACCAACTGAGCAAATCTCCGTTTGTGTGTATGTGTATGTCTGTATGTGTGTTGTCAACATAGAGGACGAGATCTCAGAGATGGCTGGACCGATTTTGATCAAACTAGTCGCAAATGAAAGGTTTTCCCGTCACCCATAACGCTATTGAATGGATGTTTACTTTTTGAGTTATACAAAGTTTTATGTAAAAATTTTCAGTTTTTTGACAATATCTGTCACACTTGACCTTGAAAACAGAATATGTTTCCAGACTTTGATTCCGCAATAGCTATCCAACAAGCCATAGATTGTTAAAATCCGTCCATTTTTAACGGAGATATCGACATTCTTATGTTAGCGACTATTCCCCCAATTCCAGTAGGAGTTTTGAGCGCTGTATGACAAAGCAATGCTTGGGAGCAACGTGAAACACGATATTTTATATTGTTACATACAATTGTTTCTAAGTACCAAAAATACTGTCTACAGCATCCTTTTTCATTTGCTTGGACCGATTTTAGCACGGTTCGTTTTTGGCAACATAATCGTTTGAATTGGCATATGTAAACCAGATGATGGCAGCATTTTCGAGTTGAAAGCAATTCCATAATTATATTGATTTAAACTACTTACAGCAATAAATGCTGGAAATACATAACTCCCATATACCATTCGAAGCAGTTCGTCGAGATCAGCAAATGTGTGTGTGACAAATAATTTCACTCATTTTTCTCGGAGATGACTCAACCGTTTTCTACAAACTCAGATTCATATGAAAAGTCGTATGCTCTCAAACAAGGTTCCTGAATTACGTTTGGTTCCGACCTCTGGCTCCGGAGCTACAGGATGACATGTGAAACGAAATTAAAATTGTGTAACTCATTTTTCTCGTAGATGGCTGAACCGATCTAAGATTCAAATGAAGTCTAAGAATTATCTAAGATTCAAATGAATAGTCTTAAGATTCTAAAAAACATCTTCCTTTTCAGTCAGATCTAACTTACGGTTTACGGGATACATGGTGATTAGTATAAAAATGTCTATTTTACATAAATTAATCAGATTTGGATAATCGATAATTAAATAAACTTATTTCAGTTTTAGGGGTATTCAGTTTCCGGATTTAATTCGCACTACGGTTTCTCAAAGATCTACACTGATTTTCAGACATTTTGAAACAAATGTAAACTATACAGCTCCTGGGGTGAATTTAACTGACTTCTGTTACACCGATTTTCGAATTCCGGTTCCAGTATCGAATCGTTCCTCAAAGCTCAATAGTTTTCTCAAAAAAGGCAAAGACATGATATTAACAAGATATCCAGCTCTCACATTTCCCGAACAAATCATTGGCAACATCCTTTTTTGCGAGCATGTCGCCCTCAGGTGAGTCCGCATCGAATCTCATACATAGAAGTAGGGAAGAGAAATGTCAAATTCGTGCGCGCCAAAATAGCAGGGCTGCGCACCCATACAATCGACATGATATGTTGAATGTGATGCCGTGCGATGGCGTTGTTGAACTGAAGATTGATTTCGCTCCAAGCTGACAGGGTCTGTAAAAGGTCAAATCGAATTTCAAAAACGAAAATTGAAATTAAACAATTTATGGTCCCATACAAAATTAATTAATTCTATCCAATTCTGACTTCCGATTGTGGAATTACAGGGTGAGGAGTTTTTAAAATTCAAACCAATATAGAAGATGACAGTTGGACTCAAAACTATTTATTCGTCATATTAATTTAAGGCCATACAAATCGTTCCGGGTTATGCTGGTTCCTAAATACCGGCTCTGGATGTACCGCAAATAACCGTAAACTCTAAAATGGAACTTACTTCGACATATCATGGAATGTTCAATCGATTATTACACGTTTAGATTCAAATTCGATCCGATTTGCAGTTTCGACATTACAGGATAATGAGTGATTAAAATCTGGAATTTCCGCTTGAAATAACGGTCATTAAAATATTGTCATAAGAACTAAAAGAGCGAAGAATATTCATGCAAAAAACACATGCGGATTGATAAAAAAAAGGTATCATCTCACTGCTAGGTGGATTAATCACATTTTTATGAACTGATAAGTCATTTTACGTTTATTTTACAGTTATTGTATTCAAATCAAATAATAACTATATTTAAAAAATTCTAAAGCCGATTAAATTATAGTTCTTTCGTAGAAAGAAGTACACTGAAATGAAAATCTTATTTATATTCATTAGATTTGTCATATGAATCATATGCAGAATATAATTCATAGAAATTATATGGAAACTTATAATCTTTATTTAATGTGTACGTCAAATCTAAATGGACGTTATCATAATGAAAGTTATAGAAATATCCCATATAATTTATATGGAAATCCGATGAAAGTCGTGAATAGTTGTGTCCTCGACATTCATTAACTTCTCCAGACCATTTTTTTCAGGAAGTTCCGCATCTCAATGTAATTTTAAATCGCTGACAAGACAGTTCATCCAACTTCGTTCAAGGATATGCGTTAACGGACCATGAAATATATATCCGGTACATTTCATTACTCTATCTGTCTAGTAAGACTAATTTTTTTATTTTCAGTCTCGGGATCTCACTTCTCTTTCGCAAATATCATGAGGTGCTCCCTTACCGAATGGAATACTAGTAAAGCTTGAATCCTCAAAGAAAAGTAGTTGGCAATTATCTGCTATTCGTATGACCTCCATTGAAAGTATATATATATATATATATATATATATATATATATATATATATATATATATATATATATATATATATATATATATATATATATATATATATATATATATATATATATATATATATATATATATATATATATATATATATATATATATATATATATATATATATATATAAATTTTATAAAACTAGTCATATGGTATATATGAACCTATCTAAATAAATTCGAAGTGAATATAATATGCGCTTCATAAATTGTTCCAATGTATTGTGTTATAAGACTGGAAATTTCATTCGTTATATGGAAATCCTGTAAAAATAATGTTAAGAACAGTTTTATGTTTCATAAGATTATCTCATATATTTGACATGATGTTGCACACATCTTGTAACTATTATTGGAAATGCTAATAGTGCAAAATCATTAGAATATCATATAATGTGAAAAAGAAAATTTAACTCAGTGTATACTTAGATACAAAGCGCAAAATCAAGAAAAATTCGAAACCAAGCGAAATCTGAAAAACTATCAGTTTTAAGGTAAAATGTTCGTCGACGTTCTGTATCACATGGTATGAATAGCCAAGTTGCCTGAAATTTCTCAACAAGACAACTAAAGTCAAACGGCTTAAGCTCATAAAGACGGATTAATGAAACTGACAGTAAATCCGTCGGAACAAAATGTATGAGAGGGAAAGGCTTTAAAATACGAGGTCTGTTCAAAAAGTTCCCGGAATTTTTTAATTGCGCGCGTCTGGAGAGTCCGGTGGTCAAAAATTTTTTTTTATTGTGTTGGTACATATGTCCCTAATGTATGGTGAAATTTTCAGCTGTATTCATTGTTTACATTCTGTCTTGTAACGGCTGGTGTAGACGTGTTTTTTTGAGCTCGGTGATTTTTGTTAGTTTAAACAATAGAAGAATTGAAGAGTCAAAGAATTTGTATTAAATTTTGCGTGAAAAATGAAATAAAGTGTGCGAAATGTTACAGAGAGCCTACGGTGAGTCTGCTATGAAAAAAACAAGTGTTTACGAGTGGTATAAGCGTTTCCAAGATGGCCGCGAAGACGTTGAAGACGACGAACGCTTTGGTCGACCCAGCACGTCAATAATCGATGAAAATGTGGGAAAAGTGGAAAAAAATGATTATGGATGATCGCCGAATCACTATTAGAGAAGTTGCTGATGAAGTTGGCATATCAGTTGGCTCATGCCATCATATTTTTTCTAATGTTTTGGGCATGAAACGAGTGGCAGCAAAATTCGTTCCAAAACTGCTGAATTTTGATCAAAAAAACAAACGCATTATAAGACTTTAATCATGCCCCAACCTCCTTATTCACCAGATATCGCTCCGTGTGATTTTTTCCTGTTCCCAAAGTTGAAGAGACCCATGAAAGGACCGCGTTTTTCATCGATTGAAGAGATAAACCGATCGATCGATTGAAGGGACCATATAGATGTAGACGAATGAATAAATATTTTTTTAGAAAAATGAGAATTCCGGGTACTTTTTGAACAGACCTCGTATAACACTTTCCTACTCGAATAATGGTCCGTGGCGACGATATCGTGGTGGTTAATGAATTCATGTATTCATTCATTAATGGCCCCGGATAAGTAAGTAAAGTAATACGTCACCGTCAACAAATAATTAACGGCGTATAATATTTTAGGTTTTCAACAGCTGCTTGGAGATCCACCTATCATACGTAGCGCTGAAATTGGACAGCAACGATTGGCAGGGCATGTCATCAGGATAACAGACGGCAAACATTTGAAAATGGTTCTTGAATGTGATTCAGAAGGCGCAAGAAAAAGAGATACATAATAAACGGGATTGAGCTGATAAGTGAGAAAAGTACTCCACGAAACACCAGAAAAAGACCACTAAGTTCAAGCAAAATATTAGAGAAAGCGTTTAAAATTCAATTTTTACACTTAGCTTAGTTTCTCATTCATTCTTAGTTAATACATATTTTGATTAAAGCTTCAGGAAATAGCACAAAACTGAAAATATTAAGTTCAAAAGAACATTTTGTTTGTATAGAAAATTTATGATGCGAATTAATACGTTCTTTTTGGGTCTTCGGGACTTGCTTCAGGCGCTTCGACTTGATTTCTTTCTGGTTTATAGTATTTCTTAGGACTGCTAATAGCTAACCTCGAAACCTCCAGACTATCCCGCAAGATGTTGAAGTTAGAAACGAATTACAACCGTCCACTGGCACACATGTTCACTAATGCATTCCCTACATCATTGTTCGGTAAATCGAGCCAGGCATGCGGTCGTGTGTGAATAACATAAGGAATAAAATTCTTTTATCATTATTAATTACGTCGATACTCAAGCCTTGAGCTCAAATTGTAGATGGAAACGCATGGTATTTAGTTCAAAGGGCATGTGATATATGATTTTAGAACTAAATACCATGATGATAATTTGATAGAGACGCATGCTATTCCGAATGATTTTATTTTATTTATATTCGGAAAAAATACAGCGTAATGTACTCATAAATGACTTATTTTTGATGTAAAATCTAGAGTGGTAGCAAAATTGTAAGTGCGTTTCCTCAAATTGAGTACGAAGACTACCGTGTTCTTCGTGTAATGCACTGGTGCAAATCTGACCCCATGATTCGAAAACATCATAATACAGTACTGTGGATTATGATGTTTTCGGATCATGGGTGCCCCTGAAAACATTCCCGAACGTAAACATCTGCTGTCATCGTATCTATCTGTTATCGTAAATGGATTCGAAATAATTTTATATTTACGAAGTGCTTGCTGTTTTGCCGATATTTTCTGTAAAAATCGACTTAATTTGTTTGACCGTCTACTGACAATGACTACCGATTGGAATAGTTTTGAGGCAAGTTTAGGTTTTTTTTACGCTTTTAGTGACGGTATAAATATTTGAACAATCTTCACACTGTAATTCCGGAACCAGATTTCGGACCAGGATGAAATTCAGAAATTTATTTATTTATTCCATTTATTCATCTGACAATATAATAAGTCTTAATGAATATATCAGTCAAGTTATAAAATATTCGATCGTAAAACTTTCTGAATCAACTTATAACAGTTCGGCTGAAAAGTTCGTATCGTTCAATAGAAACACACATTTTTTGCCAAAATTCGTCGTGTGTGAATAACATAAGGAATAAAATTCTTTTATCATTATTAATTACGTCGATACTCAAGCCTTGAGCTCAAATTGTAGATGGAAACGCATGGTATTTAGTTCAAAGGGCATGTGATATATGATTTTAGAACTAAATACCATGATGATAATTTGATAGAGACGCATGCTATTCCGAATGATTTTATTTTATTTATATTCGGAAAAAATACAGCGTAATGTACTCATAAATGACTTATTTTTGATGTAAAATCTAGAGTGGTAGCAAAATTGTAAGTGCGTTTCCTCAAATTGAGTACGAAGACTACCGTGTTCTTCGTGTAATGCACTGGTGCAAATCTGACCCCATGATTCGAAAACATCATAATACAGTACTGTGGATTATGATGTTTTCGGATCATGGGTGCCCCTGAAAACATTCCCGAACGTAAACATCTGCTGTCATCGTATCTATCTGTTATCGTAAATGGATTCGAAATAATTTTATATTTACGAAGTGCTTGCTGTTTTGCCGATATTTTCTGTAAAAATCGACTTAATTTGTTTGACCGTCTACTGACAATGACTACCGATTGGAATAGTTTTGAGGCAAGTTTAGGTTTTTTTTACGCTTTTAGTGACGGTATAAATATTTGAACAATCTTCACACTGTAATTCCGGAACCAGATTTCGGACCAGGATGAAATTCAGAAATTTATTTATTTATTCCATTTATTCATCTGACAATATAATAAGTCTTAATGAATATATCAGTCAAGTTATAAAATATTCGATCGTAAAACTTTCTGAATCAACTTATAACAGTTCGGCTGAAAAGTTCGTATCGTTCAATAGAAACACACATTTTTTGCCAAAATTCGTTTTTATTATTCAACATAATTGCCATCAGAGGCAATACAGCGATTATAGCTATCTTCCAACTTTTCGATAACATTTTTGTAGTATGATTTGTCCTTTGCCTCAAAATAGGCCTCAGTTTCAGCGATTACCTCTTCATTGCTTCTAAATTTTTTACCAGCGAGCATTCTCTTGAGGTCTGAGAACAGGAAAAAGTCACTGGGGGCCAAATCTGGAGAATACGGTGGATGAGGGAGCAATTCGAAGCCCAATTCGGTCAATTTCAGCATGGTTTTCATTGACTTGTGACACGGTGCATTGTCTTGATGAAACAAAACTTTTTTCTTCTTCAAATGAGGCCGTTTTTTTGAAATTTCGTCCTTCAAACGCTCTAATAACGCTATATAATAGTCACTGTTGATGGTTTTTCCCTTTTCAAGGTAGTCGATGAAAATTATACAATGCGAATCCCAAAATACAGACGCCATAACCTTACCGGCCGATTGTTGAGTCTTTCCACGCTTTTGGTTCGGTTCATCGCGTGCAGTCCACTCAGCTGACTGTCGATTGGACTCCGGAGTGAAGTGATGGAGCCATGTTTCGTCCATTGTTATATATCGACGAAAAAAGTCAATTTTTTACCACACTTTATCCTATATTTCCGGAACCGGAAGTCGGATCCGGATGAAATTTGGAAGTTTTATATAGGACCTTTAATTTGAACCTGAATTTGTTGAAACCGGTCGCGCCATTTCTGAGAAAAGTGAGGAAGTAATTTGAAATATGAATTTTTACACTAACCACCCTGTAATTCCGGAACCGGAAGTCGGATTGAAATAACATTCAGGAACTTTGTGTGGGGCAACTGTACCTTTCATTTGAATCTGAATTTGTGTGAGTCGGTTCAGCAATCTGTGAGGAAAGTTAGTGCACCTATTTTCATTCATTTTACATCACCCTATAATTCCGGAACCGGAAGTCGTATTCGAATAAAATTCAGGAAATTTGTGTGGGACTACAAGACCTTTCATTTAAATCTAAGTTCATTAAAATCGGTTCTGCCATCTCCGAGAAATGTGAGTGCAATGTCACATACATAAATACGCACACACAAATACACATGCACACCCATACAGATATTTTACGTTCTCGACTAACTGAGTAGTATGGTATAGGGCACTAGGCTTTCCGGGCCTCGGTTAATAAATCGCTTTTTACAGTGATTGTATATGTGAGAAAGGTAAAACCCACACCTTGTTTTGTGTTTTCAAGCAACAATATCTGTAGTATCAAGCCTGATTTTCTTTTTTCTCAATGTATAGAAGAAATCTTTGTTTTAAACCCAAATTTAATTACAATTTTTTTTTCTCTAACTATTCACTACATTCTTTTCGGTTTCAGCTCATTAAAAAAAACTGTACACTGAAATGTCTTATATTTTATTGTTTTTATTTGAGAGGAATTATTTGAACACATTGTACTTCTGTTATATGTTGTGATCTCAGCGAATGTTGACAGACACGCATGATACTACACTATGGTACCAGTTGCAACAATCTCAGTTGTAGATAAACAGAATATTCACCCAGGGTAAGTAATTTTCACAACGCATAATAACATAGAATATGCGATGAATAAAAACAACGATGTATTGGTGGGATCGAAACCAGCACTGGGCGGTTCCAGTATATGTCAAAACACTCAAAGAAGGGGAACTAGATTGTGAGACACAATTCATTGATTGCAGAGAGAGAGAAAAAGGAAAATGCATGCGCAACAGAAGACAGACATCCCAGAGTTTTGTGCCAACCAAAAGTCGTGTACAATTCCATGACTGAAGAAAATGTCTTTTTTCTACCCTGCCTGCATGCTGTGTAAAGTGCGATACCCATGGTTTAGCCATGGTGGAGCTCTTATGGGATGGACACGATATTTCCCCTTCTCTTGATATCACTCGATGATTCTTTCAATTGCCCGCGTATTTGTATCTCGGATGCAAGCATCCCGTGTCTTCGGACGTGCCATGACTGCCGACCGTTGTGGGACGGATGAAAATCTCAATTTTTTCAACGTTGATCAAAAGCCGTCATCTTTTATGTGCGTCTCAGCAGCTAAAGATGCGGGCTTCCTTCCTTCGTTATCGGTGCGATTTCTGTCCAGTTGTGCTTCGCGTATTTTTCAATCTCTAGTGATAATGTGGCGCCGTTTTATTTTTTCTGAAGATTTATTGCTGCCATCCATTTATAGGTCTTAATTGTTAAAGCGTCGTAGGCTGAACTCTGACGGAACCCTCGTGGATTATATGGTCTGTTATTAAAACGAATGTGAATCATGTGTAAGAGTACTCCTGAAACTGACTGCAAGTAACTGAACGATATTAGATTGCCTTAATCGTAGTGAACTATGTTGAACTTTTTGTATGTCATAGGATTAAAGTGAAAGTGACAATGTTATGGAATCAAGATTATTTTGTTACTATTTTAGTTATTAAATGTTATGACGGTAGATAGTGAAATAGAAAACTACTTAACATTTACAGTGTTCCGTATCCGAAGCATTTGCAAAGCATGTTTTAAACGTTGCGGTAGTAAGTGAAGTAAGTTGTTACAAATCAGCGGTAGTTGATGAAAAATGTATTTATTTGAGCCGTCACATAGCGACAGATCGTTCATTCAAAGTAATAACTACGGTTCAAAACTCCAGTGGGCATTGTTTTTAAAAAATTCTTAGTTACAAACTACTACTTCGTTTCTTTTAAGTGGAGTTATTTCAAAAAAAAATTTTTTGTGAATTTTCGTCATTTGTAAATTGCGTGAATTTGTTTTTTTTTTCCTAATTATACATAGAACAATTAAAGTTATAGAAATTGTAGTTTTTGTATATTTTCATAGGTTATGAAGCCTAAAACTAAAAACGTGATTAATCCACCTAGCAGTGAGATGATACCTTTTTTCATCAATCCGCCTGTGTTTTTTTGCATGAATATTTTTCGGTGTTTCAGTTCTCATGACATTATTTTAATGACCGTCGTTTTAAGCGGCAATTTGAGATTTTATTCACTCATTACTCTGTAATATCGAAACTGCAAATCGGATCGAATTTGAATCTAAAAGTGTGACAATCAATTGAACATTCCATGATATGTCGGAGTAAGTTCCACTTTAGAGTTTACGGTAATTTAAGGTACTTCCAGGGCCGGTATTTGAAATAGTTTTAAGTCCAACTTTTAAGCTTATCGAGATTGTCGTTTTCTATACCAGATTGAATTTTCAAAATTCATCATTCTGTATTTCCAGAATCGGAAGTCAGAATTGGATAATATTAATTAATTTTGTCTTTGTAGATCTGGCTTTTTTTAGAAAACGATTGAGCTTTGAGAAACGATTCGATACTGGAACCGGAATTCGAAAATCGGCGTAGCCGAAGTCAGATAAATTCACCTGAGTAGCTGTTTAGTTTACATTTGTTTCAAAATGTTTGAAAATCGGTATAAACATCTTTGAGAAATCGAATTAAATTTTTGGGTGCCTTCCGAATCGAAAACTGAATACCACTAAAACTGAAATAAGTTTATTTGGTTATCGACTATCCAAATCTGTAAACCCAATAAACCTGATTAATTTATGTGAAATAGACATTTTTATACTAATCATCATGTATCCTCTGAACCAGAAATTGGATCTGACTGAGGAGCAATATGTTTTACAGGATCTTAAAGCTTTTCATTTGAATTTTAGATTGTAGATGGCTGTACGTGAAAAATGTCGTCCACAATTTTAATTTCGTTTCACATATCATCCTGTAGCTCCGGAACCAGAAATCGGATCCAAACATAATTCAGGAACCTTGTTTAGGAGCATACGACTTTTAGTATAAATCTGAGTTTGTAGAAAACGGTTGAGTCATCTCCGAAAAAAAATTGAGTGAAATTATTTGTCACACACGCATTTGCCGATCTCGACGAACTGATTCGAATGGTATATGGTTGTTATGTTCTTCCAGCATTTATTGCTGTAAGTAGTTTAAATCAATATAATTATGGAATTGCTTTCAACTGGAAAATGCTGCCATCATTTGGTTTACATATGTCATATTCGAACAATTATGTTGCCAAAAACGAACCGTGCTAAAATCGGTCCGAGACAAAATGTCATGAAAAAGGATACTGTACACAGTCTTTTGGGTGCTTAGAAACAAATGTATGTGACAGTATAAAAAATCGTGTTTTATGTTGCTCCCAAGCATTTCTTTGCCAGACAGCGCTCAAAACTTCTACTGCTGGAATAGGGAAAAAAGACGCTTACACAAAAATTTTGATATCTCCGTTAAAAATGGACGGATTTTAACAATCTATGGCTTGTTGGATAGGTATTACCGTGCGGAATCTAAGTCTGAAAATAAATTATGTTTTCAAGGTCAATTGTGACAGATACTGTCAAAAAACTGAAAATTTTGACATAAAACTTCGTATAACTCAAAAAGTAAACATCCGACTAGTTTGATCAAAATCGGTCCAACCATCTCTGAGATCTCGACCTCTTAGTTGACAACACACATACACACACACACACACATACACACACACATACGGACATTTGCTCAGTTCGTCGAGCTGAATCGATTGGTATATAACATTCGGCCCCAATTTTTCTAAAGTTTGAGCGAATTCTATAACTATTTATAAAAAAGGTAAAAAGGTAAAATGCCTTCAACTGAAGATCATACTTACTTGGGTTTCATAAACCTAGATTTTAAGAAGATTGCTATACCGATGGTCTTGTCACATTGTTTTTGAATCTTTCAATGTTGAACTTACTATACTTAAAAAATCTGCTTTCCAAAATGTATCATTATACGCAAAGAGCTTCTCACTTCCTCATAAATTCATAATCGGATTACTCCGTTAATAATCATAATCGGGATAGCATGAACTTTGTTTATTCGAAAGAAAGGATTCAAATAACGAATTAAAAATTGCATGACGAAAAACTCTGATAAAGGGTTGTATTTTAAAATCATCTATTGAAATGTACCATCCAGAAAAAATATTTTTTGATACCAGCCTGGCACAAAGTCAATTCAGCAATTTGTTGTATTGTCCTGGTACCAACGAAATACGAGTATAAATTAATAATTAAGTTTGTTATATATAAGAATTCAACAAAAGAAAGTATAGTTGGTTGTTTCATATCAAATTCTGTTCCGAATCAATATTTTGGGTAGATCCAACCTAAATCAACGATAAAATGAGCGAAAACGCTAAAACAAAAAACCTTCCCTAATCCACCTAGTGGTTTAATATTCCATTTTGACAAAAATTTATCTAAAAAACGGGCATAAAATTATTCGGCTAATTCTCGAAAGGGTTTTAAAAGCATCATTCATAGTTCAGTAAACATTTTATGAAAGCTGCATTCACACACACAGACATTTTATCATCTTGTTAAGCTGAGTCGAATGGTTTAACGGAACCGGAAGTAAATGCTACTTGTTCTACGAACTTGAAAAAGTAGCTTTCAAACGAGCCTGAGCTTGTTAAAATCAGTTCAGTCATCTCCGAGAAAATTGTGTGGAGAGAAAAAAGTGTTTTGTCGGTTACGTCAACTATACCATTATAACTCCGACAACTTACGTGACAGTCACTTGATTCACATCCCAAAATTATCCTTCGAATGAGCTCGAACTTCTGAAAATCGGTTTAGCCGTGTCCGAGAAAATAGAGCAGAGGAAAAATGCGTTTGGTCGTTTACTTCACTTCTAGGATCAATTATCCGGAACCGGAAGTGTCAACAATTTGTTCTTCGAACTTGTGAACTTATAGAAAAAACGCAAAAAGGAACACATATACACGCACACACAGGCGTTTTCCGATCTCGTCGAGTTGAGTTGAATGGTATATAACATAGTCTCCGAAGCTCCGATCAAAAGTCGGTCTCTCCAGTAATTCTATTACATTTCTATTAAAAAAAGAAAGCACTTGATGAAAATCCAAAAAAAAATCAAGTTTTATAATTTCCAGAGTAGGAGAGACCGGGGCGAAAATGGTTACTTATGGTCTTGCGCAAAAAATGGCGTGAAAAGTAATATTTTCACTCGGAATGATTTAAGGTACATATTTCCACTTATACGAGTGCAATTTGGCTAGGAATGCACCAACCTCGAAATCGGAAATCTCACAATGGGTGGGGCGAAAATGGCCACTTACATTTTGACGTAGAACACAATAAGACATAACCCATTATTGTGTGTAAATGAAATATAATTATAAAAAATAGATAGCAAATAAAAAAATTGAATAAAATGGAATTTTGTTCTCTTGCCCGGGTTGGCGGTTCAATGTATAGGGCGCTGGTATTACAAGCCAGTTGTCGTATGTTTGAGCTCCGACCTGACTTCGCTCACCATTCGATTCAGCGCATTTGAATTCGCTTTAAACACTCATCGAATATGATTTGCTCCTGGGAATATATTCTACAATCTAGAAATTCTTAAACTAGAAAATTTTACTTTTGATGAACAAATAGATAAGTTCGCATTCATCGACTACTGAGGTTCAACTGTGTGAATGGCATGTCAAATAAACATAACCCAATTATAGCTAGTGCTCGGGCCCATGTATAGAGGGTTTAGCGGATGGGATAGGACATTTAGTGTTCGAATTCTCCTACATTTATTGAAATAATAAAAATGGTACGTATAGTATTAACTAAGTACTGGTGAAAGATAAGTCTATTGACATTTTCTTTAGTGGTTTCTAATCCTATTGATTGACGTTGTTGAAGATTTAAAGGGGGTTTGAAAATCGGTTTTGTATTGCTTTAACGACATTATACAAGTGATTCATAAAATAGCCACTGACTGCCGTATACTTTCCTTTCTCCTCCTTCCTCTGCTTTGCCTTCCACTTTATGCAAACAAAGGAAACAACACTAATGAATAAAAAAACAATTTTCTAAACACGAGCCTCCAAGATTTTTCTTCAAATTTCTACTGCAATTGAGCAACATGCTCAATCATCGTTTAGAACAGTGTGTTCAACAAAACATTATCTCTAACGCTAAAATTGTGCAAAAAGATAGCACACTTTGGTCATTTACTGATATAAATATACTTCGCAAAACTTTTATCGATTGTTCTTGAGTAAAATATTCACCATCCACTGCAATAATTTTCCACGAAGAATTGCCAAGGTAACTAAAAGTAAACAATCTATTCAAGTATTGAAATCTTTTTAAAAATATCACGCACGTCTGAAGAAAAGAAAAGTAGTGGTAATTTGCGATAACGAATGAAAAATAAATATCGGTTTTTTTAGGTCAGTATGATTCATTAGTTGAAGTATTTAGTGAGGTATATAAAATGTCTACTTAAAAAAGTTCTCCATTGAAATGCAGTAACTATGGCGATGGACCTTCTTCTTCGAACGAGATATCAATAGATAATGTTATTAATTATTGACACCGATCTAAGTCAATGTAGAGTCGATCGATAAATGAGACAGAACAAAAAGTCCGCTTATCTTCAAGTTCTGCCCAGAAATGTTACAATCGAATCATGTGCGCTTGCACATTGGAGTACTTGGTTGAGGACATCTTTTTTCGAAAGTAATGAGTTGAAAACTTCGAATAAACAGTGTTAAGTGGAACAGTACGTAGTATTTTAAAAACTCTTCCGATTCCCCAGTTATGTCAATTATAACTCTTTGTAAGGTCGGTAACCGAATATCGTGTTTTGGAACAAAACATTGCCAATCACATAAAAAATATTTGTTTATGTAAAATCCTGCATTTACGAACTAGCAAAGGCAATTAGGAGCATCATCTAAAAAGTTAGAACTAATCGACACTAATCATTTTTTTATCAGAACTTTTGATTTCTTGGGAAGCTCAATTTGTTCTGAAAATATTCATATTTCAAATTGTTTTTTTAAAGATAAAACCGCGGGTTACTGTTTTGGATTTGATAACAAAATTGACCGTTTTTTTTGTTTCCAAAGCAGTTGTACCGCTAACTTAACTCATAAGATGACTATGAGTTAAGTTAACGTTTATGACTCGGCCTACAATCAACGCATCGATCATATAAAGGTTGTATTGAGTTTTTTCTCCGAATCCTGAATTCCGGGTTCTGAATTACAAATATGCACTAGATTTTCTTAGAGATGACTACTAAAGCGATTTTTACGAACTTGTAGATTCAAAAATCGTATATAACGTCAGTACAATTTATCCGAGTCCCAGGTTGGCGGTTCAATGCATAGGACGCTGGTCTTACAAGCCAGTTGTCGTATGTTCGAGCCCCGACCTTGGAAGGATTCTTAGGATTCTTTATCTGCTTTTCTTCTATATCGACATTTCAAGGGGCATATTGCATCATTGTTGTGGGGCGTAATGTTTCTTGTCGTGGGGCACACAACTGATTTGGAATTATTTCTACAGCAAGTGAAAACACTGAGAATGTGGTCATTTTGGAAAATGTGTTTGTATCAATCAATTCTCATCACTTCTACCAGAATCATTGAAAATTATGTTCCTCACGCATAGTGCTATGAAATACCCTCATTCTCGAAGCAAATATAGAATTACGCTTATAAATATCTCAATGTTTTCTGAAGGAAGGCATATTATAACACTTTACTCTACTTATGTATTTGTATTTTTTGTGTATTTGGAAGAATTCTGCTGTAATTATACCACAAAGTGAATTACTTAAACAGTTTTTTCTAATCGGGTTCTTTTGCGCAGTTTCAGAAACCAACACGGCTTTCAAACGCTGTTCAACGCGGCAAGTATTTTCTTCATTAAACAAAATTTACTAATGTGTAAACATTTCTGAAGTTTTTCGCAATTTTACGATAATACAATTTATTCAAATAAGTTTAGAGTTTGATGTCACTTTCGATTGATACTCAACTTAACCTACACACCAAAAAAATTGAATATTACAGGTGACTTAATCCCTCATACTATGTAATTCATAAAGACCTAATTTGTCAAATGACGGAAAAATTCATTTATAATGATTTTATGTTAGATTAGCATGAATTTTACTGGTTTCGATTGTAACTTGCATTCTGCTAGCAGGTGCGTTTGTATGCATTCAAATGCACCTTATATCAGCCAAGCAGATGTGTGCTTCTGTGTCTCAGTCGTACTTTGTGATCCTATGATTCTTGGTTCAAGTCGTTGCTATCAGGATTCATTTTTTTCAGTAAATTTCAAGTCATGGAATTTTAGACTCAATATTAAAATTTGCGTGAACTGCGACGCTCCAGTTCAAATCATATGTTTTTTTTTCGAAGTGTGTAGTATTCGCCCTAATTGCTGTCGAACCGTTTGTTTAAAGTCAGTTTAAAATCTAGTTTCAACATAAATAAACTGAAATTCGAGTCAGAATCGGTTTGGCTGATATCCCCGTTTGCTAAGTGCGAACCCAACTCTATTTCGTGAAAATTAAAGTTAGGGAATTTGGACTCATATATTACGACGAACACGGTTTTGTGAAGATGTTTTCGTATCCTAGGACAAACCGAATGTTGATCAGTCATTGTATTGACTGTTTGCTGATAGAGCATATCGGAAACTATCGTTCTAGTGGCACAGGGTTACAGATGTACCCTACAAATTCGTTCTAGAATTAATCTAAGTACAGCTATTTCTTTGGCTCGATCACAGATCATTTACAATTCATCGGTTGTAAAATTTGACTCGTACTCCTACGCAAGGTGACAAATACTGAGCGAACACTCGCGGTGCCGGCAAAGCTTTGGGCTCAGTATAACATGCGATGCGTGTTTGATTTGTGTCTTGGCAATACAATATGCCCTTTTCATTCACACACCATCCTTTTAACGTATGAGATCTGTATTTTACTAACAGAACTCTTTCGCTGTCTAATTTATCGCTTTCGGTGTTTACGCTTTCGGCGGCCCTGAAATAATTAGGGACCATAAACGTGAATATCAGCTCTCGCCTTCCGCACCAGCCAGACCGAGTGTTAAACCCTTTCCTTCAACTTTTCGCACTTTCCTCGGCTCATTCCTGCCTTCGAATGTCTCGCCATATCGGTGTCTCGAGGCATGTGCCACTCGTGTTTCGTCTGCCAACGGATGAATGACACAAAACTCTTTAAAATCATAAAACGCTCCTGCCGTTCTGTCGGAAGTGTTGACGGAGATGTTTGGCGGGTATAGTTAAATAACAATTTTGCTTCGCATTACGTAACTTTTCAAATGCTGTCATCGCTTTGTTCTTCGTATAGTTGCCTGACGGCACGAGGGGAAATTTCAAAATGCTTAATTTGTTAGCAGGACAGACTAATGAATAAGTGAACAACACAAATCTATCAGTCGGTTTGAGCGTCAAGTTATTCGTTGTAGCCATTTGTTGGTTGCACATTTTTTAATCATGGCTTGAAAATCTTCGAGCCAAACCACTCTCCTTGAATCAGTCACAAATTTATTATTAGTGTACTGTTATGAGCTGTGAATAATTCCTAAGAAATAAGGCGTATTTGCTCATGTAAAATGTTCAAAAGTTTGTTAATATAATATTCCATAATTGGATGAGGTGTAGAATTCGGTACATGTAATCTTATCCATGATATTATGTAGATTAAAGAGCAGGCCTATAAAATCATGAATAATGACCACTATAACATAGTCAGTCTCATGGTATTTTATGGCATTCACATGTTTGGTATTACGAATACAAATTCTTGCACGTGATTTAGGATTGCTACTGTTTGTACTAAAGTTTGATTTATGTTTGAAAGCAATCAAAAGATGATTAGTGGAAAAGAGATAAACCCAAAAAGTTAACTTGATTGATTGTTTGATTTCAATTTCAAAAATACGTTTTTGTAAAGGAAAAAAAGAATGATTTTCCTAAAAACCAAAAAGTATATGATTTTCCTAAAACTGATTAAAAAGTATACCAGCTTACAGAATTTATTAGTTGAGGGCAAAAATATTTAATTCGACTACTTTGTCTATATCGGTTCCCCACTATTAAATTCGGAGTTAATTAAAAATAAAAACAGAATGTTACTGGTGGTTGTGAGCTCTCTTCGTCCTCGTTCTTTATCAACATGGCAATTTGTCAGTATTATCATTTTTCATAAGTTTATACTTGATTGAGCTTAAATTATGTTATAATGCGTTATGCAAATGCATATTTTATGTCGTATCAATAGAGCCCACATATTATCGCACTAAAAAAGTTGTATTGATGCTTTGTGTCATGTTTACTACATAGAATGACAAGTCCCGGGTCTCACACAGAAAAGACGTGAATTGTTTCGAACCGTGTGTATTTTTGTGGAGTACAAGCCTCTAGGTGGCCCAATACCAAATTTCATGAGACTCTATCTACTAGTGTTTCAAAAACAGCTGCTCGTGTCTGACGAGTTCTAGTTTTCATCAAGTTGTGGAAAAAGACGCACCAACGCTTTCATGCATAAAAGCAACGTACAGTGGTCCAAAACAGCAATTTTATACCTCTAATTATTTGGCGGTCTTACTATAAATTTTTCCTTGTTGGTGTCTTTTGCAAAGTTTTAGGGGTTATTTACGCGGTCTAATGTGAATGATCGACCATGTTCCAGCACGCATATAAAGAGAAATAGAAAAATTAACTTTTGACTGGAGCCAAATCGACAGTTTTCGTCTTCGATAATATTGTAGCCATTGCAGTTTCTGGTAACTAAGAAAATATGTCGCTAACTATAACCATTAACTCATTATTCGGTAATATTACTAAAAGGTTTTGAAAAATCAGTTTTTTCGATCTTTTTTTTCACATTAATTCTAGAGAACTGATTCGTTCAACAAAGTTTTAGATTTTGTAAAAATACGTAAAATTGTAGAAAACTTCAAAGCCTCGTAACTTCAAAGTCTCGTAGCAGCTCTTTATTTTAGAAATCATACAAAAAATCATACAAAAAAATCATCCTTCATGATTTAACAAACAAACCCTTAACAAAGATGCATTCATGCGACTTCTTTTGTCTACCGATTCCGTAGTAACTAACTAGAGGAAAGTATCGAATACGCCATGAAGTTCCTTTCACCGGATGCAAGAATGTTTTTGAGTTACAATGATAAGTGTTAGTTTGAAAGATTCAGAAGATGAATTAGAGTAGAGTTTGTTGAACTTATATATCTTATATTATGTTCATTTTATTTATGTTTAAGAAAATGTTTAAATACGAAAAGTCCATAAATCAGATAATACATTCACTCATAGAATCTCAGGATACAAACCATTTCTTCAAGGTTTTGATGTAACTAAAAAGTACTTTTAAACTAGGGTAGTTTGATCTGCAACTTTTTGCAACCTTCTGAAATAATTAAGTGCGAAATATGACCATTTTTTATATAAAACATTCCATAACTATTTCCAAAACTGTCATAGAGCTGTGAAGTTTTCTACAAGTGTACATATTTTTACAAAATCTAACATTTTATTGAACAAATTATTTCTTTAGAATTAATGTGAAAAAAGTTAGAACAAAAAACTGATTTTTCAAAACCTTTCAGTAATATTACCGAATAATGAGTTAATTGTTATAGTTAGCGAAATATTTATTGTTACCAGAAACTGCAATGGCTACAATATTGTCGAAGGCGAAAACTGTCTATTTGGCTCCAGCAAAATGTTAATTTTTCTATTTGTCTTTATACGCATGCTAGAACATGGTCGATCATTCACATAAGACCGCGTAAATAACCTCTACAACTTTGCAGAAGACACCAACAAGGAAAAGTTTATGGTAAGGCCGCCAAATAATTAAAGGCATAAAATTGCAGTTTTGAACCACTGTGCAATGGTGAAATTGAAAGATTTGCGGTACGGATTGGTCAACCATTGGTATTCTCCAAACCTGACCCCCAGCGACTATTATCTATTTCCAAATCTGAAAAGGTTTTCGTCGAATGCTGAGGTCATTGTAGAAATATCAAAATGCTGGAGGACCGGTGGGTCTGTTCTATTGCTTTTGATGGAGATTATACACACTTAAAAGCGATATTTTACTAATTTTTCGGCTAAGATAAATGAAAGCGAAGAACAATTACCAAGCGATCACCAGCTGCTGAATAATGTATTTCCAGAGGTAGCTTACAAGTTCGTTCAGTTGCGTTGTGTAAACATTAAGTGTGGATAGTTACTTGAAATCTTGTTTTAATCCATCTTGATCATAGCACAAGACGGATAAAAACAAGATTTCAAGCCTCTATCAAGATGCAAGATCAATTTCAAATTTTTTAATCGCTATTTCCGGTATTTAAATAAGCAAGAAAATTTGTATGACCATAAACTAACAAGACACTAGTTTTAAATTTTTTTTATCTATTTTATTTCGCCAATTTGAACGAAGGTTTGAATTTTTATCACTATTTACCTTATAATTCCCAACCGGAATTCGAATTCATCTAAAACGTTCTAGCAATCTATGAAACCATGAAACCTTCCATTCGAACCTAGGTTTTGTCAAACTATCCCAGAGCAATCGAAGTGAATTCCTTTTCTTCTATAGTTTTCAATAACTATTTCCTGTACTTCCAGAATTGGAGACCGGGAATCTTTGTTACCAAACTAGCTTCGTTTGGCCATCAACTAATATGATCTACATGATGGAACAATTTTTGGTCAAATTTTGCAATGTGTCAAATGTCATTCTCCTGCATGAGAAGTTCGAAAACTTACGTTCCAAAATAGTAATTTTTAAGTGGAATTTATTTTTAACCAATTAAGGTTGATATACTTAGTGTTTGTATGACCTAACATAACTTTATTCTGGTTATTATTTTAGAAAGTTTCAAAATTCATTTCTTTAAACTCACATGATGGTTCGTAAAACATTTATGTGTAACTCAGGATGTTGAATATTCAATTTCTCTCAAGCAAAATTCACAGATTGTCGGACATTTCGTTGTCAAAATATTAAACAAGTTGTACACTTGTTATTCGTAATTTTTACATTTACTTTAAATCCCGAAAATCAGGGGAATCCATAACGACATTCAAAAGAAACGTATTGGGTAGAGGAATCAATAAAAACCCTTCTTAATCCACCTACCCGAGTAGAGTGTGAGATTAAAAAGAAAACTCAATTTGATGTTGTGCTGTTCGTATATATCGATTACTTAATTTGCTATTGTTTTGGTCGTTTTAACGGTTAAAATATCAAAATTGAAAGCAAAAAAAATGCTGTGTGACATCAAACTGGAAACTAGTTTTGCTCTCACTGAAAGCACATTGAAAACTTAATATGATGTAGATTTTCTCGAAATGACACGTCACGAGCATAATCTAAAAATAGAACAGCCAAAAAAGGTCCGGGATAGTATACATTTAGGCGATATTACTCGCAAGCAAGAAAAAAGATTTTATGCAATTTCCATATTAGTCGGAAGTTAGAAAAAAGATTTCATGCAATCTCCACACTACCGCGGAGAGAATCCGGTTTCGAACTTAGGTGTTTTGGAATGTGAATTTTAGGCGATTGCTATGGACTGTAAGCGCTAGCTATCAGGAGATGGAAAATGTTCGGTTATATGACAAGCAGTGTTGTTTCACAAAGTTGTATACAGGTGGTTTCTGTCAGTGCACACTCGTTGCGTCGCTTCCATCCCGCATCCACCGTGAATAGCAGTGTGGCTATTTGAGTACAGTATAAAAACGTTCTCTATGTCCTTCTCATATCCAAAGCTGTAGCATTCAAACATTATAACATCAAATAGAGTTATCTACTTGATCGCATATAACTCGCATATGTAATCACTTTGAAATACGAATTTAGAGGCTCTGAAGACCGAACCGAACCGACAGTGAAGTCTTTTACAACACAGGGAACGTGAATTAGGAATCCGGCAATAAGGTATCCCAGATCATTTGCTTTTTCGGCTAATTGGGACAATGAACGATTATCTCGCTTCTGACCACAGATAGAACTAGAATCTCTTCAGTTCTTGTGTAGACTTATAATTTACGATCATTTGATGCAGAATTAGTCCTGTGACTCAAAATTATGAAGATTTAGTTAGTCGGGTTCTTTAGAAAAGTGTATTAAAGTTTCAAGATCTATTAGATGATTGATAAAATACTTCTCATAGCATCTAGCGTTAGTGAGAATATGAAGTTCTAAGCATTTATAACTAGGAATAAGAATTGTTTTGAAGAGGTTCTTCGACACAGTTTGTGGACTACTTAGGAATATACAAATTAAACATATATTTTCTTGGTGGCTCCTCTAAGCCACTAAAGTATTATTAAGAATTAGCTCTAGGTTCTGAAATCTGAGACCATCAATGTTCGATGTTCGAACTTCGTAAACAATGAATTTTTCCATACTGCTGGATATAAAGTTATGGACATTTTCAGAACGGATTTGGCGAGTAGATTATTTTCGCCATCCAGATCCCCGATTTCTTGATGCACTGAGAATAATGGTCTAAAAACTTTGGAATGAACTTCGCGACGTCGTATGATTACAAATATCGAAACATTTTTTTAAAACTGAACACAAAAATTGTTACAGGATCGGATACTTAACGTATCTAGAAGGAAATAGATGACGTCAAATATATTTCTCGTATCAAATTCTGAAATAAGCTCCTTCTACGGCAGACCATCAGCGAGATGGGGATGCCAAAGCCACTATTCAGATTGACCTGCTTCAGACAACCGTGGTACCGATGATCGCCAATTTATCTAATGCCTCACAGACGTGTGGTTTGAAACTAATATTCTCGTGGTTAAAAAGATAGAGCATTATTTGCGTAAAAGTTGAAAAAATGTTAAAACAATCGTTTCTTCGCGGTTATGGTTGCGGTCAACTGCAGGATCTCGGCAGAATGTCAAAGCATTTTTGTAAAAGGCAACAAAGAATTGAAGAAATAATTCTTCCATTGAAACTTAACTTTGTATTTTTGTGCTGCCATTTGAAATTTGCTCAATTTTAATGTATTCACTAAGTTGTTGATATTATTATTTTCATTTATGAGTTTCACAAAACTTTTGCCTTTAAACAGCAAAATGATAACAAAATGTGATATTAATTGAAAATTTGATGAGTCGATATCATATTAGGATTTCAATCTGATGTTGCTATCATAATCAAATATCAATTTGTTATAATTTTGATGTTAGACTTTACTCGGGTAGTGGTGTGATAATGCCTTTCTCTTCCTTCAAAATAGTCACGTGATTTTTTTATCTTTTTATAAAATAATTTCTGACACTATAAGAATTTCTGAAAAAAATTTTTTTTGAGATAATACTAAATCTCGATGTTTCATGCAGTTCTAAGACGTTTGGCATCAAAAAAAATGTTCGATTTCGGAAATTTCATGGGAAGTACATGGTGGTGATTTTTCAAGATCGAAAATTTTCAAACATTAACCGTCGGGCAGCACCCTTTACCCATATCCGATTCAGCTCAAATTTTTGTTTGTGGACTTTTTTCGAAGTGCTCAAACATTTGAGCACCACCGCCTTACGAAATTAGAAGGGGATCCCAAATTATTCGTTTTTTGTCGGTTACGTCACTTATATCATCATATCTCCGGAACCAGAAGTCACAACCATTTGATCATCGAACTTGATCAATGGCCCAACAATAGTTTTCAGGTTTCAGGTCTAGGTTTGTTGAAATCGTTTAGGCCATCTCTGAGAAAATTGTGCGTTAAACAATTTGTTAAAAGGTGCATATACACACCCAGACACTTTCCGATCTCGTCGAGCTGAGTCAATTGGTATATAACACTATGGGTCTCCGAGGCTCCGTTCGATAGTCGGGTTTTCCAACAATTCTAATACCTTAGGCACGCGGACAAAAAAGGATTCTTCTCTCCACAACAAAACAAGAATAGAAACAAATATCAAGAGAATCACTGCAACCATATAGCCCCTTTTTGCTCCTTCATTCAGTGTCTAGCTGATTATGTTCAATGGGTAATGAATGATTTATATAACTGACAATGTTAAATGGCGAAATCTTCAAAGCTGATTCAAAAACTTCAATTTTTTGACTTGCTATAAGCTAGACACACAAACTCACTTATCACCGGTCCTGTAAGCTCAGGTGGCGATCAAAACTCCTATGCGGAACAAACATCGATTTCTCAACGATATCCATCAACATAGACAGAAACGAAAGGACCCATATTTCTATCGGTGTATGTTGATTCTAACCGGATGATTCCTTTTTAAATCACTCAAGACTATTCAAAACAAAAGTTTTATCATTAACACGATCTTTTCGTAGGATCTTTCTGTCATGCAAGTTTGATAGTCGTCGTCTGCTGAATAAACTGAAAATATCATTAGGCAGCTTTTCGATGTAAGATTTTGCGTCGACTAAAAATGAAATACTATGAAATATGATAGGTGAGAGTTGGCAACTTTGGGCCGGCGTATGCCTTGGGCCATAGTAAAGTAAAGTGAGCAATTTCTGTGACCTACATCCAAATTTCATCAACAATGTTTGATTACTTTAAAAGAAAACAAAATAACCTACATTTGAGACGACAATGTAAATTTTTGGGTTCGTGATTTTTTATCATTCAATTCACAGAATATAAGTTTTTTCTTCAATTTTGCAGTGAAAAATCAGAGAAAATGATTTCATGGATTTTTTTACAATTCAAATGTTGCCAGAAATGTTTCATAAGTAAAGATCCTAGAATGCACAATTGGGTACCTTGGCCACAGAGCTGTAGGCACCAAGGGGACACTGCGCATGAACAGAGAAAAAAATAGAGGAAGAATCATTAAGTGTAAAAACCAATTTCGCTTCAAATATTTTTTTTCCATTTTTGCCTTTCTCATATAGAAAGGCTATGCAATCGCTGTGAAAACCGACTCTACAACCGAGGTCCGGATGGCCGAGTGTCATATACCATTCGACTCAGTTCGTCGAGATCACAAAATTTATGTATGTATGTGTGTATGTGACAAATAAAGTCACTAAATTCTCTCAAAGATGGCTGAACCGATTTTCACAAACTTAGCTTCAAATGAAAGGCCTTAACACTCCTAATACCAAGCCTAAAAAAGTTACGCGAAGCACCAAGCCTCAAAAAAAGTTGGAACGGTAACTTTGAGCTATCATAGCTCAGTTGTTACTTGACCAATTTCGATAAATTTTTCACTCTCGAATTTTGTGAAGTTTGTAGATTATTTTAAGTATATCATTATTGGCAATCTTTTAGGAAAAACTAATGAAAATCAGATTTTTCCCGTTCCAAGTTTTTTTTCGAGCACAAAACGTGCCCTATCTGCATTCATGCGGCACCTGCATCGCGAATCGGATATTGAGAACTTCAACTTTACCGAGTCATAACTATGTTGTTAGTCAACCGATCTTCAAAATTTGTTCACCATTGGAACTTCCAGAAATAAAATGCACTGAAAAAAACTAAAAATAGGGTTGTCTACCCAAGGTTATAATGAAAACTGTAGATAGATGACCTAAGAAAAGATGAGACTTTTTACAATGATCGTAAATATCTCTAAATTCAAAGCGATGACCTATATATTTTTATACATCATTCGATTGCTAGTGATACCAGCTACAATTTTCGCTCAACTACCATTCCTACACAATCAGAAGAAAACATTGAGAAATCGATCAATTTATAAATATATATGAATTTTTCATTTTTTTTCACATGTTTGTATATAACTCAAAAATTAAAGCGATGACATGTACATTTTTTTAATTCAAAATATTGAAATCATTACCAGAAACAATGTACTGATGATCAAAATTATATATCGATTCAAAGAATCTCAAGAAATTTGGTACAAATACAGAGAATTTATGTTATTGTTAAAATTTTGCCAAACAACATGAAATCAAAACTTTGAAATTGTGTGACATATATTTTTTTATTATTTTAGTTGGAAATTTATTATGAACACAATTTACAAAAAAAACTGAAACTTGGATTTCACTGAAAATTTTAAAATTTTTAGTAAATAACCTAAAATTCTTAAAATATTTTTGTATTGGACAAACGATCTAAACAATTTTTATGCACAACCCAAACGCATTTGATAACTACTAAAATTCTGATTTTGTTGTAGGTTTGCCGTAGAATCTAAAAAAATAGGTAAAAGATCGGAAATTTTAAAATTTCCGAGTTAAATTGCATTGCACAGTGGTCCGGATTCACAATTTAGGGGGACAAAAACATTTGTGGCTTAACCTTATACTTTAGAGCTATGATGTCTTCAAAACAAATGATCAGTGAAGATAAGCCATATGTCAATGTACATGGTATTAGGGTGGCTCTTATTATTAAGGTGATCCAAAACTTATTTTCCGGATGTATTGAGATAGAGGACTGCATTTTCGGCAACATTGTAGATAAACTTATATCGAGCAGCTTTGCTGAGGACACCATAGTAGTATCTGCAACGGTTTTAGTGTTACAGCTATTTTTAAAGAGCAACTTAGGGTGTTCCTCAAAAAATCAGATTTTTTGCTCTAGCATTTATATTTTTCTTTTTTCGTATAGGTATCTTTGAACATCTTTTAGAGTTTGTTAAAACCAATTTTTTAATGACTGGCGTGTTCAGGTAGCGTTTTCTGAACCGAAGTTATGAGCAAAACTAGTTCAAAAACAGGTTATTTTTAAACTGCTATATCTAACATTGAGGAAAACGAAAAAAAAATCCGTTTCTTGTATTTGAAAGAAAATATTTTCGAGCATGTTTATAAAAAAAAAGGCGGTGGAGATATTTTTAAAAAAATTTAAATTATGTTCATACATTGGATTTTTTCATTGAAAAATATTCGTATCAGTCATTTATTAGCTATATATGGTGTTTTTGTCTTCTAAAGTATCAAATTAATTCAAGTGCATATTCGGGAAGAAATCGTTCTGCATTCTTCGGGGAATGCAGAATGGTGTCGCTTTTGTAAAATCTCTAACGCCTCTCGGTGGTTGGAGGTTTTATCAACCGTGCATTTTGGCACCTGCAGATCGTTCAGCATCCTTTCGGGGATGCAGGACGACTTATTTCTTTATGTTTTGTGCTGTTTTCCCACCTCCCCCAATTCTCAATTAACTTCCATGTTCCTTTTATCCTTCCCTTCCCATCAGGAAGTTGATGAGAAGCTACGCAAGGCACGAATCTCCAAATAACCAGGGGAACATGCCACTTGAGCCAATTAGTTCTGATAACATAGGTGCAGAGTTTCATTCAGTAAAAAGCATTCAAACGAAGACTTTGTTTTTCGAGACGAAGACAACTGTAAGTTGCAAATAGATTGGTTGGTTGGTGCTAATCGCAAAGGCTGCTGCAAAGCCAATATTCGGGGCGATTCCAGTTTCATAAGTTCCTGAAATAGTGGAACTCACTTCACTGAGAAAGATGACCTAACCGATTTGAGAACTGTTTCAATTTGTAGGTTACACTAGTTCATGCACTGCTTTCATGTTTTTCAAAAATCAAACAAAACTGTTTGAAGAATACATTTTTTATATGAGAATAAGAGAGATATGAGAAAGGCATCATTACACAACTAGGTGGATAAAAACAAGTTTTACTTAATTTCGTATGATTTTTTGTGCTAAATTCAGAATTCTACTTTTTCTGAATTGTTTACTAATAGAAAATTCAAATAATTTTCGAATTCTATACATTCCGAAATAATTCTAAGTTTGTGATATTTGAATTCTAATATTCAATCGACTATAATTGATGTCGTTTAGGATAGCGGAAAGTTTAAGATATATGTTTTTGTTCTTAATTGCTTGTAAAACAAAAATCAAGCAATAATTTTTTTTTAAATTGTAGTTTGTTTCTTTGGCCATGGGTTAGTATATGGAATTCATATAAATTTACGTTCTATTTCTTTTTGTACAGAACCATTGAAATAATTTAAAATTTTCGTGTTGTCACAAAATTTATTTTATTAATAAAAACAAATTCTACGTCTCTTTGAAACAGATGATATCAAAACGGATTCCAATATTTTCACTTTGATTTGCAGGAACGTTGGAACGCAATATATATCAGAAATTTTGAAATTTCCGATCTTCTACCGATTTTTTGAGATTTTACGGAAAACCTAAAACAAAAAAAAATTAATTTTAGTAGTTATCAATTCCGTTTGGGTTGTGCATAAAAATTATTTAGATCTTTTGTCCAATACAAAAACATTATTATTTTTAGAGTTTGGGTATATTTACCAAAATTTTCAGTGAAATCCAAGTTTCAGTTTTTTTTGTAAATTTTGTTCATAATAAATTTCCAACTAAAATAATAAAAAAATATATGTCATAAAATTTCAAAGTTTTGAATTGTTTTTTTTTTTGGCAAAATTTTCCCAATAATAGAAATTCTCTGTATTTGTACCAAATTTCTTGAGATTTTTTGAACGAATATATAACTCTGATCATCAATACATTGTTTCTGGTAATGATTTCAATATTTTGAATCAAAAAAATGTACATGTCATCGCTTTAATTTTTGAGTTATATACAAACATGTGAAAAAAAATGAAAAATTCATATATATTTATAAATTGATCGATTTCTCAATGTTTTCTTCTGATTGTGTAGGAATGGTAGTTGAGCGAAAATTGTAGCTGGTATCACTAGCAATCGAAAGATGTATATAAATATATAGGTCATCGCTTTGAATTTCGAGATATTTACGATCATTGTAAAAAGTCTCATCTTTTCTTAGGTCATCTATCTACAGTTTTCATTATAACTTTGGGTAGACAACCCTATTTTTAGTTTTTTTCAGTGCATTTTATTTGTGGAAGTAGTACCTTTCCAATGGTGAACAAATTTTGAAGATCGGTTGACTAACAATAAAGTTATGACTCGGTAAAGTTGAAGTAGTCAATATTTTCTATGCGACGTTTATGCCAAAGGAAAGAAAATTGAAAGCAGATAGGGCATATTGGGCGCGTGAAAAAAACTTGGAACGGGAAAAATCAAATTTTCATTGGTTTTCCTTTACCAATCGTCTGCTACAAAGTTTTGGAATCAATCTACGAACTTCACAAAATTCGAGGGTGTAAAATTTATTGAGATTCGTTGAAAAACAGCTGAGCTATGACAGCTCAAAGTTACCGTTCCAACTTTTTTTGAGGCTTGGTATTTGGAGTGTTAAGGTCCCATACAAAGCTCCTGAGTTTCATTTGGAGCCATCGTCCGGTTCCGGAATTACAGGGTGATATGCAACAAAAAAAGGAAAAAAATAGTCACACAGGTTTCTCAGAGATGGCTGAACCGATTTTCATAATTTTAGATTCAAATGAAAGGTATTATGGCCTCATATAACTTCCGGTTCCGGAATTACACGGAAATATGTGCAAACTTATTAAAAAATGCGCACTCTATTTTCTCTGAAATTTTTTAACCGATTTTCACAAACTAAGAAGCAAATAAAAGGTCTTGAAATTGTTTAGAAAGTCCGCGAAAAATTACAGTGCGATTAGTGAAAATGTTCAATTTCATGAGTATTTTTTCACAAGCGATAGCGAAACGAGGCGCACATTTTTATAAAACATACTGCTAAATTCATTTAGTTGGCAGATATTGTTAGTTAGTGAATATATAAAACTATTTTGAGACTACTAGTCCCCGGTTTTTGCTTCCGAATGCACCGATAATAGTGAAGAAAATCTCCAGAAAAGGAATTCACTTCGATTTCTTAGCATCGGTTACGCCGATTTTCACGAATCATGATTCAAATTAAAGCTCTCTTTGTCTTTAAATATACTGTGCAATTTCATCCTGATCCGACTTCCGGTTCCGAAATTATAGGGCGATGAGTGTCAAAACATTCACATCGTCGTTCAAAATGACGATGCAAAACTAGTACGTGAAGGTACGTGCGACTTCGCCTCGTTGGCAGTGTGGTTTGTTCGATTTTGTATAGCGTGCAGGGTTGCCACATTAAAATTTATATTCTCCATACATTATACATTTACTTTTATTCGATTTGTACCTACTTGTTAGTGTTATTACAAGATCATGATAACGATGCTTTTCTATAAAAGTACACTATTGTCTTTCTCATATAGAAAGTTTATGCAATCGCTTGAAAAATTGACTAGTGAAAATTGGCCCAGAGGGCTAAGTGTTCTACATCATTAGACACAGTTCATCGAGCTGAACAATGTATGTGTCTGTGCGTTTATGTGTATAAGTATGTGTCAAATAATGTGGTCGTCAAATGGTAAGATAACAAAGTCCTCACAAGTTCCTATCTTATGCCTCCCCGAGTGTCTATGATGACATTTGGTCAAGAGAACGGCGTCGACGGGTGCGAAATTGATTGTAGTTTGAAGCCCATCCTAAAGTGCTATATCATAGTATATTGCAACATGTTGTTTGTTGCATTATTTGTTATAAATTGAATTGAATTATATTACATTGTATTATATATTGTTGTTGTTGTTATTATTATTATTAAAAAAGAAATATTATATTTCCTGCAAAACTGCGACGAAAGAAGAGCATAACTTACACTGCGAAAGCAACTGTTATAGATTGTATCATAGCATATTATTTCATATATTATCTTATTATATTATATTTTGTTATGTTGTATGGTATTATACTGCATTGCATTATATCATATTATATTGTATTATGTTATGTTATATTGTGCCAAATTATATTATATTATGCTGTGTTATATCATCTTATATTATATTATATTATTTTTTATTATATTATATAATATTATATTATATTATATTGTATTATGCTCAGGTATATCGACAACGGGGAGGGGCAGGGAGTGCATCAGGGTATCTTACAAGTGAATGACTGGATGATGGAGTGGATTGCCAACCTGAGTCACGCGGGGGAAGCTTTGTGTTTCTCCCTGAAGGTCTGAAATGAGTAAGACGCACCCCTCTAACAAACAAACCATCAGGCGGGTTTAAGCTGGTACAGCGAAATTCTTTATTATATGGCCGGATGTTCTTGCTGGAAGGCGCCTGGTCTTCAAAACCTATTTTGGCCTTCTTAACAGCAATTATATGAAAGCTATCTGATAATCAAATTCGGATCTACTGTAAGTCTACCCGCATACATTGGTAATGCCTTGAACTGATGGTGGCTTCACACATACATACATACATACATACATACATGAGTATGTGTCAAATAATGTCACTCATAAAATAAAAAATCTCATAGTCCCATAGGTTGCTATTGAGTTTCACACCGTCATTTAGAGCGATGATGCAAAAAAGGGTAAAATTCTTCTAGATTTGACTTTAAACTGATTCAATTTGTAGGCTATATTAGTTACTTACTAAACGAACCGATTCCGGCTATACTGGTTCCAAGTTCCCGGTTCCAGAAGTACCGGAAATAGTCAAAAAGATAAAATGAGACTCACACAATTTTCTCAAAGGTGATTTGATCGATTTCCACAAACAGGCTTAGATAAAAGTTCCTATAGTCTCATAGGTTACTGTTTAATTTCCGGGTTCGATATCTGGTTCCAGAGCTATCGGATAAAGTGTGTTTAATCATTTAATGCGACGATGCAAAATAAATTATTAACTTGACATAACTGTTTACAAATTGAAAAGGTTATGTTAGTTCATACCCAAACAAAGTATATTATTTTATTCAAGATAAAAAAATTTCTTCGCAGAATCTACTAGTGATATTTTTGAAAATATGAGTAATATGAGAAAGGCATCATTACACCACTAGGTGGATTGAAAAAGGTTTTACTTGCATGAAGTTATACATCATAATCTAAGATATTACTTCTAGTAAAAAATGAATTTGTGAGCGAAAACCACCTTAATCATCTTTACAAGGAACAGTATTATTCAAAGTTTTATCAATTGAAACAATTATAAATTCAATTATGATCCCCCACGGAGGGTGCCTTGGGTCGAATGTCAACAAATTTTCAAGTTCAATTTTTATGTATAAATTTCAAAAGAATCTATCTACACAATGAAGATAGGAAGGTATACTATAATGTCAGAGTGAGAAATTTTTAAACAACTTTCATTCATAGTTATAAAAACAATGTCAAGTGAACGATAATAAGAAAAATACATTTAGAAATATCTCAATATTTCAAGGAGGTCATATTGCAACACCACCAACTTACATGTTATAAACTTTTGGAGCATTTTCTGTAGTCGAACTGCCTGTTTGAATCATTCCCATTTTTTTCGATTATAGAGGTTTCAACCTTATGTAATAGGCAATAACCTTGAGAATTGAACCGAGGTAGGCTGCGTGAAAGACGATAGTTTTATCCATCACGCTCATATTTTTTAAGCTAAGTGTACCAGAAAAAATTAAGGGCATAATCATTCGCTATTTTTTAAATTGATAATCTTGTAAATTATGAAAAATATCATCAAGCAGATTTTTTTTAGCGCCAAAACAAAAGTACTGAGATAGTGCATTTGAAAATAATTTGATTCATTTTATAAATTTTTATCTCTACTTTAAAATTTATACATACACCATATGCATAGGCAAGTGAAATCCTCTCTATTGACACCTGTTTAGTGTCACTTGCTGAGTCTAATTGTTTACAAACATTAAATACATAATCCTATCATTTTAATACTTTCCACGCTTCGAAATGTGACCCGTTAGTTCCATCCGATTATTTCCTGAATTATTTTTAAAAGCGAGAATAGATCGGTAGTGAGTTCAATCAATCATAATCTGGTTCCTCCTTCACTGGTAGTTCATTCCTTTCAACTCTACCCTCCGAATAGTCGGATGAAGCTAATACCTCTGACCAGGATGCTTTTCTATGCCAGCATCAAAAGTAAAAGTTTAGTCAAAGGGGAATGTCACAATTATGCCTGCACATATTGATCAGATCGTGTTATTTTTATGATAATCGCATCAACGTGACAAAAGACGTAAGCCACATGAAGTCGCTGTTGCTGTAGATTCACCCCTCTAATCTATCACCTATTACAAACCCAATGAACTTTCATATTAAAGTATAACGCTTCGTAGTGTAGTGACATATTATTAAAAAGTGTGTATTTTCGCAGGTTCCATGAAAATAAAATGTCCAGTGGCAAACAGATTCAGTGTCCTCAAATGAAAACAACAGTTTAAACAACATCATCAATAACAATACCGGAAACGCCGGACTCAATGCTAGTGCCAACAGCAATAGCAGTTGTAGTGCTAGTAAAACATTCTCTCTACAAGCAACCTGTTCACCACCGGTGCAATCGACCACAGCTGTGATTACACCACTAGCAACCTCCGGCTTGCCGACAATAATGGGTGCATCTCTTGCGGAGCGGTTAGTTGCCGCTGTAGGCGTGGGGGCAGCCGCAGAAGCCCTTTCCATGCCTGCATCTACTATGACAACGACGACAACGTCAGTGGGATCGGCAAATACGGTCCCCACGTTATGTGGTCAGTGTTGCAACCCCATCTGCGATCGATACATAATGAAAGTGGTAGACATTTCATACCATGAACGCTGTTTACAGTGCACATCCTGCTCCATCCGACTGATGCACTCCTGTTTTATGCGTGACGGCAAACTATACTGCCGGTTCGACTATGAAAGGTAAGCGAGCTCCTGTCGTGCTAATCTTTTGGATATCAATTGAAGTACATTTCATTAGTTTGTGCAAATAGTAGCCTAATACTAAAAACAACTATCAATACATTTTGAGTTTGTTCTTTTAACTTCATAAACATGAAAGAAAAACCTATGGAATCGATTCTCATCGAATTGAAGGCATTGGTAGTAAATGTTTCCGTTGAAGTATTTAGTGATTGTAATAATACCTCAACACCTAAAAAATCACAAATAAGCACATAGACAAAAAGTATGAATTTTTCAAGCATATGAATATTTCAATATGATTCTGTTTGATTTAAAAAAATAAATACTTCGATTAAAAACAATTACAGTTTGAGTCTATTATGAAACTTGATTCATTATTATCCGGACTTAAGCAATCAGCTCTATCTCGTGATTGTTTCGACGAAATAAAACAGTTGAACTCACCTCACATTGTCAACTTCAGTGGTTATTTTAGTCTTCATCTATGAAAAATTATGAGTCACTTAGTGATTGGTTAAAATTTTACGATCGGGCGAGATCGAGGATAAGGCGGTAAGTGTTATATACTCAACTCGACGCGATCGAAAAATGTGTATTTATGTATGTGAACTTTTCATAAATATTTTTACCACTCATATTGCTTAGAGATGGCTTAACACCGATTTTAACAAATTTAGGCTCATTTGCAAGCTACTATTGAGCCATCGATCAAGTTCGAAGATCAAATGGCTGTCACTTTTGGTTCCGGAGATATAATGGTATAAGTGAAGTAATCGACAAAACGCGTTATTTTTTACCGCTCAATGGCTGTATCGCTTCTAACAAGTACAGGCTCGTTTGAACGCTACTGTTGGGTCATTGATCAAGTTTAAAGATCAAATAGCTGTCACTAACAGTTCCGGTGATATGATTGTATAAGTGACTTAACCGACAAAACGCGTTATTTTTTACCGCTCAAATTGCTTAAATTGGCTGAACCGATTTCAACAAGCTTAGGCTCGTTTGAAAGTTACTATTGAGCCATTGATTATGTTCGAAGATCTAAAAGCTGCCACTTTCAGTTCTGGAAATATAATGGCATGAGTGACGGAATCGACTAACTGCACTTTACTTGTATATGTATATGACAATGACAGAATACTATTGGCTGAGAGTAATTATATTACGAAAGGTATTATCATAACACTAGATGGATTAATAAGGGTTTTTATAAAAAACGTAGAACAGTCAACAATGAAAAGCTGTTTTACAAAAATAAACGAGTCAACAGGCTTCGGTATCTTCAATCAGCACATCACCGCTTCGTAAAAACTCAGTGATTCGGCTTCAGTTTACGTCGCAGAGTTAGTTGCTATTCAGTAAATCTTTGAGACCTTGTCCAACGACCATTACTTTATTGTCACGGATGAAGCTAGGAAAGTATCCCCCGTATTTCCTGGGGAAAATTCGGGAATAGTTGAGAGTTTAGTCTGGATCCCATCGCATTCTTCCATTCCGGGCAATTAAAAGGCAGAGCTGGCTTAGGTGGACGCATTAGAAGGTGAGATTTTTGAAAGACAAATCTGTTTCCAGTGGACCCAACACGGACCGAATGATACGTCCACCATCGATATGAGTCAGCGTCGATATGTGTCAGATAAGTTTCAACCCACCGTTACCCCAATGTGACATCACCACATCACCTGGGCTTTTTCAGAGGGCCCGAAAATTCGAAGATTTAAAAATGTGGCTTATTTTTCATAATCAACTCATTCCATATCCGGAGATGGAGTGAAGTCTTTTTTTCTGCTCACTAAATGGGTCCCGTAATATTGCAATCCCCCAGGCCCGTGTTTTCTCTCGGCGGCCTGGCCCCCATTCAGAGCCGTAGTGAACATTTCTGGCGCCCGAGGCGAACTGAAAAATAATCGCCCCTATAATTTTTTAACAAACACCATAAACACACATTATTTCATTTTCCTGTAAGGTTATCTCAAGTAACATTTTCAATTTTAGTAAAATACTTGTAGCTCTTTTGAGTGTTACATCAGAAATCCAGAATGGAAAGCTGAATTCTGAAAATGAATTATGAACCTGAGCCGACTTACTCCTGCATTCTGGACTTGGATGCTGGACCTGAATTTTAGATTCCGCACTAGAATTATAGAATTTGATTCTATATCTGAATTATAAATTTGTATGCTGGAGCTGTATTCTGGTTATGGGAATGAATTCTGGACCTTGGATCTGCGCTTTTATTCAGGACCTGGATTCTGCATCCGATTTCTGGACTTGAATTATGGACCTGAACTGGGAGTCTAGGTTTTGGACCAGAATTCTAGGACTGTATTCTGTATCTGAATTCTGGACATGAATTTTAGTTTTGTATTCTGGAGTAGGATTCTGTAAATGAATTCTGGATCAGGAACTGAAGTTCAGACATGGATTCTGGTTCTAGCGTCTGGGAATGAATTCTGGACCTGGGTTCACAGCTTTTATTCAGGACCTGGATTCTCCATCTGATTTCTGGACCTGTAATTGAGACTAGAGTTCTGGAAAGGTATTATAGAACTAGATTCTGGACATGAACTTGGATTCTGGAAATGTATTTTGAACATGAATTATGAATTTAATACTCTGCACTTGGATTTTGGAAATGAATTCTGGATCTCAATTATGAACATTAACTCTGGATCTGAATTTTGGGTCTGAATTCTACAGTACACTTTGGACCTGCTTTCTGGGCCTATATTCCTAACTAAACTTCGGAGTAGAGCTCTGGATCCTGAATCTTGATTCTGCGCACTTAAATTTTATTACTGAATATTGGCACAAAAAATGCCGACATTTGCACAGCTCAGTGCTCGGTAATCGTCTCAGCAAAATGTGTAATTACTGAGAATCTCGGCAATCCTAAATTAGTGAACTATGAATTATTGCCGGACTAGCCAGTAGAAATTTCGCATTTAGTTCTCAAAAGCGATCATGAATTGCCAAGTCATCAGTAATTGAACGAAGAAAGAATTGCTCTTCTTTATTGTATAAAATAAATATCATAAAAGCTAAGATGGAAGAAAGAGGGTGTTTTATTAATGCTGATCTCGCATACATAAAAGACAAACAAACTCCAATGGATAACATCACGGCCAAACACAATTGCTAGTGCTCATTAACGCCTGAAACGTTGAGATCTAGTGTCATATAAAAAATATTTTTAAAATCGATTTTCTGGAACTTTGAATATTGAGATTACTATAACTGAAATTTTGAGATTTCCAAAACTGAAATTTTTAGATTTTCGAACTGGAATTTTGAAATTTTCAAAATTCTCTTTTTTGATGCCAATGTCTTTTAAATATTTTAAACTTCAAGAACTATTGTTACCTCAAAAAAATTTGTTGGAAAAATAAACAACTCTGGAACTCCGGAATTTTGTTTGTTGAATGTCTTAGAATTGCATAAAATGTCGAGATCTGGCAATTTTAAGATATTTTGCATCAAAAATACATTTACGATCTCGGAGGCCTCAAAATACCCAGAGTTCAGCATCTCGAATGGAAAAAAATCAGCAGAACTCCTACAAAAATCATTGCCTCTCATGAAGAACAAAACGCGCATTAAAATCCACAAAAACCTGATGAGCATAGAATCCTTTTCCGCGGCACAAACGAATCGCACAGAATGCAAATCGATTCAATACTAATTTCGATTGTGGGAAGAGGCTCAGTTTAAATGATCGCGTCTGTTCTACGCGAACTGCAAAGAGATTTAATGCATACGAAATTGCCGTCTTATTTAGAGGAAGCTATGACTACGGCTTGGTAAAGATGGAAAATTATACATTGTTCATTATTTATTGAAGTTTCGACAACCAATTATCTCAAATATATAGTTTTATCTCTTCGATTCGATACGACCTGATCGCTGTCTCGCATTCCTATATAGAATTCAAAGAGTAGTCCTACGTCAAAACGTGCGATATCAGTTCAGTGAACAGCAGTATAGATATCTACGGACTTGCACATTTGATTAATAGTCAATTTTCGGGAATGGTAATCCCTTTCAGGGAAACTTTCAGAAAATCTAATTTTTGCTTGTTAAGGGGTTCGCAGCTTTGCTCTCTGAGAATTAGATCTTTGGTAGGTCCAAGTTCACAACCACAATCAAGAAGAGAGCGTCTCTTGCTCATGAAAAATAATTGTTACGGTCGTCGCTGAATGGCGGTTCTGTATTCTAAATGACTGTAGAATTGCATTTTCATGTTTATGAATGATAATGATCATGGCGGCATCTCATTGGATTTTTGTTGCAGTTTAGTACTAATCTGAAACTTAATCTAGTTTAGATTTCCCGAGAAAAACCTCATAAAATTAATTTTTCATGTATTCATCATGTATTTCACACATAAAGTCCGCTTTGTAAGCAAATATTTAGTTAGTTAGTTCAAATTTTTTAGATTTTTTATTTTATTTTACGTATTACGAAGATTGTATTTTCTTTTTCTTTTTGTTTATATATATTGTGGTCAGTTAATCAGATCGTTTTCTTTTGTTTACTGGTTAAGATATGTGCAAAAATATTAATTATCATTTAGATAACTCGTTCTGCTCACACCTTTGTAGGGGTATGAGGTGGGACCATCATCATCATCATCATCATCATCATCATCATCATCATCATAAAATAATTGTACGTTTTTTCTCAATTCCATCATGACTTAGCGCCCTCCGGCTGTTGGCGCTCGAAGCGGTCACCTCACTCGCCTACCCTCACTACAGTACTGCCCCCATTCCATGAAGGGCACCAGAGAATAGCAGAGGTATGGGAAAAGTTTACTTTTCTAAATTGAGTTGGGTGTCCATTGGCATTTCCTCCAAAACCAGTGCTAAATTTTTAAGAAGAGATTATTTGACATACATATAATACCATATCACGATGAACCGAGTCGAATGCTATATGACAGTTAGCACTCGGAAGTTTGGGATACTGATCAAATATAATTTAAATATCAAAATTAAAATTGTGACCAAAACAACTCTATGTTATGATTTTGTTATTCGTTTCCGTTCGGGCCTGAATGCATCAGGGTTTTGTCAATGAATTTCTGCAGTAAAGTTGCCCACGTGTGGAACCAAGAATGACAAATTGTATATGATTTATTTTGCACCGCATATTCTGATTGTCATTAAATTTCAATTTATCATCCGTTCAAACAATGCTTCTGTTGCTATATACCGCGCAACGAGCATTTGTATTGTGGACTGCGCAATTCACAACCACGTAGAAATCATTGTGGTCCCTCCGAGGAAATAGAGGAAACATATTTTTTTACCCTCGTCGAGTAAAACAGGAAACATGCTGTCGCTTTCTACATTCCATATTAATTGTGTTAGGAGCGTAAATCAAGTTAGTGCTGATGTAACGACGAGGTGGATGCGTTCTACCCCTTTAGGAGTCACATTTCATGGAATTGATACCTAGTTTTTGATTGATTTAGAAATTAATTCAAAACACATTTTTGCAAGCGAATTCATCATACGTACACTTGCCCGACCATTTTATTATAAAGGGACCTTAAAGTGACTTTTCCTTAAAATTTGAAAAGTTCATCCTTACGACCAAAGTAAATATGTTTATGTCATCTTAACGACCAACTGCGGAAATAAAATAGGTCGTAAGATAAAATCTGATGTTTGAAAGGTTGAAACTGATGGTAGGGGTGAGGAGATTTTCACCCTCGTTAGGATCTGAAGCCGACGCTTTGGTGTTTTACGTGACGTGAATGGATGGGACTGGCAGTCTTCTAGTGCAATTTTTATTTTTATTTGCCGAAACCCCGATGAAACATTTCTCCGGCTGCCACCATCAACCCTTGAAAATGGAAGGATAGCTATACGTTCAATAGGGCCAGAATCGCCTGACCACTTGGCCGACGATTCAACCAGAAATGGTAATAAAACGGATGACAGTTATTTGTCTTCGGAATATTGTGACTCGTTTGTCCATGCATCGTTGTCTTCTGGTGTTTCTTTTCTACGGGGAATGCTATTGCCAATATGCGGCGACATCATTCATGGATCATTTCGAAACAATTTTATGAGTAGAGATCGCCATCGGGGGCTGCGGATAATGCTGTGTCAACATTCGTTGACGTCGTTAATACTTGATCCCATCGGAATTTTGGAGGCTGATTTCTTCCAAACAAAAATATTAATGCATGCATCTTGAAAGAATTTTGTATCAATAAACTTGAACGTTTGAACATTGAATAAACATTTTCAAAGATAACTTTTGTTACTAATAATCCTAATCCTAAGTACTTGTTTACAGAGTTACAAGGTAATAACGTCTACTCTAAAACCTCATACACGCAGAAAAATACCGATTGTTGCCCATTAAACCAAAAAACAGTTGTTTCAATCCGAGATATCGCAGATCCAAACAAAATATACTTGTTTCAAACTAATAACCTTGAATGAATCAAACCATAGTTGTTGTTGTTACTGTATCAACATATACGTTAGAATTGCCCGGAATATGTTTATTTTTACATTTTTTTACCTTCGTGTACCAATCGGAATGAGATGATTTCTCGAATGTTTACTGGACTGGACTTTCTATCATAATCATTAATCCACCTAGTGGTGTAATGATGCCTTTTTAATATTACTTATATTTTCAAATATATCATTAGGATTTTTTTTCAATTTTGAATAAAGTAAAAAACTTTCTAACATAACCTTCTCAACGTGTAAGTAGTTATGTCAAGTTAATAAGAATATTTCTTTATTTTGCATCGTCGCACTGAATGATTAAACACACTTTACCCTATAGTTGTGGAAGCAAACAATTTTTATTTCTACGCGCACAGAAATAATTA